>NC_067168.1:33679565-33988412 GCF_903995435.1 Acomys russatus | reverse complement strand
CTGACCCAGGCCAGCAGGGGCAGCTTTTATTCCCTTTGTTGGACTAGGCTAGACAGGGGCCCCTGGGTTTCTTGGGGAGTCCTCTGCTTCCAGATTGGGGGAGAGCCCTATGTGGTTCTCTGTGCCTCACAAGGTCAAGTGTCTCCTGGAAAGGCAGCTCTCTGCATACTAATGGCAGACGTCTTCACATGCCACCCCCTCTAACTCCCACTGTTGTCTGATGAGGCCTGGTGGTTTGCGATCCACTGTTCTGGGAACTGACTTAGGAACCCTTTTCTTTGTCACTAGCCTGGTTTCTTCCAGACCGTTTGGTTGGCTCTTGGGCTCCAGAAGATGCCTCCCCATGCCTGGCAGAGCCTACAGTTCCCGAGTCTGCCTTTATTTTCCCAAGGGAATAGCTTTCCCACACTGACTGGCCTTCCTTGGATCTGCCAGCCTCTATGGGCAGGGATAGCCCAAAGGTCCTTAGCAAGGCCTCCAAGCAGCAGCAACAGCACACACATTACCTGGGATGGCTGGTCAGCCTTGTCCTCCTGTGGCCAGCTTGTCTGCCTTGTGTGACCCCCACTGAGGCTTCTGAGCCTTGACACCTCTCCTCTAGGAGAGTCATGAGTTCAGGGGCCATATCAGAACCCAGAAGCCTAAGAGCCCTCTAGAGTGGGCCTGCTGGGATTTCCCTCTCCTTGCATGAGCTCCTCTGAGGGCTGACCTGCCAACTGCAGCTCAAGCCTCCTGCTCTGCTGGGTGAGTGGTGGCAGGGAAAGCATCCAGTTCTGTTCTCACTGTTGAGTTGTCTTGGAGGGGCAGAGAAGTTGGGGAGGCAGGGGACTTCCCATGGGGTCCCACAAGGACTGGGGACTAGGAGGAAGGGGTCTGGGTCCACAGGACACACTAGAGAACTCTCTACAGACAGCCCCGGAAGTGGGCTACTGGCTCTAAGATGGGGTGTCAGGATTGGAGGAAAGGCAAGAACTGAGGAGCCAAGGGATGCTGGGAGGGAGCCCCAGAGGGCAGGGGTGTGGCTGGTCCTGGGCAGGAAGGGTGGCAAGCAGGGGCGTGAGGGGGTAGGGGTGGGGAGAGGAGGGTGCACTGGTTCTGAATATACTTGCCCTTCAGTTTGCTGATTGGCACTGGGACAGTCCACCAAGAGAGAAAGCGAGGAAAACAAAAACACAAACACAAAAACAAACGAAAAGGGGGAGGGGAAGGGGAGGGGCACAAACAATATTTTATTCAATGGCTGTTTGAATGAAAATATTGTGTCTCATCATCATACTGAAAGGAAACTTCTTGCAAAAAAAAAAAAAAAAAAAAAAAAAAAAAAAAAAAAAAACGACATGAGAGAGAAAAGAGAGAGCGAGAAACTCAAAGGAGATGAGCCCCAGTCGGCCAGGCAGGTGGGGGGCACCCGGTGGGGCCGGAGCCCCAGCCTCCCTCCCAGTGACCTCTGGCATTGGGCAGGCAGGGCCAAGCCTGAGATCCAGGTCTTTTCAGAGAGGCCCATGGTGAGCAGGCATGCTTGGGGAGCCATAGGCAGAGGAGTGGGAGAGCTGGAGGAGGGAGGGAGAAGACAGAAAAGGGAAGGTGGGAGGGAGGGAGGGAGAGGGAGGGAGGAAAGGAGAGAGAGGGAGGGAGGAGGAGGAGAGAGGAAGGGAGGGAGAGAGAGGGAGGGAGAGAGAGGGTAGGAGGGAGAGAGGATAGGAGGGAGGGAAGGAGAGATAGAGGGAGAGAAAGACAGGGAGAGAGAGGGAGAGAGGGTAGGAGGGAAGGAGGAAGGGTAGGAGGGAGGGAGGGAGGGAGGGAGGGAGGGGGAGGGCGGGCTGGAGGTTCTAGGTTAGGGAGAAGGGATGGAGGGAAAATAAGAGGGAAATGGAGTGGCTGAGCAGAAGAGAGAGACAAGAGAGAAGATTTGGGTGAAGAGAAGAGGAGGGGGGGGGGAGAAAGGAGAGGAAGATGTAGTGGGAGAATGTGACCTGAAGGAGGGGGCAGAGAAGGAACAGAGGACAAGAGACCTGGGGACAGAGGCAGTACCACAGAGGGAGGAACGGGGGAAGTTGAGCAGAAGAGAAGGGAGGGAAAGGGGTGTCTTCCAGGAATGTAGCCCCCAGGAGTGTTCAGGGCAGGCAGGCTGAGGAGGGAAGACAGGGGTAGGAAAAACCAAAAACAATCCTCAATGGAAACCATGAGAGAATGTTCTAGAACCAAATCTGAGAAAAGGCAAGCATGCAGATTTCCACAGACTTCCGAAGGCTGGTTCCCCAGCCCGTGGGCACGCCTGAGGCTGGGCAGACTGGGCAGGGCGGGGGGCTGCCTTGCCAGTGGCAAGCACGGCTGGCTATGCTGCCTGGGGCCCGGCCAAGGGTGCAGGGGGGGGCAGAGGCAGGGGTGCAGGGTGCAGGCAGGGGCCAGGCCACTTACACTTGACCTGCAGGATCTGGTCGCTGAGGTTGGCTTGGAGGTAGAAGGTACTGTAGGGTGGTAGCACCAGCCCCAGGCTGGGGAAGAGGGGAGGGGAGGGTACAGGTCACTGATGAGGAGAGGTATGCCACACTAACTTCCTCCCTTGGCCCTTGGAACCAGAAAGGCCCAAGCTGTGGCAGCCAACAACTCCCCTGTACAACTGCATATCCTAGGAGTTAGCACCTTGGAGATACTAGGGTCCTGGGCCCTCTTCTCCCGCAACCATCCTGGAGACTTGGAGTCTACTAGCCCCAAAGTGATTCCCCACCCTACTGCCCACCTCAGCACCCACCTGCCCCACCATCTCCTGACCAACAGGAAACTTTTGAGGGGGAGAACGTGAACCCATCAGAGAGCCAGGAAGCAGTATGGGCTGGTCCTGGGCTGTAACAATACTCCTGGCATTTTGCAACGGACCACGGAGTAGCCGTGTAGGGCACATCGAAGACAGCCTGAGCTTATAGTGTTTGGCCCACAGGGTCAAGACTGGCCGCGATGCTGACTGTGAGCAGTCTGAGTGTATTGAGATGATGCCCCGGGGCATGAGACCCAGGAGACCCTCCAGGTGAGGGGCGGGGGCGGGGATAACAGGTGCACTATCCTGTCCTCCGTCCTGTTCTTCCAGGACTTGCTACTTGCTCCAGAGGGGCCAGGGGAGGCCCTGGTGGGGGGGGGGTAGGGCAAACATCTCAGGGTAAATAAATATAGTAAGGTTGGGGGTACGAGATGGGGGAAGAAGCAGTTGGGTTCAGACTTTGGGCTATCTTGTGCCCTTCTCTGTCTGCCCAGCCTTGGCTCACTCACCTGTAGTTGGTGCTCCTCACGGGCACCCAGGTGTAGTTCCGAATCACTTCATCTATGTACCTCTGGGAGGGGAGGGTGCATCAAGTTCTTGGGTGAGCAGGCAGGGGTGGGTGGGCAGGGATAGGGTGCCCTTGTTCCCCCATCCTGTGCCTTCATACCTCATCCAGGGACTTGACCAATGTTCTGATCTGCTTGTGACCCTTGATACCGTCAATCATGCTGCGACGGATCTGCAAGGGCCAAAGGTGTGACCCTCTCCTGCCTCCCCCTCCACCCTTCTCTCCCCCCACCCCCTCCCCGTGCCAGTCACCTCCTCCCTCCTTCTTGCCTTCACCTCACCTCCTCCTTGTTCTCATCTTCCAGCTCTGCGTCCAGAAAGTCCAGGGTCACTGGCTCCCGGAAGTTGGTAGTCTACGGGAAGCCAGATAGGGAATCAGGAGTCTTCTTCACCTTAGAGGGTTTACCTGCCCTCCCGGGGCCACTCACTTGGTTTACCTGGGGTCTGAGATTGGGATGTAGCAACACGTAGCCGTTCAGGTCAATGGCGAACACATAGCCATTAGCGCCAAGCTGTGGGGTAGAGATTGGGGGGTGGGGGGGTGGCTCAGAGGGCTGCTCAGGGATTTCTTTTTCTTTTTTTTTTTTTTTTTCGAGACAGGGTTTCTCTGTGTAGCCTTGGCCATCCTGGACTCACTTTTGTAGACCAGGCTGGCCTCGAACTCACAGCGATCTGCCTGCCTCTGCCTCCCGAGTGCTGGGATTAAAGGCGTGCGCCACCATGCCCGGCTCTTGCTCAGGGATTTCTTAAACTCTGAGATGTTTTTTCCAGTGTGCTTCCCACACTGCTAGCCTTTGGCCAAAGATTCCCTCCCACCATATGTCCCTAAGTCTGCCTTGGGATCCAGGACTTGCAGGCCAGGTGCCTGGCATACACCAGCCCCCATTTAAGGCTGACTAGCCCTGCAGGTGGGCATTCCTCATTGCCCATGGAGGTACACCAGCCAGCCCTACCTCTGCACCCACACGCCGCCTACAAGGCTGCTGCTTTTGTGCCACCGTGGCCTGCTTAAACCTACTGCTTTCTTAAATTATGCTTTCCTGTCCCCATTTCAGTGGCATCGGACAGGAGGGAGAGACTCTTGGGACCCCACAGGCCTGGTGGAAGGCACGTGGGAGGGACTGGGACCCTGATAATTAATTCTCTTACTGTATTTGGGACCTTGAGGGCCGAGCAAGGGTTTCACATGGCTCCAGCCAAAGTCTGGCACCTATTTCCCACTTCCCCTTGCTCTCATAGCTGAGACCCAGGTCCTCTAACCACAGGCTCTGAATAGCCAGACTGCCGTCCTGTCCCCTCCCCACACCAGATTCTGCCTTTCACTTTCAAGCTTTTGTCTGGAAGGGTTTGGTCCCCTCGGCTTCTGATGCTTCCTTCCTGGTTTGGTTCTCTGTCTAGTGTGCGCACGCACGCGCACACACACACACACACATTTGGGCATGGCTGACTCTGGCCTGCCACCTGGTGCTGTAATTTGGCTGTGAGCCTCATATGGGTTATTATCAGCGTCATCATTTGTGGGAAGGATGGTAAGCTTTGTTTTAGGTGAAAGATATGTTTCATTTTGCAGAATTAAAAACATCTTTATAGATTGATAATTATAATTTCTAATAAAGAGACTTTAAAACAACTTTAAACAATAAAAAAAAAGACTCTCTTTGATAAGATAGTGAAATACTTTCTCTAGGTGAAAGCCATCTTGCTGGAGAGGAGACGGCTGCAGCTTTTGGAGCAGGATGCACGTGGATTTGGGGGAGAGACCAGCTTACAAGCCAGACCAGTGTGCAGGCCACAGACACCTGGGGATCCATCCTGAACAGATACCGGAAGGTTTACTCTTGTTTCCATTTAACCCTCTTTCCTTCTTGTATAGGATTGTTGGGTTGTATAATAAAGTCTAATTGTTAAGAAACAGAGCCAACAATCATTATTATTAATTTTTTTTGAGACTGTCCTAGACTTGCTTTTGTAGGCCAGGCTGGCCTTGAACTCACAATGATCCACCTGCCTCTGCCTCCTGAGTGCTGGGATTAAAGGCGTGCGCCACCATGCCCGGCTAATTTTTTTCTTTTTAAGACAGGATCTCTCTGTGTAGCCCTGATTGTCCTGGAACTCACTCTGTAGACCAAACTGGCCTTAAACTCAGAGATCTGGCTGCTTCTGTCTCCCCCAGTGCTAAGTGAGATTAAAGGTGTGCACCACTATACTTTTATAAAAAAAAAAAAATCAAAAGGAGTAACTGGAGAGATAGCTTGTAAGTTAAGAGCACTGACCACTCTTCCATAGACCTGGGTTTGAGTCCCACTATCCATACCGTGGCCCACAAACACCTGTAACTCTAGTTCCGGGGCATCTAGTGTCCTCTTTTGGACTCCACAGGCACCGGGCACAGAGATACATGGAGGCAAAATATCTACATACATTGAATTAAAAAAAAATCAAAATAATTCATGATGTAAAAACAATATGGAATTCAAATATCAGTATCTACAAATAAAACTTTATAGGCTACCAGGCATGGTGGCGCACACCTTTAATCCCAGCCCTCGGGAGGCAGAGGTAGGCAGACCTCTGTGGGTTTGAGGCCAGCCTGGTCTATATAGTGAATTCCAGGACAGCTAGAGCTATATAGAGAGACCCTATCTCAACAAACAAACAAACAAACAAACCAAAACAAACCAAAAAACAAAAACCAAAAAGGCCAACCAACAAAAGTGAAACAAATCTGTATGGCCCGTATGTTTATGATTTGTCTGTGGCTGCTTTCACAGTACAGTATTAGCATGGAAAGTGGATGTTATACGAAGCTGTCCCCAGTTTTGGAAAAGTCTTTTCTTGATTATCAAATGTCCCCCGTGTCTCCTTGGCTGAGTCTGGCTTGTTACCACCGTGGAAAGCGGAGCAGGGCAGTGGGGGCAGGTGGACACTTACTGTGTAGTTTGGAGTCAGCCTTTTGATGTCATTCAAGGCCACGTCGATGCCCATCACACCCAGGATTAGCTGGTTCTGGGACAAGGGAACAGGATGGGACACTAAAATGAGCCAAGCCCAGGGTTGAACGCCCTGGCCCAGGCCTCATTCTAAAGGCCCCGAGCTGCTGATCTGGATAGCTGCTCTGCCAAGTCTATAAGGTGCCTGATCCCCCACCCAACCCCAAGACTTGCTAAAGGCATGCCAATCCCTCCCCAGGTAACTCACTGGACACCTCACCTTCTTTTCCCCAGGGCCATCCTGTGTCAGGTTGAAAACAGGGAGGGTCCCTGTTACGACTAAGCCCAGGCCCTGAAGGGAGAGGAGAATGGGTCTTCCTTCGGCGGCCAGCCCTGCCCCCTACTCGGAGTGTTCAGAGAAGGGGCTCAGGCACAGGCCGCCTGTCATTTTCATTTACTTGGTCAACACCAAAAGGGGCCCCTCAAGGGCCTTGACCCTGAGGGAAGGCCACCAGTCCCCTTTCTTTGCCCAGAGGTCTTACCAGCGCATCTTCATACACGTTTGTCCACTGCACTTGCTTAGCTTCCTTGCCTGCCAGTACCATGGGCCTGCCCAACACATCTAGGTATTCCTGGGAGAGGAAAGGTACTAAATGTCTTTTCCCAACTCACATTCATCTGCTGCAATGCTCCATAACAGCCACCAGGGGTCACTATAGGCACATGGCTGGAAGGCACAGACAGCCACAACTAGAGGGAAGTCAAAAACTGAGGGGATGGGGGACAGCCTCACCCACATCCTCACCTGTGTGTTGATGCGGATGGCTCCAATGGAAGGGATCTCAAAATAGTAACCTGAGAAGGGAGGAGATGTGGATTTGACTGGTACAGCACAACACAGGGGGTAATGTCCCCTAGGGTATATCTGCAGTTCTCTCCCAAACTCCTTTATGGTCCCCACCACTGCCCTGGCACTGTGACCAATGCTATGGAAGGGGATAGACTGCAGGGGTCCGAAGCAGCAGCAGGGGTGGGAGCAGTTAACAGAGATGGGGACTCATTCTAGGATGTCAGCAACGGTCAGGGTTTACCCAAACGCACAGAGAGATGGACCGATCAAGCGAACAGACGTAGGAGCAGAAGAGCTGGGAGACAGATGGACAGTGGACATACAGCCAGATGGGCAGAAAGATGCTTTGTCAGACGGACAAGCAAGACAGCCCACCAAATAGACAAAGCAACGGAAGGACAGACAGACAGAGAGTGAGCATACAGCTGGACATATGGATAGACAGCTGGCAAGAAGGACATACAGCAAGGCAGATGATGCCCTGGTAGTGAAATCCAATGAGGTACCTTTGTTAGTGCAGGCCATCCACTGTAGGGGTGTGACATCATAGTTATGCTGCCCTACAGAGAACGTGAACACTCGCACCTGTCAGGGCAATGAGGTTATTACTGCAGCCACCTGAGGACAGCCCTCTTCTGCCCTGGGGCCCAGCTCAGGGCAGCCACCCAACAGGGCTGAGCCTCACCGTCCGATTGGGCCAATTATACTTCTCAAAGACATCCTGCACGCGGTCCTCACCCCCGTCCGTGAACATCATGATCATCTTATTGCAGTTAGCCCGAGTGATGTTGGACTAATCAAGGATGAACGCAGAGTCAGGCAGTCCTTGGTCTCTCACAGGCCTAGGGTGGGGCCTCCCTCTTGGCCCTCTGGCCCTCCTCCCACACAGCAGATGGTGCTGCTATCTGTCTAAGCTGCTTGTTTACTTTTAACAAGGCCATCCATCTTTATCTCCCCATGTCACTAAGCCTGGTCTCTCGCCCACCCCTGGCGACCCATTTGTCCACCTGTGGGGCTCACATTCTGTAGCTGGTCAAAGGCATATTCAAAGCCGGCCTTGTAGCCTGTGGTGCCCTTGGCCACCATGCCCTGCACAGCTTCCTTGAACACCTTCTTGTTCCGCACATTGGCCTGTACCAGGTGAGTGAAGCAGGACACGGGCTGAGCCTTCTCGTTGAACTGTGGGGACAGTGGTGGTGGTGGGTGTTTGAGTGGCCTCAGGCTGGCCACAGTGGACAGCTGTTGCGCAAGGCTAATGGTTGTCATGGGAGCAAGCTGGGTGGGGGTGAGTAGTTCCCAGCCTGCCTGCCACCTTGGCACTCACTGAGGCCACGTTCACGTAGTCATCATCAGACAGCGTGTCCAGCATCTCACAGACGGACGTCTTCATCAGCTTCAGAGTCAGGCCGCTCACGCTGCCACTCCTAGAAACCAGGCAGGGGACGTGTGTGTGTGTGTGTGTGTGTATGTGTGTTTGTGTGGCGGGGCGGGCTCTCAGATTTCTCGCATGTTCCCAGGCAGCAGAATCCAGCCCTAGCCCGTTCCCACCAGCCTACAGTGCTCACTCACACATCCACAATGATGACCATGTCCTTGGGCGATGAGGCTCCCTGTATATACCTGCCGGTGAGAAGGCTCAGTTAGGGACAGCGCCCCTGGGTTCTGTGCTTTCTCTACCTACTTACTGAGTCATGTGTTTCCACCGACCACCTGGTATATGGGTCAGAATGGGTCTGGGCACTGGGGAGACCATGCTCAATAAAAAAGACAGACCTTTCTCATGATAAAAGTGACTTGGTCCCTCATTAAGTAAACTAGATGTATGGAGAGGTGGTTAGGTGATCCACAGGGACAGAAGGCCTAGGGTAGCGGTGCCTAGCGATCAAATGATTAGGGTGGGGTGCTGGCTGAGCTGACAGAGGCTCTGTCCACCCTTGGGAACACCCTCACTGGTCTGATCTCTCAGTTCTGAGTGGGTGTGTGTATGTGTGTGTGGGGGGGGACTGGTTAGTGGACGGTGTGTGTGGGGGCAGAGGCAGCTGGGCGACTTGCCTGGGTGATGGGATCTATTTTCCAGTGGCAGCGATGTGTGAAATGAAAATTGGATAGAGCTGGCTGCGCCCTGCTCGGAGGTCTGGATATTGGGAGGGAGGGGGGGTAAGCAAGAGAGATGGGGAACCGAGGGGGTATCTCTCCCCAACCCCTCCTTGCTCACTCACCAGGGCCGTCTTCTGACATCATACAGGTCAATCTTCTTAGGGGCTCGCCACGGCGTGGCTGTGGAAAGAGAGGGTGAAGTTAGCCCAGCAGAAGGGCCTGCTGGCACAGATGGGACTTAGAGCGACTTGGTTCATTGTACCCCATGCACCTCAGGATGGGCAGGCTTGGAGATGGAGCAAGATGTGTGCTGGCTGGGCCAGGGTGCCTACCTGGGTAATAGCGGGTGACTCCTGTGGCACTGCCGAAGACTTGCCACAACAGTGTAGGGTCTTGCCTACGGTTCTCAATGAAGACACTCTCTAGGGCCTCTGTCCAGTTAAGCTCATTCAGGATGACGGTAGCTGGGGAGGCAGGGCAGAAGGCTGAGGGAGAGCGCTCTGGATCCTTCCCTGCTAAACCCGTCTTCCTGATCCTTGATGCCCAAGCCTCACATCTCAATGGTCTCCCCTGTTTTCTGCCTGCCCAGGCTTTCTTTGTTTTTCCAGAATCTCACTTGGGGCCATAGCAGCTCCCTCCAGGATGATTTTTCTTGCCCTCCCTCCTCCAAAGCATCAAAGGAACCTACCCCTCAACCAGGCTTCAGCAAGCAAGCAGGGCTGGTATGGTTTGTGGCCTGTGGAGAAGGGCTGCCCGGGTGGCAAGGAACTGTGAGCTGGGCTCCCATCCAGCATGCTGCCTGGAGCCCGTGGCTGGTCCCCAGGGAGCTCACCCACTCAGCATGCACTCCAGGCCACAGCCACAAGAAAGCAATTAAGGGCCCGCTGATGGGGCTGGAATTATTCAGCTATTAAGGTACCTGATAAGCTGGAAGCCACTCAGCTCCATGATTAATCAACTGGGGCCAGGAGCAGGCAGAGGCAGAAGTGGGGGCTGCAGAAGGGCAGGGGTTGGGGCCAGGATCCTATTCTGACACATGCACTTGCACACACACACACACACACACACACACACACACACACACACACACACACGTTCATACAGCCTGCATCCTCAGCAGGCACTCCTGACTCTGATTTCTTTGCTTCCAGCTAAATGTAGGAAGCCCCATCCCCCGACTCCCAAACCTACTTACCTACCCTAGCCACACAATTGCGCTGTGGGCAAGGAGCACACAGGCACTCTCATATGCTACCGTCAGTTACCTGTACCTCCTTAACCCTGTAGTTGCATATGAGGGACGCCTCCCTTCTGCCAGGCCTATCCCTCCCATGCTCACAGAGTAATGCTGATCTCTACCTTGTTGACTAACCTGGGCAGACTCTTGTCCTATAACTCCGGGTGTCCTTAAATCTACCTGGTATGTGTGTGTCCTTGAGTACATGTTTTTAATCTAGATATTGAACCAGTCTCCGGATAGAAAAAGCCCAGGACGGACACAGGTGCTTCTGCCAGGCCTCTGACATCAGTATTTCTTCCTAGCTTTTCTTCTGCTTCCCAGGAGGAGTCCTGCCACTAAACCCTCCAAGATCCCATCAGAGATCTCAGGTGATAGCTGGAGAAAGCTCCCTCAAGGTTTTGATTCCCTCAGAACAGATGAGCTGTGCTTGGCAGCCTCTCAAGGCCCTGCCGCTGGCCCAGGGGCCTGACACACCCTCGCCCGCCCCTCTGCCCTTCCTTTGTGTGTGGGCTCTGCTGTGCCGTCTAGCTCCTTGGCTTTCATCTCTATCTGTCTCCGTGGTTCCTCTTAACTGACCACAACACGAACACAAAACCTATTTCTACTATTGGCTCTGCCTATTGAGCACTGCGTTATGGTCCTGTTTCTGATTTAGAAGCCTAGTGAGTTGAACACTTTCTATTTTTCCTATTAAGAAAAAAAATGAAGCGAGGCCCCCAAATGTTTCACACAATACCCTTTGTGCGTCTGCATGGCGTGCCTGCCTATCGCCTGTCCACAGTCTTTCTGTCCCTCAAGCCTGGAAGTCCATGCAGAGATACCTATGACTACATGGACATACGTGCAGGATACACTCATGCAAATATCCCCACATGCACACACTGTCATGCCACACCCATGTGCACACCCTCTCGGATCACACTGAGTTGAGAAACGGGGACCATGGCCCCCTCAGGCGGGCGATTACAGATTTAATTAAAAGTGACACAGTAAATAAAAAACATATAAAATGTAATTTGTGTGGGTAGCGAGGGGTGACTGGGGAGGGTGCTGTGGCTCCTGTTTTAATTAGCGTGCCTGTCTGTGATAGTGCCCCTCGACTGGCTCAAGCAGGTGGCCTGCGGGCAGCCTGCTGGTGGGGGGAGCACTTCCCCCCAACCCAACCTGAGGTCACCCAGAAGACTTGGCTGACGTTGAAGAGTGGCAGGGGATTCCTGGGAGTCCCTAGGGTGCCTCCTTTCCCCCCGAACCCACACAGCAGCTCTGCCACCATTGCCCCCATCTCCTCAGCCCTCCGCCAGCCTCCCAGCCCAGTGGATTCTAAGGCTGCCCTATAGGTAGATGCTCACATAGTTGCGTCAGAGCCTTCAATGTACAGAGAAGAAGCCAAGAGCCAAACACCGGATGAGGAGCCCCAGCAGTAGACTGAAGCTATGATGACCCCGTTTCTGTTTCCCCATTGTGCAGCACTGCCCCGCCCCTGGGACTTGGAATCTCAACCACATTTTCCTGGTCCCCCTTCATCACACTCTCTGTCTGTTGCAGGCTAGAAACTATTTCCCACTCTTTCAGCTCGGGGCCGTGGAGCAGAGTGAGTTAATGAGGTCTGTGTCTATTTAGGGCAGGTGCCTCGCCGTCCTTAATCTGTGTCCACCTTACGTTGGAGTTTTCCAGCCCTTTCTAATAGTCAGAGAAAGGCAGGGTGGCAAGGAGCTGTCCTGGGGAACTTGAGCCCAGTACTGAGAAGCTAGGTATATGTGCATGTATGTGTGGCTGTGTACACGCAGGCTTGCGAGCACAGCAGGCTGTGTCTCAAGCTCTGCTGAGAGCGAAGGCTTATATTTCGGGTAGGTCAGAGAAATGAACATGTATGACCTTGGATGCAGGGGACTGGCTGGAGGTAGGTGTCACTAGCCTTCCATCTCAGGGACCTGGGAACGTTTGGGAAGTGGGATTTGTCCCCACATGGGTGGGAAGGGCTGTTGCCAACCCTCTCACACTCACAGCCTTTGTAGATGTCCGTGGGGATCTGCACGGCTGTGTATGAATAGTTGACTTTGTTTTTGAAGTTTGGGTCCTCAATGAAGTCCAGCCTTAAGGTGCTGCTCTTGGATCCCCTCTCGACATCTTCACTCTCAGGGTCATCCTGCGGAAAGCACCCCCACCCGCATCAGGGCTGGAAAATGGTGAGTGGGTTGGTTAGGCTTGGAGGTCGGCACAGGGGGGTGGGGGTGGGGCAGTCCAGGAGACAGAGATTATCGCAGAGATGAGATACAGATGGAGAGATACAGGAAAATACGAGCATAGCATGTGGGCTCCTCACCCAGAAGGCTCGTTTGTGAATTTGCCTGCCCTTGTCCACCGTGTCCACCATCCATTTGCCAAACCCCGGCTAAGACCAAAGCCAAAATGACCCCTTACATCCTTGAAAAGCAACTGTCATTGAAGGAGGTGAATGGTAGAGCCGGTTGGTTAGCTGGAGTGGGTTTCCAAGGACTTCTGCTTCCAAGGACACGCCTTGTGCAGTTACAGTGAGGCCTCAGCAGCTTTGCATCCCTACATTCCCCACTGAGTCCCACCCATTCTCTGCTTGGGGGGGGGCGGGTGACACTAGCTAGCCAGCCCTTGCCCCACCTGGGGCACCATCTCCTGTAGCAGGGTGGCTCTAGAGCTGAGTGGGAGCTAGCACAAAGACCAGGTGACATACAGAGGGAGGGGCCACTCTGCCAGCTAGCAGCAGGACTGTAAAGGCCCCCGTTGATTTTCTAAAATGAGCTGCGGCCGCCTGACAGGTGCCAATTATGATATCTCTTGGCCAGGCAGGCTGGGCATGCGCTATGCAGCCACCCCCCACCCCTCAGCCGCAACTTTCCCATCCCCCTCTCTGCCACCGCCTACTACCACAGGCTGGCAGGAAGGGGGCTGCGGCTACAGAGTCGGTGCTGCAGCTGATGGAGGGGAGACAGGCTCTAGTGC
The DNA here is from genome assembly GCF_903995435.1 of Acomys russatus. Classification (NCBI taxonomy): domain Eukaryota; kingdom Metazoa; phylum Chordata; class Mammalia; order Rodentia; family Muridae; genus Acomys; species Acomys russatus. The sequence continues at coordinate 33,974,997 of NC_067168.1, read as the reverse complement.
AGGTATACAGGGAAGGAAGGAAGGAAGATGGTGGAGAGAGGACAGGCAGAGAAGAAAATCCACACACTTCCCCACCGTGTCCCCCCACCCATGATTCTTTTGTCTATGCTCAGCTCAGGCTCCATTCATGCTCTCTTCCCAATGGGTCTTCAGGGCCGCGCCTCTGCTGCTCCCTGTGGCCTCAGAGTACCCCGCCTATTGTATTTCAATCTCTAGGTTAATGCCCAGGCTGTTTATTTCTACCAGGCCCAATCCTAGGACACAGCTCTGAAGTGAGCCTATCCGTCTTTCAGGGGAGGCCTTGGGCAACAAAACGCAGGCTGTCTACTGCCCTGCATGCCCTTCACTAGGCACACCCACTCCTGCCCACTTTGGGAAGCTCCTGAAATGCCCCTGGGTGCTTGCTGGGTAACGCCCCCCCAAAGAGGCAGCTGCTGAGCATAGAAGCGAGATTACGGAGCCAGCGGTCTGGGAGGCATAAGCCACTGTACGCTCTACTCCGAGGGAGAGGCGTGGGAGAAAAAAGCCCCCCCCAAATGTCAGCGGCAGATGAAGGGCGCTGGAAAATGTAATCTTCCAACTTTCCCAACTAATGTGACATTTGGATTCCATCCTGATAAGCCTTCAGTCGGGGAACTTTTTCCTTCTCTTCCTTCACCCCCACCTTCTGGCTGGTAATTTAAAAGTAAATGGTCTAGAAAAATCTCTAACTGTACCTCTGGCAAAGATGAAAAACAAAACAAAACAACACAATACAACAAGCAGAGGACTAGGTGAGAGTGTGTGTGTGTGTGTGTGTGTGTGTGTGTGTGTGTGTGTGTGTGTGTGTGTGTGTGTTGTTATTTAAACCAGGCTAGGGGCTTCTGGCCTCAATGACCCTAGCCCAGCTCTGCCTATAGCAGCACTTACCTAGCAGGGATGTCAGGCATTTGGACCCAGGGTTGGGGTCCTGGATAGAGTTGGGGGTTTCTGGGAGCAGGGAACAGTGTCCTGGTCAGGATTTGAGTCCAAGGCTGCCCAGGGAGTGCCACCCAAGCCCAGGAGTTCAGTGCAGTGGGCAATGTAGTCTCCTGGTTTATATTTAATGCACTGATTGCTAAAATTACAGCCCGCTGCCGAGGGGGGTAAGGAATTAGATTCAGGGTCTAATTAAAGGTTCGCTCTTCATTTGAATTTCAGATTCCAGCTTTAATTTTAGCAACTTCTCCGGGAGCCACAGAGCTCAGCCAAGGGGAAGCGCACCTGCTTGAGCCCACCCCCTCCCCTCCTTCTCGGCCCCCTGCCCTCCCTAAGGCTTCCTAGGCCAACCTGGCACTGTGGCCTCCCGCACAGGTATCCTTTCCAGCCCTCCCACCTTCTGGTGTCATAGGCCAGGAAAGCCTCCAGGCCTCCAGGCCAGAAAAAGGGAGTGCTGGACCTTGGGTTGTTGGTATCCATACCAGACGCTGTACCACCCCACGTCAGACATTGCTAAGTTCACTGAACACTGGAACCCATAGAGAGTCTTGGTTTTTTCTCTGTAGCCTTTTCTCACCCCATAGTCATTTTCACTGAGGCCTTTCATGATGGGGACCTCCCTACCTCACCAGGTAACCCAAGCAGACCTGAGCTCATGGGATACAGACACAGAATGGTTTAGGTCTAGTGTTTACCAGTTCTGGGGGAATTATCAGACTTGAGCTGCGCCTCATCTGAAAACGGATGTAGGAACTGGGCTGCCTTTGTGTCTGAGGCCACCAAGTAATGCTGGGCCCAGGTCTGATGGTGAGGCCCGGGTCTCACCCGAGGCTATGGTTCTTCTACACAGCTTGATACTAAGTTCCCTGAATCACAAGGAAGGGGACCTCCATTGTTCCCATGTCTCACTCCCACATGCCTACTCCCAGGAAGGTCCTCCGGACTCTGTCCCTCTCCTATACTCCCATGGTGCTCAGAGAGCCCCTCAGGTTGGAATTGAACTGTCCCAATGACCAACACTTTACCGCCCTGCCTAGAGGGAGACCCAGCCCATTCCACGTTATGAAGCGTAGCCCACAGCTTTTTTTTTTTTTTTTCCCCGAGACAAGGTTTCTCTGTGTAGCCTTGGCTGTTGTCCTGGACTCACTTTGTAGACCAGGCTGGCCTCAAACTCACAGCGATCTGCCTGCCTCTGCCTCCCAAGTACTGGGATTAAAGGCGTGCACCGCCACCACGCCCTGCTGAGTACTGATCTTTAAGACCTACTTTACAGCAGAGACCTCTGTGGCCCCGGAAGGAGGGGTGTGTGGCTCTGGCAGCTTCCTGTCCTCTATAGCAAACGCAGGACACTTACCAGCTCAGCATCAGCCTTGGCGTCATAGTACATGATGTCTTCCTCCTGGTGATGAGAGAGAAGCCTCAGTGCCCATAGCTCGGGGGCTCCCAAGATGTCCACCAAGGCCTAGAACAGCTCTCTTTGGATTCCTCTACATCTGATATGGTCCCTTCCCCCACCCAAAGCCATCCCCAGGAAAAGTGGGATGAGTCAGTGCTGCTGGTACCCTGCCCCCGCCACCCCAAGCCTATACCCAGGTCCTTCACACTTTCCTGAAGGATGTTGTACCCCTGACACAGGGTACCAGGGCCTTCTCCTGCAGGCCAGTTGAGGGCAGGGTCAGAGCCAGCCTGGCTGCTGAGAGGCTGGCTGAGGCAGGACCAGGGAGTGAGGAAGACAGAAAATCAGAGCGGAGCCTGGGCAACAGCGAAATAATGACTTCACACTGCATCTTCCAATTTCTTCTATTAAAAAGCCTGCTCATTACGAGCATGTACTTATTAATTATCTGTGATTTGTTGTGAAATGCAAAGGGGTTTACACAACAGGAGCGGGAATAAACAAAGCTGGGCCCGTACGCCTGCCTGTGGCCCTCACTCACACGTGCCTGCCGGCCCATCCTGGCCAATGCCTGTCTGCCTGCCGCCTGCATTCTTGGCCATCTGCACGTCATAATCACCCGTCGCCCCGGGGACCCGTAACACAAACGGGCTAATTTCATGTTTAATGATCTTTAATCAGAACCGAGTGCAGCTGACAGAGGCCGCCAGAAGGTGAGCCTAGTGTCAGCAAGTGCCACTCGCCCAGGAGAGGCCATCCCACTTTGCTCTGGTGGGCTCCAGGGCCAGGGCCACTGTCCAAGTCACTCTCCCCAGGTGCTTCTTAGCCACTGTAGACAACAAAACCCTTTAGCGTTGCCCCAGAGTTTCCTTGCACATTTGGGGCTGTTTCTTTGTGGCCTGATCTGTTCCCTAGGATCTGCCTGCACAGAGCCAGCACTCACTCTGTGAGGGGTAGACGTCACAGGCTACCCTGACCAACCAAGGCCTGGCTAGGGCTTACTGTGGAATCGACCTTAGCATTGGACCACAGTCTCTGAGCCCCCCTATTCCTCTGGGGGAGGGTTTGGCCAGAAGTTAGGTCTGCGGCCAATGGTTGCAGATGGTCAGTATTTGAGAATGTTTATGGTTGACGGTCTCAGGTTGTCTTCTTCAGGGGATTACGTACAGCCTATTGGCTGGACAGAGACTTAAGTCAAGCATTCTGCATCAGCGACCGGATGCCCGGCACAATGCTTGAACATGAACGTTAGGCCAAGGTGCCTCAAGAGGTGTGTCTACTATGTGTCACACTCCTGGTGAGCCACACAGCGACACCAGGGCAGGGACAAAGAAGGCTTTATTCCCAGGCTTGGACCTGCCCTCCCAGCTCATCTCCAGCGTCCCACCCACCCATCTAGGAAGACAGGCCTGGGTTGGGGGCTGGGGCAGGGCCCAGGCTCCAGGGGGCTCAGCCTTTCCCTGTGCCTGGCTCACACAGAAGCACGTAATGAAAGCTGACATTACATCAAACACAATAAGGAGTTTCGGTTGATGAAGATCATTCCTGAACACACAAACCCATTAAACTGAGGGGGGAAAAAATATCAATTCAACACACTCGCAGGCGAAAAGAAAATGTGATTTGTTATCTAAAAGGGGGTTATAAACATGGCTCTGATGCTCTTTCCCTCCGTAATGAAAACAGGCGGGCGCAGTGGGAGGACTGCAGATTACAACCCGAGGCTTCCCTTGCCAAAGGACAGGAAAGGGCATGGGTGGGGACTTGCCATTGTCACGATGTGGGAAGGGGGGGGGGTCCATCTGTACCCTAGTCACCCTTGGGATGCCCTGCCACTCACTCGGGCCATCTCTCCAGCGGTTCCCACAGTTCTGTTTATTTGTTCTGCTGTTTCACAGTCTCAGTGGAAGAGATAATGTTGGTAGCATCAGAGATAAAGGAAAAAAAAAATGGCATACAGGATTGTCAGGTTCCTGTAGACTACGGGTGGGGTCTAGGTATCTGAAGTCTCCTTGCCCCTTGCCTTGGCTGGCAGCCTTGGCAAGGTTACATGTAAAAGTACACGGTATGCCTGGCCGTGATTGCTCTTTGTGAGGCAACATGGAGCTGAGTATGGCAGGTCGAGCCATCGGTATGTGGGAGCAGGTCCCTGGGAAGGCTTGTGTCTGCTTTTACCTGAACACCTGAACACCAGAATGTTGGCTTTAGTGACTCATGTCCTGGGTGAAACAAGAAGGCATACAACCTAGTGAGTGAGCATGGGGGCCTCGGAGACGGGTCTGCAATTCAGATACTGACCAGGATGTTGGTAAGCTCTCTTCAGTGAGTAAATATAGGCTGGGTAAGCAGGGTGTGGTGGCGCACACCTTTAATGCCAGCACTCGGGAGGCAGAGGTGGGTGAATTTGAGGCCAGCCTGGTCTACAAAGTGATTTCCATGACAGCCAAGGCTACATAGTGAAGTCTGTCTCAAGACAAAATAGAAACAAAGACACAAAACCAAAGGCACCAGCTGGATAGATTTGCCCCAAAGAAGCCCAGGACGATGTTCAGGACCTACCCCCATGATATTAATAAGGCAAGGAGCTTTGTGTCCAGGTGTCCATCACCCACCATAAAATCCAGAGTCAAGGAAAGGAGAGAGAGGATCAGGGTTGGACCTCCCCCAGGAGGCCAACCCACCGCCCACATGAAAGGACCCTTGGAGGGGCCTGGAGAGATGGCTCAGAGATTAAGAGCACTGGCTGCTCTTCCAGAGGTCCTGAGTTCAATTCCCCGCAACCACATGGATCTCATTACCTCATCTATAATGAGATCTGATGCCCTCTTCTGGCCTGCAGGTGTACATGCAGACAGAGCACTGTATACATACGAAAATAAAGAAATCTTAAAAAAAAAAAAAAAAAAAAGAAAGGACCATTATATGACGGGACATAGGTAATGTCAGTGTTGAATGTATGTCCCTACGACTTTTCTCTGTTCCCTCCTTTTAATGGTTTTGGCTCAAGCCTGACAAAGTGTGGGTAAGTCATCCCCCTAACTCACACACATGACCCCCACCAGGAGCCTCTATACATGGGTGGCTGGTGAAGGGCAGTGCATTGGTATGGCAGTGCATGGCACATTTGCTCCTTAGTAGGATTGCCAAGCTGGAGAGGACCTGAAGGGTGTTCACAGCTGTGGAGGAGGGTGAGGAAGAGTCTGGAATGAGTGGGATAATGGGTTGTCATCTAGATTTTGTGTTTTGCAAGGCAGCTGCCAGGGCTGTCAAGACATGACTGTCACCTGCCCACCAGCCCCATGGGCAGAGCCCAGGCAGTCACCCAGCCACACCAGTGAGGTCTTGTGGCCTTCCTTCCATGACCTACTGCCATCTCAGCTGGACCAAGAAAGCCTATTTTTTTTTCCCTCTGAGAGCCGTCTGTTGCTGGCTTGGCAGAGACAGGTGGCGAGCACTATGGCTGGGTTGGACCCTCAGGCCAGGGGGGGCCACCTGTCTTGTCCAGTTGGCTCTTCACAGGCCCCCTCTAGATTCTGTAGGTAGGGTTACCTCCCCTATCGGACAGGCAGGGCCAGTGCCTCCACCAGGCTCCAAGGTCTCCTATTGTAGGTTGAGACCAAGGACCAACGTCTTCTCTCCCCTCTCCCCACCCATACTCTGGCCCAGCTCCTCCCTTGTGGAGGCTTAGGTGGAAAACAATGTTGGCACAGTGTGATGCTGGCACCAGGCACAGTCCAGCAGGTGGCTCATCTTCATCTACCGTTAAGTGTTATGGGTACCAGACCACCTGCTGCCTGTCTGTGTGGAGCCACAGAAGGTGCTGCCTGCAAATCAGGGCCGTGGTCTCTCTAGTATTCCCAAGTCTGTGCTGTGGCTACCGGTTCCCTAGCCCTGCCAGGACCAAATGTGTATGGCCATGGCCTTGAACTAGAGAGTGTTTCCTTTTCTCTTCCATTCATCGGCCCCTTGATCGTATCTCAGCTCTAGTGGTGTGGACTTGCAGCTTCCCTAAGTCCCTGGCTGGTGTCATGGTTACGTATGTGTGTGTATACAAGTATACCATAATTGTCTGTGCCCTGCTCTGTACTGTCCACACTGGGGGATCCACACCCTACTGGTTGTACAGTGAATTCCAGTCGAGCTCCAAGAGCCCAGTACTCTTTCTGTGCACACAACTTCTGGATAACATGTTCCTCATTCAGAAGAAAGAAGACCATTCCTGGCCACTTTGCCACCAGATCCCTGGGCTGGGCACAAGAATAGGTGATACAGATGGCACTGACACAGGTCTGGCTGCCCCTGATCTGAAGGGGTCATGAGTGAGGCAGACAGATGGGACACTTGCCTGGGTACTGCCTGTGATATAGAGGTCCAAAAGGAGGTGCTGGGATCACTTGGGGTCCAACTCCATGGTTGAGACTGGAAAGGGGAATCCTGGGCTTTGCCCTATGAATTAGGGGGCCAGAATGTGCCTGGGAGAAGGCTGGGCCTGGTAAAGGGCCTGAGCTTGAGGCTGGGATTGTGACGTGGGCCAGTTGTCTCTCCTGAGCATGGAGGAGGAATGTGTCTCCTTGTCTTTCACCTTCTCAAGGTCACTGGGTTCCAGGGTGGGTTTTACGCTTGCAAGGGCCAAACCGTATCCTTTCCCCAGCCACAGTCACTGCAAGGCCTGTGATGGACAGCCCCTGCCAGGTCTCCCTAGCAGCGCTGGTTGGCAGGTGGGCTAATGGGCCACCATTAGCACTAATGCCTTTCAGCAGACACAGCGGCAGCAGATCTTCATGGGAACAGCAGTGACCTGCAGCCCAAAGAAACAGGTGACTGCAGCCCTTACACCCAGGGATCTCAGGCATGCACGTTGATGGGCTGTGCACAGGGTAGAGGACACTGGGCAAGCACATCTGCAGCAGCTCGCGCAGGAGGGTGGTTAGTCAGACAGAGCCCACTTCTGCTTCAGCCCAAGGCAGTTGCAAGCAAGGCAGGTATGGACAGAGATCCGGCTGTCACATAATCACTGTCTCAGCACCCATGCAGCCCGGTGAACACCCTTTGGAGGCCATGCTGCGCTGACAGGCAGCACCAACATCAGGTAGCCAATGGGGAAAATGGAGCCCTCGCTTGTATCCCACAGAAACTGCGATGCAGCGATAGAGGAGTGAGCTCTTGAGCAGCGTCTCTCAGGCATCCCCAGTGCCCACCCTGGCCCAGAATATGTGGGACCGCTGAGGCCCATGGCCCAGGGGCTTGGCAGGACAGCACTGGCTCTTTTGAAGGGCTGGAGGAGGAACAGGTTTGGGGCTGTGGTACCCTTTTTGTCTCCCACTCTGAGCTTGGACTGGGAGGGAAAGAAAACGGAAAGGAGAGTGGGGCCTGCATAGATTCCTCAACTCCTGCCCTGCTCAATAGGCCTGCTCATGGGAGAAAAGCTGACGGTCAGGGGGAAAAAATGAGGAAACGGAGAAGTGGAGGGTCCCGGACACTCAGAGGATAGGAATGATGGGCTGAGAAGACATAATAGCTCACGATGTGCATTCTGGGAGAAATGAAGGGGTTTCCAGGAGGAGCTCAATAGAGACAATGGTCCAGGGAGAGGAAGGGCCTCCAGAGAGGCATTTAGTGCAGTAGAATACAAAAGGAAGAGCTCAGAAACAAGGCTCTCTCTCTCTCTCTCTTTCTCTCTCTCTCTCTCTTATTCTCTCTCTCTCTCTCTTATTCTCTCTCTCTTCTCCCCCTCTCTCTCTGTCTCCCTCCCTCCCTCTCTCTCTCATTGTCTCTCTCTCTCTCCTCTCTCTTCCTCTTCTCTCTCCCTCCCCCCTCTGTCTTTGTCTCTGCCTCTCTCTCTCTGTCTGCCTCTGTCTGTCTCCCTCCCTCCCTCTCTCTTTCCCTCTCTCTCTCCCTCCTTCTCTCTTATTGTCTCTCATTGTCTCTCTCTCTGTCTCTCTCTCCTCTCTCTTTCCCTCCCTCCCTCTCTCTGTCTGTCTGTCTCTCAGTCTCCCTCTCCCCCTCTCTCCCCCCTCCTTCTCTCTCTCTGTCTGTCTCTTCGTCTCTCCCCCTCTCCCTTCTTTTTCTTTTTCCTTAGTTTTTACGAGACAGGATTTCTTTCTGTAGTTCTGGCAGTCCTAGAACTTGATTTGCAGATCAGGCTGGCTTTGAACTCAGAGATGCAACTGCCTCTAACTCCCAAGTGCTGAGAGTAAAGGTGTGTACTGTGCCACCATTGCCTGGCATGCTTTCTTTTCTTTTCTTTCTTTCTTTTTTTGATTTTTTTTACATTTTATTTATTTATTTATTTATTATGTATAGTGTTCTGCCTGCATGTATGACTGCAGGCCAGAAGATCTCAGTATAGATGGTTGTGAGCCACCATGTGGTTTCTGGGAATTGCACTCAGGACCTCTGAAAGAGCAGCAGGCGCTTTTAACCTCTGAGCCATCTCTCCAGCCCTTCTTTTTACTTTTTACTTTCATAACATAACATGACTGTTTTGCCCCAATGCAAGTCTGTGTGTACCATACACATGCCTGATGTCCATAGAGGCCAGAAGAGGGCACGGAATCTTCTAGAACTGGAGTTACAGATAGTAGTCAGCTGCCATGTTGGTTCTGAGAATTGAACCTGGGTCCTCCGGAAGAGTACCTAGAGCCCTGTTAGAGTATGTGCATGTGTATGAGTGTGTGCTTGTTTGTGTGCTCATGTGTGTGTAGTGCTCATGTGCTGTGTGTCGGGTGTGGAAGCCAGAGGACAATCATATGGAATTGGTTCTCCTTTTTTTTTTTTTTTTTTTTTTTTGGTTTCTCTGGGTAGCCTTGGCTGTCCTGGACTCCCTTTGTAGACCAGGCTGGCCTCGAACTCACAGAGATCCACCTGCCTCTGCCTCTGGAGTGCTGGGATTCTCCTTTCCTATTTTAATGTGGGTTCTTGGCATCAAACTGAGGTTGCCATGTTTGCACGGCAAATACCTTTTACCCACTGAGGCATCTGTCCAGCTACTCATCCCCATTTTTGAGACAAGGGTCTCATGGAGGCCAGGCTGGCCTTGAACTTGCTATGTAGCTGAGGCTGGCTCCTTACCCTCCCGCTTCCATATCCTGAGAGGCGTGACCACGGGGCTACACAATTATGGCTGAGGAGGGGCAGGATTGTGGTGGAGTGGGGGGTAGTAGAGGGGCTTCTCCTGGGCTCTAGGGAGTCTCTTTTATTTGTCCATTGAAATGTCATCTTGGGCTAGGAGTATACTTCACAGGTAGTGTTCGTCCAGCATGCTCAAGATTCCAGCTCCCGTGAAAGAAAGAATGAAAGAGAGGAAGAAAGAGAGATAAATCAGCTCCCGTCTCCTGCTCCATGCACGGTGTGAGCTCCTTGCACCCAACATCCACCAGTAGTGAAAGAAGCTACCACGAGGGCAAGGCGAGACAGGGAAGGTGTGGGGAAGACAGAGCATGAGGAGCAGAGCCTGCGTCACACATATGAATGCTTGGGGACCGAGAGCCGCTGGAAATCTCTATCATCAATAGGTGACTGCAGCAAGTAGGGGAACAACCCCACTGGCTTTCAGGAGTACATGGGTTTAGACTAGCTTGGCTCAGAGATAGGAGGCAAAGTATGTCTCACCTCCATCCTATGTATTGGTCCCTAGATTCTGTGGGCACCTCTTGGTGTCTCCTTCTTCTCTCAATGTTTAGCAAGGAGACTACTGGGAACCGTGGTCTGCTTGCTGAGGGTGCTATGGCCCCTGGTTGCAGGGCTTCCCTTTGTCTGGTAACAGCCTTGTTCTAGTCAGACAATTGCCCAGCAGGGGTGTGTGTGTCAGGAGTGTACAGCTCCAGCCAGGAATTGTCTGGTACGGCTGCTGTGTTCTCCTGAACCCTCTGGGCCCTTTATACCCTGTGCTTTGCACTTGGCTCCAAGGTGTTGAGCCTTCTGGGTTTCATTGTGACTTTGGCAGCTTGGTCCCTGGGGCCCTGGCCAGAGGACATCCTAGGAGGACAGACAGCTGTTCACAATCAAGAGGACTCAGATAACACCCCGTCCTGGGACTCTCTTAAGACTCATGGTATCTCTGTAGTGGAAGTTTTGGGTTATATGTAAACACATTTTTTGTTTTAATGCTGGGTGTAGGATATATAAGGGCTGCTCCAGTTTGTCCACAGCTGATAACTGCCTCCTGAGAGGACATGTGATATTTGTCAGATGTATACTACTTTGTCTTTGTCAGTGGGGGTAAAAGCTAGACCCAAAGAGAGATTGGGGGGCTCCAGAAAGAAGGCTGCTGGTGCTCCCCCTGTTGCTCCTGGTTGCTGTTGACGCAGTGTGACAAGAAATTGGAGATGTCCTGAAATGAAGATTGGGCTAGCCCCAAGGAACCTGACAACCCTAAACAGCAGGAAACAGCTAAGGAAAACTATACCCCCTTTTCCCACTAACTTTTTTTTTCTCCTGCCTGGTGTTGGGGTGTTGGAAGAGACTGGGGTGGAGTAGGGAGGAAAGAGATTTAAAGAACCCAAAATAAAAATAGTTAGTTAAAAGTACACTCAACATATCTTCTTGGGGGAATGGCCATCTTCACAAAGATTTTCTACTCATGGGCCACCCCAAGACTCCTCTGGAGTGACAGAGGGTGTGCATTCCCCAACACATAGGGAGAGCAGGGTTTTTTTGTTTTGTTTTGTTTTTTTGTTTTCTTTTTTTTTTGTTTGTTTGTTTGTGGTTGTTGTTGTTGTTTTGTTTTTGCTGAGGGTTGGACAAAGGATTTTGTTCTCATCAGTGCCCCTCCACACTCCCTCCTTTGCATGCCACCCTAGCTCAAGGTGTCACGCCTTGGGTGCTTGGGGGTGGTATGTGGTTCTTTTTTTTTTAAATTACATTTATTTGTTTGTTAATTGTGTGCATCTGCATGTACACATGCCACAGTGCATGTATGGAGGTCAGAGGGCCACGTGTGGGAGTGGGTCCTCTCCTCCTACCAGGTGGGTCCTGGGGATTGAAGTCACTAGGCTAAGGGCAAGCACCTTTACCCACTGAACTATCTTGCTGGTCCAACATACGCTGTGGTTCTTTTTTTTTTTTTTTTTTTTTTTTTTTCCGAGACAGGGTTTCTCTGTGTAGCCTTGGCCATCCTGGACTCACTTTGTAGACCAGGCTGGCCTCGAACTCACAGCGATCCGCCTGCCTCTGCCTCCCGAGTGCTGGGATTAAAGGCGTGCGCCACCACGCCTGGCTCTACGCTGTGGTTCTTCTTCTTCTTTTATTAACTGACTTATTTGTCCACTATCCATCCTGATTGTAGCCTCTTCTCTCCTCTCCTTCCAGTTATGCTGTTGTTCTTACCTTGATGTTATCCTGCCAGCGGTGGGCTTTCTGGAAGTTCTCTGCGGCATCAGCCAGTCTCTGAGGGACAGAGCACATGGAAGTCAGAGGCTACCAGTCTCATGTCCACCCCAAAGCCCTCCCTACACCCAGTTCTCCCAAGACCAGGCTGACTCAGGACCTTGCTCTCCCAAATGCCACCACAGTCCAAATCCCTCAGCTCAGAGAGTGCTCGGCTTGTAGGAAGGACACTGCACCGAGCACAGCTGCGTCCCCACAGCAGACAGGAGGCCTGCCGGCACAGTAGTAAGTGGCTTTTCCACAGGAAGCCCCCAGCACTGGCTCTGTAGAACTTCCAGAAGATGGTATGGACATCCTTCCCGGCCAAGCTCCAGTGCCACCCTCTGCTCTCTGTAAGCGACTGTCTTCTTCCTCAGGGAGTGTGAAACCCACAAGTTATTGCTTGTCTCATCATGCTATGGTGCCTTGGCCAGGCTCAGCAGGATGTGTCTACAGTCCACTTACTGTCCTCTCCCAGGCTTCGAGAGGCCATTCCCACAGGGCTCCCAGGCCTCCACTCATGTGAGCCTTTCCTAACCTTTAATGCTAGTTTCAGGGCCTTTGACAATGAAGCCCAGTCCTGAGGGCAGAGTGGCGCTGAAAGCATAGCTTTGTATTTGTCCGTACTGTGTCTGTCACTATGCATGCGTTGTACCAGACTACGCTGAGATGTGGGTATGTGACAGACCCAGCCAATTCCCCTTCTCACGGTAGGGAGGGGTAAAGTGATACAGAACCAGGTAGCATCACCAGGGCAAGTGTAGCTGAGCGGGACAAGGCTCAGTCCTGCTGGTACTGGACATATCAAAAAAAATGTATGGTGAAGGCACTTGGACCTGGCCACCTGGGCTTGAATCTGGGAGTGATGACCACCACCAGGATACTGCATGCCAAGTCCTTCCGCTGACCAATGGCACATGTGCACCCATTACTGCTTACTATGTGTGAATTTTCAGACAAGGATGTCCCAGGTATGGAACAGTGATCAACTTGCCCAGGATGCACAGTGAGTCTGGGTCAATCTGGAGTCCTAGCCCAGCTCACACTATTGCATTCACATTGCTTAGCCATGAGGTCCAAAGAGCACCCCGTCATAGGGCTTCCTATACCTAGTGTTCCTAACATTCCTCATTTTGGACCCACCCATCCCATGGCCTGACTCTAGGTTTCCAGCTTGAATCAGAAGACCCCAGTCTCTTGGTATTCAGGACACCCCATCCCCATCCAAGAGACCTGATGTGTCATGTAGGCCCTGGAGCAGAAGGTCTAACAAAGCCTAACAGAGGCCCTTCGAGCTCCCGGACACTTCCTTGGGATGACCTTCAATCTACCCGAGTTTTCACATGTCCTCCTGGAACAGGCTCTCTTTGTATTATTTGGGGCTATGTTTATGGTATATATGTGTATGCATGTGTGGGGGTATGTGTGTGCATGTAGAGGCCAGAGATTGTCAAATGTCTTCTTCCATCTCTCTTCCCTTTATGTAATAAGGCAGCACTTCTTGCTGAACACAGGACTTGCTGATTTGGCCAGTCTTGCTAGCCAGCTTGTCCAGGAATCTGTCTTCATCTCCTGAGTGCTGGGATTACAGGCAGACTGCCACCCCTACCCAGCTTTTATGTGGGTTCTGGTAATTGAACTCTGTTCCTTACACTTGTGTGACAAGTATTTACCCCCTGGGCCATCTCCTCAGGCCTAGCATAAACCCTCTTCTCTTGAAACCCCGGCCCCCTGCCTTCTACCTTGTCATCACTCAAACTACCTACTGTCCACGGTCCTACTCAGGCCGTCCTGCCCCACGAATCGCATCTTTCTGCATCGCACTCCACGCTCAAGACCTAGAGCCTTATCTCAGAATGCAGATCTGGTCATGTGAATGTCATTAGCCCCCAAGACCCCTTTAGGAATTCCCAAATGCTCTTCATGCGAAAGCATTCTTGAGGCTCTGCTAGCCGCCAGCCTCCAGCCCCACCCCCTTTTCCAAATCCTGGATCCTTCTTTTGGCCTGAACCCCTAGGATGGATGATACCTCAGAATTCACAATCCTGTAGTACCTTTCGGTGAAGGTATGTGTGACATTTTAGTGGGTACCACTCTACGCCAGGTGCAAAGCTCTGTATATATGTGGCCTAAAAGGTTCACAGAGCTCAGGGAGGTATTCCCTGAAGGTACATCTCAAAGCAGGAGCCTTGTGCAGCCAGTGCATCTCCCCTTCTCTTATCTAGTGGACCCCTATCTTCCCTGGGGCCCCAAATGTACCTCAGAGTGGGACTTGAGGCTACTTGGGGACTCTGCAGAGGCTGTTGCCTTTTTATAGGTCTAAGGCCATGTGGGAACCAGATTAAGGCCTCTTAGTATAGAAAAGATGGCGAGTGGAAATGGGCCTGCAGATCCCAAACTGAACCACGGCTCTACAGAATCTTATGCTTTCTCCTCTGGCTCTGTGTTTGTGTGTGTGTGTGTGTGTGTGTGTGTGTGTGTGTGTGCTCTTTCACGCTTTCAGCATAGCTTTAACCCTGGGATTCATGAGTCCTAAGAATATAGGGATCCTTAGGGCTCTATAACCTAGCAGACAAAGTAAGGGGGGCACCCAGGAGGGAGGGCCCAGTCCTTGGTCTCCTTAAGCTCACAGAGTCCCGTGGGCTCAAAGGCCTGGGTCAGCCCGCTGACTCGTGAATAACAGAGTTGCAATAGCCACAGCAAAAGGATTACTTTTAATCCTCAGTAACGATCAAGCCATTATTATTTTTTCGGTGTTACAGATCAATCAGTCCATCCCCGGGCGCAGGACGTGTGGAGACTGCTAAGTAGGCAGGCCTAGTGGTGTGGGAAGGAAGGACCAGGCAGTGGGATAGGGTGAAGTGGGCAGGCCACTGTTGTTTAAGGTCCCATCAGGCCAGAGAGTGAGACGGTGAGTGGTAGAGGGACCGTTCCTGAAGCCCTGACCTGCATTCAACGTGGTTTCCTCATGCAGTGTTTTCCAGATCCTTCTGTGAACTGTAGGTAGTAAGTGATCCACACTGAGGGTGGCTGGGCTCTTGGCAACTCTCAAAGGCAGCCTGTCTGTTGGGGTTTTTCTTGTGGGCTCTTGCCCACTTGAGGGCCTTCCTCTCTGCTTGCTTAGCCACCATCTCTGGAAGTTTCCTTTTGCCCTCACCCAGCCTGTGGGCTCTGCATTGTCTCTACCAGGCAGGGCACATACTGTGTATATATGGGGGTTCCAAAGGCTTCCTATTTACAAACCCCACAACAGTCAGGCCTACTTTGGGGGAGCCAAGGGGTCCTCACTCTCCCCCAAGATTTATGCTCAGCATAACCTTTCTCCTACCTCTTTAGTGCCCTCATGATGGGGCCAGGGGCAGGAGGGATGGGGAAACGGGGAAAAGAGACAGGTGGAGAGAACCTGCCAGGCTACTCTGGGTCAAGCTAGAGACGCAGTTTGGTCCTGTCCCCAGGGTGTCTGCTGTGTATAGGGGATGCATTCTGTTCTAAGCCTGGACCCTAAGGGACCGGTCTCCTGGAAGTGACTCCCTGCTCAGACTCTGGGCTGTGCTCTAGAAGCCACCCTTAGTCCTTGGTCCTCCTGCTGTGAGGCCCCTGCTGTCCCCTCCCTATGCACATCTGACTAGATCCCTCCCCTCCCCTGTGACAAATCCTTGACTCCTGTCGGGTTTTCCCTTATGACGTCCTGGGAAGTTTCCTCATGTCTGACGTCTTGATCTATGAGCTCCGTGGGGGGGCAGTGCCTGACTGCTATTTCGTTTAGGTTAACTTGCATCCAAGCATACAGCGGGGGTACAGTGGACATCTGTTAAGTCAAGGTCAGAGTGTCTCTGGACCTTTATAGATGTTAGGCTTTGAGCTTAGCCCCGTCCAGCCAGGGGTGTGATCCCAGGTAAGTGGTTTGGCCTCTCGGGACCTCTTTTCCTACCCACACCCCCGCAGGGTGAGAGGCACTTAAGGGTATATATATATATATATTTGTCGTGAAGTGACTGGTGGTGTCTTGCCTGCCCCATGATGTCCCCCACCATGGTCAGCATTGGAGGGAACCGCAGTGGGATTCTGAGTAAGGCTGTTCACAGCCAAGTCCATCACGATAACAGCAGGCATTTCAGAGGCAATTATCAGAGAGTTTCACTTAACAATCAATTTCCCTCAGCTCCAGGAGTGGGTCTCACAAGAAAAGGCAAGAAAGAAGGGGACTGGCTGCGCCGCTGAGCTAGGGACAATGCCCTCCTGAGGAGCACTGCTGCCACCAGTACCTTCAAATTTCACTAAGTTAAACATCTGTAGCTTAGGGAAACTGAGACAGACAATGGTGTGAGATAAGGGACCTGGGCGGTGGACAACACCTGGAGGGTGGGAGCCCTTACATCCTGGGCTGGGCTGGGCTTGGGTATGGTAAGGAGACCAGAGCCCTCAGGTGGGCCCATCCTCTTAAAAAGCCAGTGCTCTCCTACACCAGGCAGAGTGCTTCTCCCTTCTTGCCTTTTCTATCTTTTTTTTTTTTTTTTTTTTTCCACCTGGGAACCCTTTAACCCAGAGCTGGTGGCAGAAGGCCCTGGAAGCACCTGCCTATCAAACAGGACTTGTTCAACTGCATAGCCCAGAGGGGAAGGTTTTTAGAGAGTTTTCAGTTTTAATTAGTTATAGCTTCTCCTGATTCCAAGAGGATGTGTGAGGCTTAGAGTGAAAGGCCCTGGACTTTATGATGAGCAGGATGTTGAGATATAGGGTGCAGGGGGTAGGTGGGATGAGCCAGGTGGGAGCTGTAATGGAGTAGGGTGGGGGGCAGGGGGTGGGGAAGCTCTGAGGCAGAGGCCAAGGCCAGGGTGGAGTGGAGTGGCAGCATGAGGCAGAGGCTCTAAGAAACCACAGGAGGGCTGTCAGAAGGTTAACACCTACAGCCTAGCTAACACCAGACCATGCTCAGCACCTACTGGGGCTAAGGCTCCACAGGCTGATGCCAGATGGAGGACTGCAGGGCGCCTAAGAGGGGATGCTTTCGTAGCGGAGGGGACTGAGGCAGAGATTAGTGCCATTGCCACAGCCCCCTGATCAGGGAGCGGTGGATGACATTTTCAGGCCTACCTAATGCCACAGTGCAGGAGGGTTGAATAATAAATCCCTCAGGGCAGGGGCTAATCAGGTCAGGTGGGGCCTGGCTGGCTAGGCTTACCTGTTCTATCCTAAGTGGTTCCTTTGTCCTTTACCCAAGAGAGGAGATCAGGAAAGTGGTCTCTCAGAAGTCTCTAGAGCTTATCAAATAACCCTGGTGTCACTGGGTCCAGTCTGGTGAGGGGATGCCCAGCAGCCCCACCTAGTAGCCTCACCCAGCCCAGCCTTTTCCTGTTGTCACCATCTCTCCTTCCCCGAGGGCCCCCCTCCCCCGCATTAGCTCCATATTGTGCGCTGATAGATACTAAATACAGATTTCCAATTTCCAGAGCTGTTATGGTCTAATGAGTAAATAATATACATATTTAAAACTGTCTAAAAACATATCTGCATAATTAAAATATCTGCATAATAACGAAGCAAGATGCAGCTCAGCAAAGAGGGAGTTGGAGACCCAGGGCTCACTGACAATAGGAGCAGCAGTGAAGGCTGAGTTGGGGGGGGTCCTAGACCTGTGACTTTCACCCCTTCTCAGATCCATCTCTGCACATCTTGTGGTCTGAGAGTGTGACTGCACAAATGGGCAGAGTCCAGCACATAGGCTGCATGATGCCTTGGTGGCTCAGGCCTCTTTCTGCCACCAGCCGCAGCACAGGGTGAGCTCAGAGCTTTGCGCACACGACCCCACGGACCACAAACTTCTGAAGGAAGGGCTTGTCCCAATCTCTCATTTTATGGAATTCCAAGGGATGGAGAAAAGTGGGCCAGTTTGGGCAGAGCAGACCAGCCAGACCCATGGCGCCCATGCCATGTGATGGAGATACAGCAGTGGCTTTGCTTTCCTGGGGAGCAGGGCAGGGATTTAGCCTTGCCCATCCTGTAAAGTCCCTTTCTTCAACCACCCAACTCGGCTTCCAACATAAAGATACAATTACCATCAGGACAAAGGAAAACAAACCCCTCACCCAAATTCCAGCAACCAAAACAACCAAATAGCAAACGGCCCCTGGGATGGCCAGGAAAGGGCCTTGCAGTTGTTGACAGTGACAGGTTTCCTAACCTTTTCCTTCACAGGCCACGCACATACACTACATGAGTTGCTAAAAGAAAGAAAAAAAAAAAAGTAGAATAGATTTGCTTTCTTATAAAAAGGTCAGGACACATGTAACAGGGAAAACTCATTGGAGTAGTGGCCTTCCTCTGCAGGTGTGAACCTGCTTCTCCATTTCTGGCCTAGGCCCCCCAGCTCCCTGGGGGCCGCATCAGCTTGGCTATTGATTCCTGAGCCTCTCCCCATGCCACCTGGGAGGGACGGGTTATGTTTTAATTTCCCAGGACAAATAGGAAGATACAAAGTGTGGTCTGGGATGGACATAGAGGTCGGGGGACAAGACCGTGGCCCCATCTGGTGTCCCCAAGGTGTGACTTTCAGAACACGAGAGTTTGCCTGGAAAATTAGTGGGCCCTTAAGGATTGGCTTCCTAGGGACACACATGCAAAACAAAAGAAAACAAACCCACAGTCTCCTGTAACAGGTATGTTAGTAAATAAATAAATAAATAGAAGGAGGTGTGCATCTTAACACTAAGGAGAGAGAAGTTATTAGCTTGGAAACATGTCTTCTCAGGGAGTGGAGGACACAAGTGCACCTATAGGTGCCAGTCCACTGGCTCGGTTGCTTTAGCTTTAACGGGAACTCCAGTCCCTACAGAAAGAGTGGGTTGTGCCACTGGATGGCAGCCAAATGTATCAACAGGGTGAAGGAAGGGAGCTCCATGGCTTGGCACATATTTTGGGATCAGCTTGAATTTCCAAAGCAGTTTCAAGGACCCAGGGGGAAGTGGGCGCTCCAAAAAGTTCCACTCTGAGTCTGGAGAGATGGCTCAGAGGTTAAGAGCACTGACTGCTCTTCCAAAGGTCCTGAGTTCAATTCCCAGCAACCACATGGTGGCTCACAACCATCTATAATGAGATCTGGTGCCCTCTTCTGGTGAGCAGGTGTACATACAGGCAGAGCACTGTATACATAATAATAGATAAATAAATCTTAGAACGAAAGAAAAAAAGAAAGAAAGAAAGAAAAGTTCCATTTTGGAAGTGGGTTGCTTTAGGAGGGCTGAGTGTAGACCTGGATAGCCACACAGGACTTTGGCACAGTGAGTGCATATGTGTATGTGCGTGCGTGCGTGCGTGCGTGCGTGTGTGTGTTGTCTCAAAGGTCCTTGACCTATCTGGTCATTCTAACTACCTCTAGGTAACCCCTGCTGAACGTCTGCTAGATGGTGCCTGGTAAGAAATAAACCAATACATCCAATAAAAGCCTTAGGTTGAGCCAGATGTGGTGGCACATGCCTTTAATCCCAGCACTTGGGGAGGCAGAGGCAGGCGGATCGCTGTGAGTTCGAGGCCAGCCTGGTCTACAAAGAGAGTCCAGGACAACCAAGGCTACAGAGAGAGACCTTGTCTCAAAAAAAAAAAAAAAAAAAAAAGCCTTAGGTTGGTGTTTGAGTACTGACTCCAGAGCCTCGCTGTAGGTAAGCGCTTTCACTAAGGATAACTGAGATGAGGGTTGCACCTCATGCACTTCAAGACTGAAGGGGTTCAAGCTGAGGTGCTGTCTAGCTCTGCCTCACCCCTTGAGGGTGCCAATGAAAGAGAACCCCTGATTTTGTATCCCCCCTGACCCTGCTTGAACCCCAGCATGAAACCTGTATAGCTCTACAGGTGCATTAGTCCATGGTGAGCAAAGGGAATTTCCCAATAATTTAAACAGCTTTGCTTCCTTTGGGTTCTGACCTAGTCTATTCATCAAAGCTTCTCTCAACCTTTACCAAGCCACACAGACAGCATCGGGGAGGAATGTCAGGAAGCACAGCGTTATCTGAGTCCCCACGGAGCACACTGGTGCATTTTGTCCTCCCTTCAGGCTACATCCTGAGACAGACAAGTGCAGGCCTGTGTGTATGTGCTTGTGGGTGACAATGGTGTCTTTCTCTCGGCTCCCACACTGGAGGCCCTGAGTTCCTGAGGAACAGCAACTGCACTCACTTCCTCATCTGTACAATGGGAACCAGAGCCCTTCAGAGCTGTGGGAACATGGACAGAATGGGTCTGGACTGAAAGCAAGACCAGTTCTCATGTTGGACACACAGGTCCTAGACTTGCCTTCCCCTGGCCTCCGATGACTGTTCCCTCCCTATTCCTCAGTGAGCTTGACCTTGGCCTGACCTGACCTCTGCAACTTGTGTCAATGGACTGTCCTTCTCTTTGGCATCCTCTTGGCTGAGAGTTGCTTAGTATCCCCCAACACTCTGGCCTGATCTCTAACCTGGTGTTGCCATAGCAGGGACCCAGGGCACAGAAGAGTGTCACCATCCAAGCCTACCAAAGCTGTAATGTCCCTTATGATGGTCATCCCAATGAAGATGATCCCTTCACCGTCCTAGTCAGACTCCACCAGATTCCCAAACCCAACTTCAGACTTCCATATCCAGAGTGTCTGGCATGAATGCATCCATCTCTACAGGCCCATGTCACTATGCCGGTTCCTATATCTCTGCCAGTGTTTTCTGGGTACTCTGATCACGTTTCCTTCCTGTTATATTTTCCCTCAGATTAATTAATCTGTAGTCTCTGGGATAGGCCTTGCTATGTAGCCCAGGCTAGCCGAAACTCACCATGTTAACCAGTCAATCTTTCCGCCCTTGTATTCTGGGTTGAGATTACAGACAAGTATGGGCCATCACAGTCAACTCCCGTTCCCATCGCCACACCCCTCCCACACAGGGTTTCTCTGTGTCGCCCTGGCTATCCTGGAACTCACTTTGTAGACCAGGCTGGCCTCACACTCTTAAATCTGCCTGCCTCTGCCTCCCATGTGTTGGGACAAAAGGCGTGCACCACCGCCGCCACCACCTGACTCTGTTGCCATTTTTAATAGGGTTTGCTTAACCTTGTCACTCCCCTACCATGCTGACTTTGAACATGACCCCCTTTCACACTTAGGTTCTATACCCTTGTTGTTGCTGGTCCTTGAGCATGAACTGCCTTTGTGTTTCCTGTCACCATTCAGAACGGGTGTTTACCAATGCCCTCAGGAAGCCTGGTTCTCTCCTAGGCTGGGATCCAGAATCCTTTGGTGCTCCCATCACTGTATACTGTGTCAGACTCTATCTTGGATGCTATCCCTTTAGGTAGGGACTTGATTCATGGATCTAAATAGTCTCCAGTATTGGGCATGGGCCAGCTCAGGCAAAAGTACTAAGTGACCCCATGCTTCCATGGTGGTCAATGGGGTCAGAGGCAGATTGGAGGAGGAGTTCCCTAAGTGGGCTGCTGACTCAGAGGCTCCGGGTTTCCCTGAACAAAGATGGCAGAGATGAGGTCAGAGTGGCACTGATGACAGAACAGGGATCCAAGATGACACAGAATGGGCAGGGCACAGCTGATTCTAAGCACATGTGTCACCTGGCCCCCTTGCAGAGAGGACTGCTGACATTGTCTCTCTAGGATCCTAACCCTGCTTTAGACATGACAGTGTCACCTACCAGCCCCCATCTTCCTGCTGTCAAGTCAGTGATGAAGCAGGAAGCCACTGGAGTCTGCGGGAATACGAAGCTGACTATGTGCTCATTTGCGCCTCATCAGTTCAGGAGTCCTTGGGGAGCATGGGATGGCATAGATCTGCCCCCTGCTGCCACCTCCATATCCACTCTAACACTCACTGTGGCTCACAGTAACAGGAAGTAAGCGACTGAGGGAACACTGGTTAGATTGAGGGTAAAGGATGGTGGGTCCTAGGGAAAGGCATTAATGTGGCTCTCTGCCATTCTTGCTACTAAATGTTTACTGAGCATCTCTTGGATGTTTGGCCTGTGCTGGGCGTGTGCAGGCCGGTGAGCATGGCTCTGTTGTTGGGTGGCACAAGAAGTTTTTCATTACATTCCACCAAATTCTTCCAACTGACCTGAACACAAAACTTGGTTTGAAAACTCACTGGCAGACAACCCCCCCCCCCAACCCTGTTTTGGAAAGTATTCCTATCAGGAAGCTGCGCCTGGGCCACCAACCCCAACTAGAGCCCAAGCCCTCACCCAGCCACTGTGCTCTCGTCTCACAGTGTTATTTTTATACTTTTCCCTAAAACATAGCCTGAGCAGGCCCTTCTCAACTCTATTAACATTAGAAATCTAATCAGTAATCAGGCAGCTCATAATTTTCTGATTAGCTTTGATTAGGCCCAACCTCAGGAGAAGGAGTGGGACAGTGAGGATGGAGGCGGGGCTGGACAGGCATTGGGATATGCCTAAGGACGCTCTGGCTGGGCTGAGCGGGGAGGGCAGAGTGGGGGAGAGCCTCAACCTAATTGCTGCCCATTACAGGGGAGGAAGAGGCACTGCAGGCTCAGGGAGCAAGGGAAGCCAGTTAGGCCCAAAACTTTCAGCACTCTGGATAAAGACAAGAAGCCAGCCAGGTAGACACTAGGGTTACGTGGGATAATGACCTGACTCCTGTGTCATACCTAAGTCCTTCTGAGTTCACAATTTAAGCAGACCCCAGGCAGAGCCTTGAGCGACAGCGATGGTGACAGAATATTCTGAGGACTGCTTCGTGTGATATGGACCTGGGCCATTTTTGCTGAGCACACCACAGACAGGGCCTGGTTGGATGATCATCATTTTTAACGTGGAAACCATGAAGTTGGGGCCTACTGGCTCCACAGCACATTGGAGGAGCCAAGGTCTGGAAGGCCTGCCAGACACCATGCCACTTAGGGACAGAACCTGGGTTTATACTGAGGCATACCAGGCAATGGCCAGTTTTCTCTCCTACCTCTGGCCTCTGCCACCTTTCTTCGCTTCATGCTCAGACAGGCATATAATATTGCCCTAACCAAACCCTCTGGGTCTGGCCCTTGAGAGACCTGTCCTTGGCTGACCACGAGGCCCCTAAATTCACTGCCTTTTCCCACAGCCTCAGACTCTTTGGAACCACATACTGGAGCCCTGTTTAGGCAAGAGTCAGGGTGGCCCTATCCTGGCCCTGTGGCCTGGGACCACCACCTCTTGTAGACGTTAACCATCCAGGTGACCTCCGGTAAAATGCATGAGCCTATTGAAAGAGATGTGTACAGCTAATGCCATGCAAATTGGCACGAAGGCAATCAGTCTGACTCTAAAAGCTGCCCCACCGTCCGCAGGCTGGCTCATTGTCTTTTCTGTCAATTTGCATCTCATTACCCACAAGGCTGTGCTTGCTGGAGGTTAAAAGGAAAAGTGAACCAAACAAGCCCCACTGTGTTCTTCCTTCATCTAGAGCAGAAGCCACCAGTGGGTCAAGGCTGCTCCGGAGACTCACCCAAGAGCTACTCACCTCCGCAATGTTCCTGCCGTCCCACCATCCCTTCCACTTCCTGTCATCACACTTGTTTCCCATTAACATCACTGCTAGCTTCACCAGGTTCACAGTCGACATTACTGCTGTTACTGCCACCACCATTTCCTATTACCTCATCATTACTGGACCTTTCCCATCACCACCAGCATCTTCACCGTTAATTTGATCCCCTTCTGTCTCCACTGCCACCCACCACCATCAATTCTACAACCTTCATCTCTGTTATAACCTCTACTGCTAATGTCACCTTTATCACTGCCACCACTACAACCCTGAGGCTGCCTTTGTTATCACTTCAAGTCTCCTGCTGACCAGCACCATTGCTGCTGACCCTGTTGTAGCTTCCTGCATGATCACAGAGGCAACTTTGAGAAAAGTCTGATAAATACACCAGGTTTTTTTTTTGTTTCTGTTTTTTTTTTTTGAGACAGGGTCTCTCTGTGTTAGCCTTGCTTGTCCTGGACTCACTTTTAGACCAGGCTGGCCTCGAACTCACAGTGATCCACCTGTCTCTGCCTCCCGAGTGCTGGGATTAAAGGCATGCGCCACCACGCCCGGCTCAACACACCCATTCTTTACACTTCCCTGTTCTTCACTCAGAGGGTTAGGGAGCCTGTAAACACATGACCCAGTGATCGGACACCTCATCCTCAATGAAAACTGGTCCAGGCTAGAGCTCAGGCCAGGTGTTCACCCACTCAGGTGAAGGCCCTGGAGAGAATAGGGCTTAGGTTACACCCCTGGTTCCAGCAGAACACAGGGCTCCATGTAGAGAACTGACCAGGATGTTCACATGTGGCATGGATGGCTGATGCTGCTAAGCCTGGAATACCTCACCTCTGAAAACGGGGCTTCTAGAAGTTTGCTGCAAGACTGAGTAAGGGTAAAAAGAGGCAACGAGGAGAAAATGCTGAGCATCCCCAGGAGGCTCCATGGGGTGGGGGTGAGGGTCGGGGTGGGGAAAGGATGCCATTAATGTAAGCCAGGATTGCTTTGGGAAGGAGGGCAACAGACAAACCCTGAGGGACGAGGTCAAACAGAGGGAAGAGGAAAAGTGGTTCCAAGCGGGAGCCTCTGCAGGGACAAAGGTGTGGAGTGGAGAATGCATCGGCTTCTCTGAGGGGGCAGGCAGGTGAGGGTGGGAAGCCTGGCCAGACCTTTGTTCTTCCTAAGCCTTTTTCCAAGGGTTTATGCCCAGGGTGCTTGCTGCTAAGCAACACGGCCACACCTCTCCCACAGAGCTCATTTCACTATTCAGGCCTTGTTCCACCCAATCCTTCCTCTCTGCTCCGTGAACCCCAGTCTACAGATAAGGGGACCAAGGCTCAGAGAATGTGAGTCACTTGCCCACGACTACACAGCGACAGCATGGCAGAGTTCTAACTCAAATATGCCTTTATCCACACCAGCGCTGGCCTCTGACCTCTCTGCCTCCCTGGCAGCAAGACTAAGAGATGAAGCTGGATCAAGGTGAAGTTGGGGCCCCCCACAGAGGTCATCCGGAAGAGTGGGAATTGAAGCCATATATTTCCACCCAGGATGTGGCCGTGAGTGGATGCCTGAGACTGCCCACTAGCTTTGGTGGCAGCAGCGTGAATACTACCCTGGACATAAGGCTGGACACCAGCTGGCCCAGAGGTCATGCTGGGAGCCTTGGCAAAAGCGACAACCAGACAAAGGCCTGGAGGTGGAAGGCAGGGTGGGCACAGCCTGGTTGCCAGGTGGAAACGCCCAGCGTAAAAGCTGCTCTGAATACTGGCTGCGTCCCGCTGCTGCAATCAGCCTCGACACTTGGTTATTATGAGGAGTAAAGGCGGCCGGCGGGACAGCTGGAGCCGTGGCGACAACATTTAAGGCGTTTGTCAGAGCTGTGGGACACGGACTGCCAGGCGCTAATGGCTTCTGTGTGCTGCTGCCAAGTGAGAGGAGGGCGGGCAGGCGGAGGCGGCCTTGCTCCTGCCTGGGCCTCGTGCCTACCTCATGCTGCGTGGCCGATCCTCGACAGGTAGGGCCCACCTGGGCCTTACAAGATGCCTAGCAACGGCTACATAGCCTTGGTACCAGCTGGAGAGGGTGGGGTGGTAGCCATGCAGCACATGCCTGCCTATTTAGGGCAGCTTTGCCATCTCCACCTCCGTTCAGGCTTTAGCTCCCCCACCCACTGGGACAAAGGTCTGGGAGTCAGTTCTCTGCTATGCCATGCCTAAGTAAGGGACTCCTAAATCCCAGTTGGCTCAGCCTCTGCCTCCTCAGCCCTTTGGGTTGGATTTCGTGTGAGACGGATCCTCCGGGTTGAAGGGCCCACACTACACTCACATTCATCCGAACAAAGAGATTTCAGCTTGGCAAGCCTCAGTTTCCTTACCTGTAAAATGGGAAAATAGAACCATCTACTTTTGATGGTATTGACAAGGAAACACAGAGGAAGCTGGGTGTGGTGTCACACGCCTATAATCCCAGCACTTGGAAGAACACCTATTGGGCAGCTGCCACGGGGAACACCACTGAGCCCCAAGTGCTGCTCACTGATCCCCCAAAAGCAGATCCATTGTACAGACAAAACTGAGGCTCAGAAATCCTCTGTTTCCAGGCACAGCTCACCGTGGGCAGGGCAGAGGTTGGCCCAGAGGCTGTGCTGGGATGTCTGTCACCCCCACACCCTGAAGTTCCTCTAAGGCAATGGATCAGGAGTACCAGTAGGGAAAACCCCATGAATCTGGGAAGAGACCCAGGGGCAGGAGGAGATCTTAGTGGACCTAAGCTCTTTCCTAGGACATAGACCAAGGCTTGACTCCTGAAGGCCCAGAGTAGTGCCACACGCCTATAACCCCAGCAGTTGGGAGGCACAGGTAGGCAGATCTCTGTGAGTTCAAGGCCAGCCTGGTCTACATGGTAAGTTCCAGGACAGCCAGAGCTTCATAATGAGACCATGTCTTAAAAAAAGAGGGGAGTCCCTAAAGAAGGTATATAAAGCTCTGTGTTGTTCCCAAGGTCACCCAGGAGCTTTGAACAACTTGGGAGCCTCATGGCACAAGGGACTGGGGCTGGGGTGCAGCGCCATAGTTCAGTTGTTGATCACCGACCCTTCAGAATCAGCTGCAGTGTCTCTGTCTTTTTACATTTTTTTATTTTACGTGTCTGAATGTTTTGTCTGCATGTATGTCTGTGTGTCCCATGTGTACATTTCCCACTGGAGCCAGAGGAGAGCCTTAGATTTCCTGAGCCTAGGGTTATTGACTGTTGTCAGCCATCATGTGACTGGGAACTGAACCCAGGCCCTCTAGAAGAACAAGGAATGCTCGTAACCCCTGAGCCATCTCCCTAGCCCCCAGCGGCTCTGTCTTGATAGAGACCTCTAGTTGCAAGGGCCTAAGGTTCAAGGTCAGCCCCTCCCACTAGAAGAACACAGTGGAGTTATGGGCTGGCTTAGGCAGCATAGGCCGTACATGCACATCTGTAAAGGTCTTATAGGAAATGCTGTCAGGGCCGGGCGTGGTGGCACATGCCTTTAATCCCAGCACTCAGGAGGCAGAGGCAGGCAGATTGTTGTGAGCTCGAGGCCAGCCTGGTCTACAAAGTTAGTCCAGGACAGCTAAGGCTACACAGAGAAACCCTGTCTCGAAAAACAAAACAAAACAACAACAACAAAGAAATGCTGTCGGTACCCTCATCCTACTTTAGAAAAAAGAGAAAGCAAAGCAAAGGCTGGTCATTCTTAGGGTCTGCTTCACTTCTTTGAACCCATGGAAGTAGGAGCTCTCCATGTCAACCCCGGCTCAGGCCACTGAAGTCATTAAATTGGAGGCTTCCAGGTCACCTCATGCAGAGCCTCCCGATTTGCCCAGCCCACTCCTAATAGGGTCTTCCCCAGCGCCCTGGACCTTTACTTTGGCACCTTACTTCCAAGACCGCTCCCACAGGAAAGGGGGTGACTGTGGCCTCTTGACTTTCCATTGAAGGATACAAGAGGATGCTGGGTTTGTGGCTAGTTGGGAGTTGGGGAGGGGCTTCGTTCTGACTTTGTCACCATCGGTTTTGTCGCGCTGGGCGTGGGTGATAGGCTTCAAGTAGGAGAAAGAGGTGGTGTGTGCATGGGAACATGTAAACGTGTGTGGACTTGGAAACTGTACACACATGAGCATGAGAGACCATACATTCATGTTCACATGCCCACACGGTATCTGGGTCTCAACATTTGGCCAAACAACTGCCTTTGTGTCCCCGGCTGTTTGTAAGGTTGGGACGAAGGTGAAGGGGCCACTGAGCTCTGGCTCCTAGACGCACAGGTCTCAGCCCTTGCCGCTGAGGCCCAGCCAAGTGGACTTTCTTGGCTAGGGCCTGCTTGGGTTCTCCCCAGGGGTCCCCTCCTCCAGTGTGACCCCAATCTGTCCACTGCTCTTCCTCCCTCCTGGCCTTCGTTCCTCGCCTCTGATCATTTCACTTTGTGCTATCTCATCACAGCAAACGCCACAATGAGGAAAAGGTGACCCTGAGGGCTCCGCTTCTTTCCTCTACCAACTAACAGTATCTGTGGTACGACGTACTGGGTGCGAGAGACACAGGGAGGGTAAGTGGGATCCGGCTCCAACCTCACCGTGCAGGGGAGGGGCCTTCAGTTTGTCTCCACATCACCTGTCAGCTCAGCCAGGCATGGTACAGACAACACCAGGCTAAACATCGGTTCACACCAGAGAAACCTTGTGTGCTAACCCGAGGTGCCTTTGGAATCCCTGAATACCGAGCTCTGCAGCCATGGGTGTTTGGGGGGTTGGAGGATGGTGAGCCAGAGCTGTTGGTCCATCTCTTAGAAAAGAGAAGCTCGAAACGACAACGTAGCATGGTGCTCAGAGTTCACAAAGGTGGCAGGAGAAGGGCTTGAACAAGGACTTTAATCTGTTTACCTGCTGAGTCCAGGCCTGCGGCTCCATAGCCTGCGATGGCTGCACCGGTGTGAGTGGCATTCACAACACAGCCTATAGCCCCTGGTTGAGCCTGGGGTCACACTAAAGTTAAGGTGCCTGTCTATAACCCCTGTTCCAGGTAAAGGTGGGTGAGGCTGAGGGCACCAACCTCTTAGTCCCAAACACCACTCCCCTCTGGGCAAGCTAGACTAGGTTCCCAGGAGACCTGCCCAAAATGTCTCGTCTCCCCTGGTTAACATACAAGGCTTTGGATTTCTTTCTCCTTTAGCTTTCAGGTGACCCAGTGTCAACCTGTCTGCTCAGCTAGATCAGGTGTCTGATCTCTGCCTTGGCTTCTTATCATGTCCCTTTTGTTCCATCTTTATTATTCATATTGTATAAAAACAAAACAAAACAAAACAAAAAACCAAAAACCCATTCAACGTGTTGCCAAAGGAACTGAGGAGTCAGCCCAGTGAAAGCATCTTTCCCCCACTAAGCCAGGCAGCAGAGGCTGCCAGGTGAGGTTGGCTCGACTGTGGGCCCTGTGCTGAGCCACCACCCTAGCTAGACAGGCAGGCCAGCATCTGGCAGGCGCAGCCATCTCCCTGGAAAACGAGATGCTTCTTATTGAGATAATGAATCGCTCCATTTAGATCCAAATTAACCTCCCCCAATTACCCCACTATCTACCACATTTCACCAGATCGGAACCCCTTCTGCCTGCACAGTTGAGTGCCCAGTCCTCCTCAAGGCCAGGTCATGTGCACCCCAAAGCCAGGAGAGTTCAACAGCCTCAGCCAGGGCAGCAGGTCCTTTTCACAATGGGTCACGTTTTCCTTTCTTTCTTTCTTTTTCTTGGGGGTGGGGGTGGAACGCTTGATGCATCTGCTGCTCTGAGGAGTGGGAATTTGTATTTTATTTTATTTTTTTTTTTAGCTCGTTCTTTGAAATAAGGATGCAATATGGGATCAATTTTTGATGACAGTGAAGTAAAAGGGGAAAATAGTAGCAATTTTCTCTTCTGAACATGCCCTATTTAATGGAAGGATGTCAAGGTGGAGTTTTATACGGAGGAGAGACCGTGTGTTTCCAGGGACACATGGTCAATCAGAGATGCCTGGCATGATCTGAGCTTGAGGGGTGGCTGGAAACCCTTCCCCATTCCCTAGTGTCTCCCATTAGGGGGCTACCAGGGGCCCAGATGTGGAACAGGGAAAGGCCAAGCTTCTGTCCCCCCTCCCCCCTTACCTGTCTCCACAATGGACCCTCCTTGCTTGGTGCTGGTCTCAGTTTGTATCAGGATTCTAGAGCTGAGACCCCAGGGAATCTGGTGTTAATTAGGGTTATAAAATCCTGCCCAACTGCTGTCTCCTCTGTGTTAAACCTAGGAAGCTGAGGAGGGGGAGGGGACGGGATCGAATCTCTGGGCTGGCAGGGCTGGGGTAGCCAGCACACTCAGCTTATTATCCGGAGGCTCTGGATGGGGGTGAAGGGGTGAGGGTGCAGGAAGGGGCTATTTACAGAGGCTACTGAGGGGAACTGCCATGCCCCGCTCCACCAATGTCAGAGAGACGACCCAGTGGATTTAGGCTCTGGCTGTGGGCAGTCACAGTGAGGGTCAGGCCCAGGGCAGAATGCATCAGAGGTCAGGGTTTCCACCTCTTGACTCAGTTTCCCACAGAGCCTATTGAAATCTGGGGCTCTCAAATCAATCAGTCAACTAATCAGGCAATCAATCAATCTGGGGCTCTCTGCAGCATCTGAATGGTGCCATGGCCAGTACTGGCATATTCCTCCTGAGGACCAGTCCCCTACGGCCATGCCTCCTCCAAGGCCTTCTTCTCCTTGCAGAAGGGGCAGGGAGCAGTATATTATGAAAGCCATGCAACCCAAATAGACATCATATTCACAAAACCACACCAGGCTGTGTGACCAGAAACAGCGCTCAGGCATACCAGCCCCCCCCACAGACCTGCACAGAGCTGTTGTTCCAAAGACCCGTACAAGCACACCTCAGCCCAGATAAAGCCCTTCCAGAGGACAACTTTGGTGCCACACAGGAAAAAACAGCCTGTGTTCTTTCTATTGTTTCCCCTACCCCACTATCCACCCATAGCCCCACTAAACGTAAACAATTTGTATCCCGAATATGACCTTCTAGAACCTTTACCAAAGTGCTGGGGCAAAAGGCCTTGCTGTGACTCCAGAGTACCACAGAACAGAAACCAAGGGGTGGGCAGGGCAGGCCTTGATTCAAAATGTCTGCAGATTCAAGGAGCGCATGCAGGGGCCCCTTGCCTCAGCACCTGCCGGCCGACAGACCACGCCCAAAGCCACGCCCACCACCTCCTTTTCTTCCTTGCTGTGGCCGGGACTCTGATATAATTAGCAATTCTGCTCGACAAAACGCAGGCCCGATGGGATAATAAACTGCAACATCTGTCAGAAGAGCGAGCTCCTATGGAATTGCCAAGAGAAACATTTTTCTCCTCATTCAATTCACATTTAAATCGAAAACAACCCCTGCAAGTCTGCGCCAGGCCTGCGGCGTGGGGCTCCGGGAGCCCACAAGCTGTTCGTGGGCCTGCAAAGAGGCTCGGACGAGTGGCGATCACTCACTCAAATTAACAAATCATTTTATTTAGAAATGAAGAGAATTTGTAAGTGACGGATGGCTTCAGGGCTACTGAGGAGGAGGGAAAGCCAACCGTTGGTCCCATTACCACACAAGGTAGGCAGCTCTGTCCCCCAAGAAGAAAGGTCTTCCGGGGAACACAAGGCATAGAAGCCAGCACTCACCATTTTCACAGCTTCCAAGTATGACAGACAAGCTAAGAATCTTGATGCCATTTTAAGGAGGGCTAGTGGATGTCCTATGTCCCCAGTCGTACTTGTTGGCTTGAAAGGGACACAGGCTTCATTCTGAAGGTGTCTAGCCTGGGCTAGATCTATCCTAAAAGGAGCGTCCCAGGCCTGCAATTCCACCTTTGGGCTGTAGGGGGTGCTATGTAGAAAGGCAGGAGCCCAGTGTGACTTCAAAGTTGGATTAAGATAGGAAAGAACCTCTCCAATATGAGCATGCGCCTGTTACAGGGGCTCCAAAGACATGACCAGGGCTGCAGTTTTGCCATTTTTACGATGAACAATATACTCTTGGATTTTCATAGGCCCTCCTTTGTATGAGAACCTCTGAAAGCGCGCTACCAAATACCAAATAAAGACAAACTGCTGGTAACAAGGCTCAGGCCTTCTTGGATCCTTCCTTGGGGGCTCTACATGTCTCTGTCAATCCTCCCCTCAGGTATGAAGTGTCTGCAATGTTAACCTGAGGTGCCTCTTTTGGCCTCTCACAGGACTCAACTTTTCTGTTCTGCAGTTTTCCAACATGACAACAGCCTTCTTTGGGAAGCAGGGATTTTTTTTTTTCCTTTTCAATCACAATGGTCTCATGGCCAGTAACCATTTCTTCTTACATAAACAAATGCATGGGTGGATGCAGGGCCTTGGCTGCTTAGACATGCGTGAGACATCGGACAGTGAACGTCTGCTTATTATAATATATTTTCATACTCTTATCCTTTCGAGTGGACCGGTCCTTCTGTCCAGAATGTCATCCCTCTCCATCTAATACCTGAGCCTCTTCAGCTTAGTCACCTTCATTTTGCACCCTTGTCACTCCCACCCCCAGTGCTGCAGACGGAACACAAGATCTTACACATGCTAGGCGTGCGCTGTTCCACTGTGCTACAGCCCCGGCCTTGGACCAGGTTTTCTCAAGTCACCTGGGACCTGGCTCCTTTCTGTCTTTCCTTAGGCCATGGTTGGGCCTCTTGACCCTCCTCTGAGAGCTTCCTGGCCAGAAATGTCATGAGCTACTAAAACAAATCTAGAACCTTCCCTGGAAGGCAGAGGAACAAGACAAGATGGGGTTAAAAGGATATATCCTAAGAGGAAAGGTGTCTAGGAAGGCAGAAGGAATGCTGGGTCTGATGGTGGGGTCTGGAGGCTGCTGGAAATGGAGACCATAGGCATGGGTTTTATCTATGTGTGTGTGTGGTACCCAAACCAAGGTCATCTAGAAACTTGTTGCCATGTTGCTGCAGCAGGAACCCTGAAGGGACAGAGCAGGGCCTCTCCTTGCCTCTCCCAGCCCTCTAGACTTTTTAAGCATGCTTCAGGAGTGAGTAAATGAGTGGAACCTGGCACAGTGGGACTTAGGGAAGACTAGAATACGCCACAGTGGGATAAAGAACACTGTCATCCTTGGTTTGGGGATTAATGGGGCCCCCACAGACGAGCCTGAAGATGGCAGTGCTGCAAGAGGCAAGGCCATACATATACTCTTGCTCCTACTGGCCAGAAGAGGGGCATACAGGCTCCTTTCTTAGGACTCTGCCATCCCTAGAGCCACAGAGTACCTGTAGAGGAAGCAGGTACTGCCTGGGGCTCAGCAAGGTACTCAACGGTCTTCAATAGTGACCTCGGCCTCCCTCAAGAGGCTGCCGGGATTCCGATGCCTGGCCTCAATCCAGAGTCTGAGGTGCAGGGCTCCAATTGCCCTCTGTCATCTCACTCCGCACTACCTCTTTCTCTACAATCCCTTCTGTGTGCCCCTCCCTATCTTTGTTTTGTTTTTTTTTCTTTTTTTGATGTTTGTGTTTGTAGAGGTGGGGTGAGGGTGAAGGTATGTCTGTCTTCCCCAATCCCTTCTTTGTCTTGTTTTATTTATTTATTTATTTATTTATTGTGACAAGATCTCTTCTTATTGAACTCCAAGCTCATCAACTGCCTAGACTCGACGGCCAGCAAACCCCAAAACTCGTCCCATCTCTATCTTCCTAACACTGGGATTAGAGGTGTGTGCAACCGTACTTAGCCTTTTACATGGGTGCCAGGGACCTGAACCTTGGTTCTCATGCTTGCACAGCAAGTATTTTACCAACTGAGCTGTCTCCCCAGCTCCTGTTCACTTATTTATTAATAAATAACACTGGGTAGTGGTGGCGCACACCTATAATCCCAGCACTCGGGAGGCAGAGGCAGGAGGATCTTTGTAAATTCAAGGCCAGCCTGGTCTACAAAGCGAGTCCAGGGCAGCCAAGGATACACAGAGAAACCCTGTCTCAAAAAAAAACTAAACAAGGGGGCCGGGCGTGGTGGCGCACACCTTTAATCCCAGCACTCGGGAGGCAGAGGCAGGCGGATCACTGTATGTTCAAGGCCAGCTTGGTCTACAAAGTGAGTTCAGGACAATCAAGGCTACACAAAGAAACTCTGTCATGAAAAACCAAACCAAAACAAAACAAAACAAAAACTCAAAACAAACAAACAAACAAACAAACAAAATTATGAATGAATGAATGAATGAATAGCTCAGGCTAGCCTCAAGTTTGCCATATAGCTGAGGATGACTCTGAACTTGTAATGTCCTGCTTCTACCTTTCAAGTTTCAGTATTGTAGGCATTTGCTGCCACGCTTGGTTTCTGCCTTTCCTACACGGCCTAGAACTTTTTTTTTTTTTTTAAACTCCATATCACTGTGGAGATATCTCCTTTAGCACTCATCTCAGGCTAGCTGGGGTGACTCAGGATCTATTAAGCAGGGGAAATTCAGGGTGTCTCAGGAGGGATGTGGAGGGCAGCCTCTAGAAGGTGTGTGTGTGTGTGTGTGTGTGTGTGTGTGTGTGTGTGTGTGTGTGTGAGAGAGAGAGAGAGAGAGAGAGAGAGAGAGAGAGAGATTTGGAAGAGGTCCCCTAGAGGCATGTGATCCTTTGATGATGCCTTTGTTCCTCCCATGGCTGGGGCCTGCCTGGCTTGAAACCTGAGTTTCTTCATCTAGGGGCTTAAATGGGGATGGCCTCTGCCTTGAGGGTGGAGACATAACCCATTGGGAACATCTCAGGGTAGCACATGGGCATCTCTGGTAAATTTGTGAGTTTGGGACCCACTCAAACTGTAGAGGAGAGGAGGGGTACTCGGAAAATGGGTAGCAGAGACCCAATTCTATTTCCTGAGCTTGGGAAAGAGCATCTCTCTCAAAATTCTCTAGAGATGGGGCCAAGGAACTGCTTAGGGTTCAGCAAGCATGACCATGGCTTGACCTGAGGAAGAACTTTTAAATAATTCTAACTGCAAAGCTGGGAGCTGGAGACATGGTGGCATTTCCCTCCACAGTCAGCACAGACTGGCAGGTCACTTGCCTGGGAGAAAGAGACAGAATAGCCCCCTCCAGCCCCATAATTAAAGATTCTGTTTTGGTTCCCTGATGTCAAGGATCTGAGTCTCCAGCATCCCTGGGGCCTTGATCTTGTGAGCTGAGATCTGACAACGTGCCCCTGGGCTCTGAGCTGGGAATTTGACATGGGATGCTTCAGTGACCTCGCTCATGACCTTGAGATGCGTGACAGCAACCCTGGGCTGTAAGTTGCTTGGTGGGTACTCCCTTAGCTTGCAACCCATGGACTTGCATATGACCCTGAGGCCATCACAGCTAACAGCACCCTCATGGAGAGGCAGGAGGCCCCTTTACTCAGGAAAGTCCTGGCCTGTTTAATGGGCACATGGTGTGTCCCTGAGTGACTATGCAGGATGTGGTAGTGGCACACACAAGGCCCCCAGGAGTTCCACATTCAACATGACAACCAGGCCCTTAGAAATTATTCCCCTGGCAGAGTTGGGAAGCCACAGAGGCAGGTAGCCTCCTTGGGGCTAGGGCCTGGGTCCCAGGATCCACCACTGAGGCCCAGACAGGCCTGACCTCCTCTCCTTGCCTTCCCCCGCCCCCCCCGCCCCATGCTGCCTTCTAAGAGGAAATTCACGGGGACGTAAACCTTGAAGGGAGAAAGGAGAATGTTTTTAATTAAAAGTTTAAGAGAATTCACATCCCGAGGGAATCACAGCAAGAAAAGGCGGGGAGACAAGGGGAGGGCGGGAGCAGAAAAGTAGGCCATGCCAGCTAAGGCTCCAAGCCCAGTTCTTCAAGTTGCCTTGTGTACTGCAGGGCATCCGTGGGCTTGGCTCCGTGCAGTTTGGCCTCAGTGCTCTATTGGAGGGAATGGGGATGTGCTCTGCTGGCTGGCCTGGTACAGTTCTGATTAAGAGCTTAAAGCTGGGCCCGACAGCACGCATTAATACTACCAACACTCAGGAGGCTAAGGTGGAAAGATGGCCAACTGGAGGCCAGCCTGGGCTTCAGAGTAAGACCCTGTTTTAAAACAGTATCAACCCCAAATCAGCCAACCAATTGGCTTAAACTGAGGACTGCTCCCTCTACCTAGACCCCCAGACATTTCTGATCCCAGGAAGATGAGGGTTGGTCTGGAGCTGTCAGGCTTGGCCATGTGGCCCAGGCTCATGCAACGTCCTGTATCTACATGTACCTTGTCCACGGTTGATGGCTCCACACAGCCCCTGCCTGAGGGCTTCTCCATCACCTCTGCCTACCCATGTCCAGCCTGCCTACTACACAGTCTTCTATTACATGCTGGGTCATGGCTGAGCAGCACCGCTGTGTGCTTTATTAGTCTGAGCCCTGTGGTCGGGCAACACCTGGGTGTGGACAAAGTGTGTGAATACTCTTGGGAAGGGACTCGGTGAGGTCTGTGCAGCTCCTTTCTCCTGGGATGGGAAGGGCTCTCGCATCTTTGGGCCCAACCCACCGACTTCCATCTACTTACCACATTGAGGCTGAGAAGATATATTAAGGTGTAGGGGTGTCACTGCTTGTGAGGGCTAACGCTGACCTATGAGATGTCCCTACACCCAGAAGTCTCTCTCTACCCCCCAACCCTTTCCACCCTTTCCTGGGAGAGGAAAAAGTGAAGGGAAAATATGACAGATGCAATAGTTTGCAAAATGAACTAATTACACGGTAGTTACACACAGGGAGATGAGATTAGCAGAGGAATATTTGATAAAAGGAAGCCTGGGTGTGCACACGAGTGGTAGGAAAAGGCAGTGTCACTGGGAGATTGTGGAACTTGGTACTCCCGCCTGAGACTCGGAGAATGGGGGCAGCGGTCCCTTGAATTAAATCATAGTCACAAATCTGGGTTGTCACTACTGCCCACAGACTGTGGCTTACCTCTTGGCTCCAACCCTCCTAAGTGGCTGGGACCCTGGAGTCAATCTAAGAACCGCCTAGATGCAGGACCATCCCCCCACACACCTGAGGTCCCCAACTCTGGGAGCCAGTAGAGCTGACAGCCCTACTGACCTGCAGGCAGGACTGTGTGTAACTGCAAAGTTATCCAAGACCCTGGGGATGGGAAAGAGTCTATGCTCTCATCACCCCTCGCATGGGAGCATCCTACTGTTACACCCCACAAGCTCCAGGCTTGCCTCTTGGTGAGGAGGCGGGTGAGCATCTAAAGAAGGCGGGTAGGAGAAAGGCAGCAAGTGCTGCCCACTTCCTGACAATCCCTTTGGGTTCTTGGGTGCTCAGCCTCACTCTGCAGCCCACTCTCATCCACTATCTCCTGCCTCCTACATGCCAGCACCAGGAAGCCCTCTGGCCTCCCACCTCCCTACGCCACCGCAGCCCCACTCTTGCTGCCCCACTTGACTCCGAGATTTCCCCACACTTCCACAAAAGGATGTAGGCCTTCAACCCCTCTCCTGACACCTATGATGGGCTCTCCCTTCCCTTGAGTACCCCAACTTCCTGTGTTGGAGACTAACTGCCCACTCACTTCAGAGCTCGGGCATCTAGCTCTGCTCCCCTCTTCCAGTGAAGCTGTTCTGGACTCAGCTGGGTCATCTACTCTCCTGAGGCCCTTTCCTCTGCTCTCAGAGGGGCAAATGGAACACCCCAAATTAACATGTAAGCCCCACCTGCCAAAGGATCAGGTAACCTGCTGGGATGATGGGTGTTGTAGTTTTTGGAACATAATGGGAAAGTTCGGTGGCTTATGGGTTTGTCTTTATAAACCCTGCAACACATATCTTGGGGCCACTGAACTAGGAAATTCCAGGAAGTGGTCCTGACCAAAGCCCATCTATCGGTCAGTGTTTAATACTTAATAAGGTTTGTTGTGATTTTGGCCCAGAATGGTGGAATCGGGTTCCCTCTGGTGAATCCCAGGATTAATATTTGGAGGCCCCACAAACTGCCTCCTTTTCTTTGGCCTTGGTCTCAGCGCCACTTTTCTGTGCTTCCAAGCAACTGGGACACCCTTCCAAAGAACCCCAAAGTGAAGTGAAGTGGGGGGAGACCCTCCATATCAGGCCCCAAGACGCAAGTTCAGACAAGCCCAGGGCCCTTCTTCCAGGCTTTTCTACATGCACAACCCACCCCACAGGCAAGAAAACCAAGCAGAGAAATGAACCATCGCAGAATGCCCTGATGCCGATGTGACAGTGTTGTGGTTGCGATCTCACCTCTTTGCCCAGGTACCTGGTCCTGCCCTGGAGGACTGTACACCCGGGAGTCACCCTCCAAGACACATTTCTGAAAAACCTCCATCTTCATCACTCTCTGGTCTTCTGTTCCCATCTGTTTCTGAGAACAAGCCTCAGTGCCCTCCCCAGGGCAGCGGCTCACTGTCACTGGCCTAGGCTTGTCCATCTTCAGTATAGACATCAATTTCCCTGATTCAGGGCCTCCCCGGGGTCCTGGAGTCTCTGTCCCTTGCTTTGTTGCCGTACTGCCTGCCTATTCATCTGGTCACTTGCCGAATGCTTAGGCCTCTTTTAGGCTGCTGGACCTGGTGACTTGGGGACACACAGGAGGAGGGGTGTCCTAAGGTTAGGGGAGGTCAGTGGGACCCTGCACAAAAGGCTGGGGAACCCTGTACATAGCCTCAAAGCCTTGAAGATTGCATATGTCTACAGGTCCCAAGTTGGGTCCAGGGGAGCTTGTCTTTCCTGGTTCCAGTTGTCTGCCTCATCATACTTGGCATTTCCTGTGGGCAAATGCATGGACTGTGGGTGGGTGAGGAGCTATCCATTAGCTTAACTGGCCCCGATCCTGCCAGGGAAGGGTTGGACCCCAGGTCCCTGGGCAGCTAGAGGATGCAGCCTCGTGTCATTGGCTATCTCCATAGCTGGACTCCAGCTGGTGTTGACACAGCAAACATGGGACGACTCCCATTCGCCCAGGAATAGAGTGGGCAAACCACAGGGAGGCGACAACAAAGGGCCAGCAACCGTGAGGAGCCTCCCAAACAGTAGTTCCAAGGCCTGTGCCAGAGTGAGGAAGCACTGTGTGTGGCATGGACACTGGGAGGGTTCCTTGTCAGGTCCCAGAAGAGGAAGGGGGCTGCCTGTGGGGGCTGACGGCCTACTTCTGGAGGCTGAACTTTTTGTCTTCCTTCTCATGTATTCTCCTCCTCCTCCCCTGGCTTAAATCCTCCTCACGGGCCCAGGAAGCCCTTAGTATCCCGTGACTTAATGAGCCACAGTCACCTGGCCTGTGTCTACCATCCCAAGGCCAGTGACACCAGCTTTCGCACCAGTACTTTCTCCCACAGGCACGCACTGTCACCGGGGAGGCGCTGCCTATTGCACAGCTTAGCCTTAGAAAGCGGGGTGAGAGACTGCTCCCAGAGCGTGCTTACGGGCATTAATCACTCCAGATATCAGGCAGTGAGGCCCTGTCCTGGTTTCACCTGTACCACATCACTTGTTCCCTATAGTGGAAACTGAGGCACAGGCTGTACCTTCTGCTCATGCTCCTTACTAGGCCAGTGCTGGGCTAGACGTTGCTGAGAGATTCCTTCTTCTTGCCTTTGACAAGTCCTCCTGTCTTCTAAGGCTCAGTTTAAACTACCACCTCCTCCAGGCAGCCGTCTTGGACTTCTCAGTCCCCTGGTGGTTGACACTGACTGACACTCGATAGTTTACTGCCTGTCTCCTTGGAATCTGGGTCCCAGAGGGCCAGGATCAGCCTAGCTGGCACACTGCTAACCCTCCCCAGGCCTCACACACAACGATTTCAGAACAAAGGGCCACATTCTATTAAAAATCAATTAAAACTTCTCACTTCTATGATCCTAAATTTGTCCCTGTGGCACCCGTAGGCCCTTTCCCCTGCCTTCTAGGACCTGCCCATTTGTCAGCTAGAACTCCCTACCCCCACTGGTTCCACAAGGAGAAGGGATTTCCCCTCTTCCCCCCTCCCCCCCACACGTTTAGGCCTTGTCTGGGGAATGGGATATAGTGCTCCTCCTTGGGCTCAGGAGTCACTTCCTCTATCTATCTGTCCCCAACCCCCCAGTCAGGCAGTGTTGCTTCCTGGCCCAGTACATACAAGCGTGAACTTCTTCCCGCTAACCTGCCCCCGGGAGAACTCACAGGGTGTGTGCGTTTCATCTCCTAGACCTTAGGGGTGTTGCACCTTAGTCCTCAGTTCATTCCTTTGATTAGCAGGTGCTGAGAAATGGCAGTGGCTCTTCTGGGCCCTTTTCTCTAGAGGTCTCAGGTAAGCAGCCTGCCTACCGCACGAGGGCCACTCGAGACTAGAGTGGACTACCTCCAAACGGGGGACCTGGCATTTCCGGAGGCCTGATAGGTCTGGATCAGCTGGGCAGGGAACGAAGAGACCCTGGAGGACCCTTGGCCATGCCCTAGCCATGCTATACCTGCATGGTCTCCCTAACAACCCAGGGACACTAGCTCTTGGCCCCACCATTACAGCACGGAGTCTTGAAGGATCTCTGGATCTCCTGGCCACCCAACTGGCTTGTAAGCAGTCGAGGAGGGTGCCACACTCATGTCCACCGGGAACTGGGAGCAGCGTGTCTCTCTCTTGCTCCTGCTGACTGACCCCAAGGACAAGGATGCTTGGGTGAGTGGAGAGCGGCCATCAGCTTCTACACACATCCAGGCCATCTCCTTTGAGGACCTTTCTCTGACTTCCATCCCTAAATGGTGGCTTAGGGGGAAACCTCACTGCTCGCTGGACACCTGCTATGGCCATTCCTGCCCCGCCCTTCTTCTTCCTTCAGGCCACACACATGAAAGATAGATGCCCATTCGCTAATCCAGTGCTTCCTTGTCCCCAGGGGCTCCCAGCTGGTTCCTCTGGGTGGCACCTTGCCAGGAAGCAGCACTGTTTGGGCGAGGGGAGAATAATCAGCTGTAAACGCCGCAATCAGGGAGAAAAGGCTGCTCGGGGCCCTTGGCGCCCACGCGTGCGCCTAATTGGCTCCACGTGTCTGCAGCTCCTTTCAAGAGCGGGAAAGTGGAAGGGTCAAGATCTCTTAATGTTTGTAATGGAAGGGAGGCAGAAGCCACTGCCAGCCCTACATAAACACCTTTTAATTGCTCAGGGAAGGGTGGGCGGAGGCAGCGGGTGCGACAGACTCCCTTGCCTGTCAGCCCGCCATTACTGTGCCTGTTTGAGCTTCCCGGAACTGGAGTCCGACCCTCAGAACATAAGCTCCGGCAAAACCGGAAACCACAGTCCAGTATCTGTTCCAACAATGATTACAAGGCTCCTACTGTAGGCCAGGCCTTGGCAGATGACTCTCGCGGCCTGGATTTCCCAAGACTAACCGATCTGTTGAACCCTCATCAACAAATGCACCACTGGACCTAGATGAACTGGCCTAGCTGCCTCAGTACCCAACCATTCCCTTTGCTGCCTCGTCCAGGCAGCCTTCCCTAATTGCCCCCTGTGGAAGAAAGGAATCTTTCTCTTGGGGAGGCTGCCCTATTCCATCTGCACATTTCTCAGGTCCCCTGATGCCCCACTTCCTGTGGGACTTCTAGTCACTAATGTCACATTTTTTTTTTTTTTTATGACCAGGAAACACTGGGCCGTACTTGGAGACACAACTGTTAGAGTAGCGTGCTACTGGCATCTAGTGGGTAGAGGGTAGGGATGCTACCAACACCCCCCCATCCCCCCACCCCCAGTGCTCGGAGCAGGCCCTGCAGCAGACTGATCCAGTTCAACATGCTTCTGATGCTGAGAGGCTCTGCTTCCGACAAAGCTTTGGAAAGGAAGCAGGAACTGAGAGGAAACTGGGAGGAACCGTCTCTTCCTGACACAGAGACCAACCTACTCCCGAGCCCCTGGCCTCTACCTCCTGCCCCTGTGAACACGCCGCTCAGAGCTCCATTCCTGAACAGACCCAGCCACGCTGCCAACGTGCGTCAGCTTAATTGGGTTAAGTGGCCATTAGCAGCAAAAGCAGGGCGAGTGCGTACGGAAAGGTTTTTAATTTTACTCTTTAAATGACGCTAATTCCCCACAGGCCACTGATGGTGGGGGTGCTGCCCACTGGAAGCCCCCCCCAGATCCAAGGCTAGGGCTGTACTTCCCCCTGTCCCTACCCGTGTGAGCCTTGTGGGGGACTTTGTGGAGGAGCACTCATTGTCCAAGAAAGAAAATGAGAGGACAGGGATTTGTCCAAGGTCACTAGGTCATCACAGATCAAGGTCTTGTCAGAGGAAGCCGATGCCTCATCTTCGTTACCTTTGGTCTTGGCTAATGCTACATGGTCATCATAGTGACACGTATGCAGGCACTGCCAGTTTCGATGGCCGGAGTGTCTAGGTTCTGGAGTCCCAGCCAGGCCTTACCACTGCCCCTGGCTTGTCTGAGTTGGAAGGCAAAAGGACTTCCTGAAGCATGCTGCCAGCTTCCACACAGATGTGCACAGTACCCTGCTTTGGCCTGAGTACCATGTCCTGTCCTGGGTGTCCTGGCCCTGATATTTGCATCCTCTGAGAATCAGTCCACTGAGCCCTGATGCCCTTAGCCTTGCCTGGGTAGGGGGCGGTGGTTGTCTCTCACTTCATGCAGGGCCTCTCAGCACATAGTCAAGGTGCCAGGGACAGACGGCAAGCAACATAGCATTCAAGGACACTCACTGTCCTTTATGAATGACACCCCCTGGATTTGTGAAACCAGAGGGTTTCTGAGATATGTCCTCTCGATGTTGACAGGTGGATTTGAACTTTTGAACTCAAGCAATCCTCTTGCCTTAGCCTCCCGAATAGCTGGCACCACAGGCACAGAGGAGGGAGTTGGGGCCTGAGATGGGATGGCCTTGGTATGTGGGACAGGCCTGTCCTTCCCTACTCCACCTTCAGTACCAGCACAAACATTATCACGTGATTGGCCATAAGGTGACGACATTGAGTGGGGGGGGGGGGGGGGGGGAGGGGGACACAACAATGAATAAAACAACCTTTCCTTGAAAGAGTCTGTGTGCCAAGTCCCCAATTGAGAGGATGGGGACATAACGCTTGTGCTTCAACTCTGCCCAAGTTCTGGTACCCAAGGAACTCAGTCACCTTCTTGTGCCCTCTGGGGCTCAAGGGCCTGGAAGGCTCTGGCTCAAAGGACCCATCTCCTTGGGTGGTTGACGTTTCAAGTCAGGGTTCTCTGTACATGTCCAAAGCAGAGAGACTAGCATGGTTCCTGGACCCAGGGGACGCTGCTTGCCAGGCCCTGATCTGGCCTGCTTCTATCTGACCCTTGACTTCAGGTCTAGAAGCATCGGACTGATGCCGATTGGACAATACAGTGAACTTGTGTCGTGTGTTGCTCAGTTCCCTCTTTGCAAGTCGCAAATTAAGATTCAAGACTGGATCAAGGGCTTTAAATTGGATTACTGGATGGGGTCCAGGGAGGGAGGGACAATGGAATAGGGATAAGGGTCAAGACCGCCCCCCCAAGCCCCTCCCCTCATTTGCACTCAGGCTGCATACAAATGTGAGAAAGAAAAAAAGGGCCAGAACTTGATTAAAAGGAAATTTAAAACATAATGAAGTTCAAAGCTGTCTTTGAACAATTAAAACCGAGGGGGTTGGCGGTCCTTCCATCCTCCGGGGATGTAGGGTGAGCCTGGAATCAGGCTGTAGCAGGAGGATGACAGTGGCCAGGGGAGGGCTGGGACGGCAAGGGTTGTAGTCTTAGTGTCCATCTCAGGAATGTGGGGAGCCACAGGCCGGGATCCGAGTCAGGGAGACCTGTGTTCAAAATCTGGCTCTCTTGCGTCCTGTCCTGATACATGACAACTCCAAGCCCCAGTGTCCCCTTCTCTAAGATGGGGTAGCAAAGACTTCCTTTTGGGGTTGCTATGAGAATGACTCACGGTAGACTGGCACGTGGTGAATGCCTTTCCCTGTCATTCTTCCATTCAAAATCATCTCGTATTAGGCGCCGGCTGTGTACCAGGGAATGGGCTGGTGCTGTTGACTCAGTGGAAAAAACGGCAGATATTTGTCCTGTCCCTCAGTATGTGGGGTTCAGGATGAGAACAGGACCAAGACTCCAGATCCCTGGCCACACCCCAGCCTCTTCCCTTATTAGGGTTGGCTGTCCCTGTAGTATTTGGTTAAGGGGGTAGGAAATGACTCTAATTTGAGCTGGCAAGCCAAGTATCATAGTATATGTTTGTAATCCCAGTTCAGGAGGCATAGGCAGGGAGATTGAAGTTTGGGGACAGCCTGGGCTACATACTGAAACCTTATCTAAAGTAAAAGTTTGAATAAGGCAGCCATATTTTGTAAATAGGGATGAGGTAGGAAAACTAGGAAGCAGGTGCTAACTTAGGGTCTGGAATGAGGGAAGGGCAAGGAGACAGGGAACAAGATGAAAGGGGACACATTCAGGAGAGGCAGTGGGATGGGTGGGATGTGTTGGTTGGGTAGGTGAGCATCGCTTGACACCAGTAGGGAGAGACCTTTGATCCCTACAGCTGAAAACTGGCTTTGCCCCTTTATGGCAGCCTGTCTTCCAACTGACTCCCCATATCTGGGACCAGGAGGTGCTGAAAGTCAGGTGAAACTAAGCTCTCTAGGCACAGGTCTGGATTTGCTGGGCTTATAACTGTTGAGGTCTTCAGAACTCTTTTCCCCTAGACTCAGAAGGCCAGCCCCTCTCTCTGCAAAGCACACAGATCACAGAAGGCAGAGGAACCCGTGAGGGACAGTAGGGTCTTTCTACTGGGAAAGGGGACTCATTCTCTATTGGGGTCTAGAAATGGAGGATCTAGGCTAGCTGTCTTGACTTGACCTTGGCCGTAGTTGTGGATAAATGTGCTAATTTTTTAAAAATTGCTTTATTGAGATTTAACTGAAATAGCAAACTCAGTCACATTAAACATGAATTTCAGTGGTTCTTATAGTTATGCAATGACCACAATAATCTAAATTTAGGATATTTTCATCACCACCCGAAGAAACCCTGTATTCACTAGCTCTATTTCCTTCCCACTGACCCTATGCAACCAATAAGCCAGTTTTTCATTTCTGTGAGTTTGCCTTTGCTAGATATCTCATAGAAATAGGATCACACACATGGTCTTTGTCACTGGCTTCTTTCACTTGGCATGATTCTTTGGAGTTTATCCATGTTGTAGGCTATCTTCT
This sequence comes from Acomys russatus, assembly GCF_903995435.1. Lineage (NCBI taxonomy): Eukaryota > Metazoa > Chordata > Mammalia > Rodentia > Muridae > Acomys > Acomys russatus. Next base: position 33,930,531 of record NC_067168.1, on the reverse strand, counting down.
ACATAGCCTGGGGGCAGTTACAATGGTGCAGCTGATCTCGGGGCAGAATGGATGCTTCTTGCCCACTGATGAATGACTCTGTAGCTCCGGAGGGCCCCTCCCCACCTGCTGCCCTTGGAGCCAGCAGGGGTCTGGTTGCTTTGTCAGGCTAGCCTGGCAGGTCTTACCACTTATGGGGACCCAGTGCCTGAGAGCTGCAACCTCTCTGAGTATAAATGGGGAGACTGAGGCCCTGTGCAGGCAGAGAAGTATTTTAATATTTGCACAGAGCAGGGACCCCAGCCATCCCCATCTGTGGCTGCCTCTGTGCCATATCCTCCCCACCAGATCCTGTAGCCCACTTAGGGGAAGACTCTACTGACAAGTCACTGTTCTGACCAGGTACTCACCACCATCCACAGACAAACCAGGGGACCGAGAGGAATGAGAAAACAGTAGGCCTTACAGAAGGGAAAGGCAGGCCTGCCTAGGTCTGCCAGGTCACCTCACGTGCAGCCAAACCCATTGACAACTGCCACGGCTGCCCACAAACCCCACAGGCACAGATCTGCTGTTGATTTTCCTGCTGAAATTCAGGGATCCAAGTGCTCTGTGACAACGAGGCTTGGAACGCTGCCTTCAGTCAAGGCCGCTCTGCCTAGCTTTCCCTTCATGTGCATGCTCCCAGCACACTGGCCTACCTTCAGGGCCTGCACCTTCCTGGCCAGCAGGCTCTCAATGTCCCCTGCCACCTTCTCCACCAATTTCTGTGGCTCATTCTCCTGCACTTCAAACAGGTTCCGATTGTCCTTGTAGATCTAGAAGGAAACAGAGGTTAAAAAGGTGAGGCCAGGATGGTCTGCCGCTCTCACCCCATGGTCTCACTCACTCAGTGCAAGCATAGCTCAGTTCAGCCCCAGTCAGCACAGAATCTGGGGCCTTCAGGATCTCAGGAGATGGGGAACGCAGGGCTGGGGCTCTGTAGCTTGCATCTGGGATAAGGGTCCAGTGTGGGCTAGTTGGTAGCCAGTGCTGGTGGCTGATGGGTCCAGGCTTGCCTTGTCTGGGCCTCAGGGATCCGGGGGTTGTGAGTTATATCCACTGTTAGTTCACAGTGGCTATGAGCAGCAGAGGGGCATGGGAGGCTGGATGGGGGCAGAAGGAGGGGTAGGTGGTGAGGGAGGTGGGGTGGAAAAGCATGTATTGCAAAGTGCATCCTAACATAAAGATGTTCTCTTACCCACACATGCACATGTCCATGAACAAAATCTCTCACATGTGTATACTCATAACCACTCCTCTGCAAAGCCCTGGGCAGCTGTGCTCCTTTTGTGGGTGCTGCCCTAGGCCATTTGAGGAAACTATCAAGAGTTCTAGGAGCCCTTGGGGTTCCTCTACCACTCAAGGCACAGAAATATTGAGGGGGACCAGGTAGGAAGAATTGATCTGCCCATTCCTCCTCCTTAGGAGGTGGAATCTGAGCACACATGCATGTGTTGGTGTAAATTGACAGTTAGAATGTGGCATGGCTCGACACTGCCGTCTGTGTGCATGTGCCAGCACGTGGGCTTTTAAGTGGGTGAGGTGAGGTCCTTTAGATACAGCCTGGCAGCTTGCATGTGAGTCTCAGAGGCAGATTTCTGCAGGCATCTTTGTTCATGCTTGGGGTGTCCGGTGTGTGCATGTACATGTATGCACGCACACCTGTGAGTGTCTCCAAGCCTCACCTGTGGCCTGTGTATCCATTCAAACAATTCCAGGAAGTCTGTACCCCAAGTTGGCTCTTTCACCACTAGAGGTCATAGGCCCAACTACCATGTCAGAGCCTTGCCACCAGGCTGTGCAGAAGTTGGGGGGGGGGCAGCGGGGCATGTGGAGACTGAAAGAACTGGCGGTGAGGGGCTTTAAGGAGGTGACAGAGGCACCTGATGAGAGACAGGCAGGAAACGATAAGGTCGGAGAATGACAGAAAGGGTCCAGAGATAAGTAGCCTGCCACCTGACAGGAGGGAGGGCTGGGGGGTTGCCAGAGCCTCAGGCCTGCTGTCTGCCCAGCACCTGGCAGTCCAAGGGTTAAAGCAGCACAGAGAGCAGACCCAGGCAATCTTTTCCTCCCCCCACTCCCCCCCACCGCCATCCCCCAACCCTCTCTGCTTCTCTTTTCTTTTTGTCCTTCTCTTTCTTAGAACAAAATAATTTGTGATGCAGTTGCTCCTTCCTACAGAGCTGTGGCAATTAGGGGGGTGAGTGGCAGGGCCTGGTTGTACAGCCAGAGAGGCCTGAGGCTCGGAGCGGACACCGGGGCAGGTTGTTCCATAGAACCCAAGCTCAGCCTCCAGGCCAAGGTCCTCATATGGCCCTCTGAGACGGAGGCAAAGGAAAGGAAGGATCAGAACCCGAGAGCTGCAGAGAAATGCAGGCAGCCTGCGTCCTACATTAGGCAAACCGAGAAGCTGACAGGAGAGCACACTTCTGCACATAGGACTGAGCGGCAAAGCCATGCCCTCTGTCTTCCCTGACCCATCCTTCTCAGGTTTGGAAGCTTAAAACACCTCCCTTCCCTGCTTTGGAGCACAGTCTGGCTGTGTAGGCAGCCATGGTTCGGGCTACACAGCTGAAGCAGCACCCAGCCTACTTGTGCCAGCAGGGGGCGCAGCTGCCTGGCTTCATCAGGGCCAAAGGACGAAGTTCCTATACATAAGATTCGCTTTTCAAGGTCATTCCCAGGCTCTGAGGCTGGACAGTGCTGGTTTCCCAGGCTTAGGATACACTTTAAAGCCTATGTGGCTACTGGGTTGGGGCCAGCAGAGGGAAGAGATCTGGTGTATGTGTGTGTTGGGGGGCGGGCTCCATACACCCCAGTGTCCCAACAGGTGACACAAAGCTTGGAGGCTGCGGTTCTTCCAAAAGTCACCCAACCTCTGAATCCCCAGTGTTCGATTGTGAGGATGGGAGTCCTTACAAGGCGACAGACAACAGCACTGCTCATGTCCTCAGAACCCTGTACTGTTGCCACCACTGCGACTGTGTTGAGGTCACCAGGCCTGAGGAAGTAATCTCAGGCCTCTCCCCGCCCTCACTCTTCTGCTAGATATGCCAGCTGAGAGCTGTCGAAAGATATCAGCTTTCCCTTGCTGAGTTCTGCCCAAGCCCAGCCCCACACCCTCAACTCTCTCCCTCCGTCTCCTGTCCTTTTTCCTAACACTTCAGTCTCAGCCCTGGAGGTGATAACAGAGGAGCCCAGACACCAGGGAGCCACTGATAGCACACAGCGACAGCTAGCTCTTTTGCTGTACACGACCCGCCGCACCGCCCCCCCTGCACACACACCCTGTCTGTGTGCAAAGGACACTCAACAAAGGCATATGCTCAATTCCCTGTTTAAGAGCAGAGCTTTGAGACCGACCTCTCCTCCCTCCACCTCTGCCTGCAGCTGTGAGCTCCCAGAGCCCTGCACGCCTCTGCCCGGCTTTCTTCCCATTCCACTACCACCCAAGGGCCTTCTACTTCCCTTAGTGCCTGCAGCTTCCCTTAGTGCCTGCATTTGAGGCCTCTCTGGTCTATTGCTGGCAGACCTTGAAACCATGCTATCCCTGCCACTCTGCCTTCCCATGTGCTCTAAATCCTGTCTAGAGCGAGAAAATGGACTGTGAGGGGTTTCTGGCATAATGAAGACAGAATCCTAGTGGCCGCTCAAGCTGCCAGCCTAGCCAGTCCCCAATCCCAAATGAACCCCTGATCTGGAGCATTTCCTAAATGGCAGGGCCCCTGGTGTCTCATGTGCTTCCAACATTCCTTTGGACCCGTTCCAGCTGCTCTGTTCCCTGGAAGGGCCCTGAGCTCAGCCCTGCGCCCAAGGGAGATCTGAATGGCACAGATCAGCAGGTGTCCCTCTCCAGAGATGAGTCATCTCCACATTGGTGTGGTTCAGAGAGCTGATTTCCAGCATGGACGCAGGAGGGGGCCCAGAGAAAGTGCAGTGCTCAGACCCTGCCAAGGGCTAGCTCCTCACCAACACCAGCCCCTAGGCTTGAGACCAGCTGGGACACCGCAGAAAGGCCAGGATGCAGGGTACCAGGCTTCAACCACAGCAAGACCACATGCCTGCTGGTTTCCTTGCTCCCAGAGAGTTATTTGGACAAATACAATAGTCCCCGCAGCAATGCTGATTCAGTGGTCCTCACTTTTATCCAGACAGCTGGTTTGATTTGAACAACGGGGCCAATGGGCAGGCACACAAGGAACTCTAAGCCATCCATGCTAGTGGGGCATTCCCGCAGGAAATGGAAGAAAGGTGCTGGGACAGAGAGGCAGACAGAGCCATGTAGGCACATCGGGAGGGAAGGAGACAGTGGCAGAGGGCCTGAAGAACACCAGGGGTGACTAAGGCAGGAGGGACACTGTATGGGGTTGCATGGAGCCCCTCAGTCCACACATCACTACAAACCTCTATCGTGTGTGTCTAGCCACTATTTTTTTTTTTTAAATGTGTTTGTACGATGTGCAAGTGTATACCTGTGGAGGCTAGAGGCCAAGCTTATCTAGGGGCAGGGGGCAGGTTCTCTCATTGCACCTGTAACTCATTGATTTGACTATATTGTCTAGCCAGCAAGTCCCAGGGATCCCCCTGTCTCTACAGGTGTCCCCAATGTTTACAAAGGTATTAGAATTTAACCTCAGATCCCCACGCTATGTGGCAGGCATTTTTACCAGCTGAGGCCTCGTCTCAGTCCTTACCTATAGTTGGGGCTTGGTACAGGTGCCTTCTTCCCTGTAAGGTATGCATGCTAGCTCTATGTTCCCTTTGGGGGGCCCCCAAACTCTCTGTCCAGCCTTTTGCTTCCTGGGGCAGCTACACAGGTGAGAAGGGCCTGCAGGGCAGAAAGACTCGGCCTCATCCCCAAATGCTAGGCACATTAAAAAAAGCTACCACAGAAGACAAAAGATCTCAGGACAAGTGGCATGGACAGAGCCCCCCATCAGGTGTATTTTACAAAGTCCCAGAGAGCCAGCAGCAGTGGGGCCAGACCTAAGCCAGTTCCTAACCTGCTCAGGGTTAGATAGGCTGAGAAGGGAGAGGGAGGAGGGAAGAGAGGAAAGGTGAAAGGTCAATGAAATAGTCCCATTGGCTTACCCTGGGGGCAGGGACTTCACACAATTGACCTCACTGATTCATGACGGATAGACGGGGAAGACAGTCCGTTCTTGTCAGCCCCATTTAACAGGCAAAGACATCATGGGCTATAGAGGTGAAGTCCCACACTAGACAGAGCCCGTCTGATGCAAAGCCCTTGCCTTAGGGCACTTTGCAGTCCTTTCCTCTGCATCTGTCTCTAAACTTGAGGGTAAGACTTTTGAGAAAGGGGGGCATAAAGGTTTGAAGGGATGAACTGGGGGTTCGACCAACTGGAAAGGAACTTGGGGCAGACACGATGATGCTGAGGAGGTGAGGGCGGGTGGGAAGCCGGCCACTCCAGAAGCGAGGGGGTCAGAGGACTGGCAGAACTAGCTGGAACCTCTAACCATGCACAGTAACCCTGGGAGGGAAAACAGGCACACACTCTTGAGCCTTCTCTCCGCAGTGAAGGTGAACGGGGCCTAATCTCTGGAAAATTAAATCAGGAAAAAAAATGGAACAAGAAAGATTTGAGATGCAGGGTTGCCTTTCTTCTGCTGGTCTCCTCAAAGGCCCAGGCTCAGCGTGGGTCCCCCCCACCCCCAGCCCCAGCCCCAACCCCACTAGGTGCTCCAGCATCCCAGCCCCCATTCTGAGCCTGCTCTCCCTGGGCAAGCAGCTGTTCCCTAAACCTTCTCCTACCACACCTCTTGGTGTCTGACAGACAGCAGCCAAGGTGGGTGTCTTAACTCTCCAGGCTCTCAAGCTTCCAGGCTCCTCATGGGGAGGGCAACAAGTGGACTACAGATGGCACACTGGAACTAGGGGACAGGCTCAAGGGGTCTGGTGTGGAAGAGGAGGAGGAGGAGGAGGGGGAGGAGGAGGGGGAGGAGGAGGATCTGTGTCAACTGCTAGGTTGGGCGGGGCTAGAGATTAGGGAGGCCATAAGTGAGGGCCCATAGGTTGCCCCACGGTAAGGAGAGTGGAGGGCAGGCAATGAGCAGTCTAAGACCCCTAAGCCAGGCATAGTAGAGCCAGAGTGAGGCCCCTGGCCTCATCTCCAGTGGGCTGCTTAGCCAGGCCCCTGCCTTCATCACGATTCATGACACTCCACTGATCACCCCCGACAGATTTGGCACAGGCCCCGCCTTGTTGGGACTAAGAGGGTGCCCCACAAAAGGCACACCAACACCCTAATGCAGGGTGTTCTGTACTAGGTTGCATCTGTGATTGAGAACTCCCCAGGCAGCTTCGCCTGCCAGGGACAGAACTTAGAGTAAGGCAAGGGCCAGGGGCCACTGGAGCCCGCAGAACACAGTCAGTGCCACTCGGTCCCAGACTTCCTCCCTTGCTCATATATGTCAGTTGCCACCAGCCCATGGTGGGTTGCTTCCATGGTGAGTCAGCTATGTATGGCATACTGTCACAATCAGGGTTTGTATACTGGTTGTCACACTGTTAATAATTCACCTTCATACTGCGGAGCAATTGCCTGGGGGACACTCCATTTAGAGGGGATCACAGGCAGGCTGTCGCAATCCAGTCTTGCTTAGGTACAGCGGAGGGCTTTTGGCAATAGGCGATACCGTTCTTGGCCCTGTCCTATCTGTGCGGCCCACATTTCCGAGGGGGCACTCCACATCGGTGGCATACTCTGTGTAAGCCTGGGCAGGGGAGAAGGACCCCATGGCTCTCTGGTTTGAGCCCTAAGAGGCAGCTTCTAAGAGCTTTCACAGGCGAGCTCCCTCACCCCTTCACAAAACTCAAGGAGGGGGGAGGGATAAAGTCCCCCCAACCACCCCCAGCAACGCCTCCCTGTTTTTAAAGTTAAAGTTTAGTTGACTGTCATCCATTACTGCAATTAGTACATTATGTCTAATTATGCAATTAGTGTAAAAAGTGCACTTGCCGCTGAGAATGGGAAATTACGCTGCCTCGTTACGCTGTAAAATCCATGTCATAAAAAGGCTCAATCTCTTGTTTTTCAAGAGACACAAAACCCAACACAAGACAATAAACCAAAAAAAAAAAAAAAAATCTTCCCAGCCAGGCTGGGCCAGTCTGAGACAACGTCCCCAAGGTGGTTCTAGGAAGGTCTCTCTCCCTGGAAGTCCTGCCCCTGCCCTCCATACAAGCACAGGAAGCAGAGCCCATTCCTGGGCGTGGCTTTGCCTTTGCTCCTCTGAAACAAACGTGGCTTTCTAACTGGACTTACGGATTTGTTCGATTTGTTCGGCTTATTTCTTCTTTGAGACAGGGTCCTTGCTACTTTGTAGCACAGGCTGCCCTCTGACTGCTTTAGCCTCGCAAGCGCTGACATCACAGGCGTTTAGCACCACACCAATCCCACACTGACTTTAAAGCTCTGGTACACCGAGGTCTGTCTCTCATGTGGGAACAGTCTTGGCTTCCTCCACCACCAAGTTCCAAGACGAGAGGCCCTCTCTCCAGAGTTCCCAAGGGTAGTAAGAACAGAGGAACATATCCCATCTCAGGACAATTAAAGGAATTTTCTTACGTCCAGGATTCCCAAATCTTGGAAGCACTGCGTAGAGTGTAATGAGTTCCCTGACTTGCAAGCCCAGGCATCAAGGAAGCTAAGATATCACCTAGTGTCACCCAACACAATGGCTTGGCCCCAGGCTGCCATAGTTACATGTATCCCCATAGTCATATGCCTATGTGACACTCTGTGTGTGACTAAATTTTACCTACAGTCTAGCGCTCTTAGTACTGAGGGTATGTGTTGGGACAGCAGGGGATGAGAGAAATTTGAAAACAATAGTCATTTTTACTTTATGTGTATGGTGTCTTACTTGCACGTATGTCTGTATACCATGTGTGTGCCTGGTGCCCACAGAGGCCAGAAAAGAATGAGCCCCTGGAACTAGAGTTGCAGATGATTGTAAACTGTCATGTGGGTTCTGGGAATCGAACCCAGGTCCGTTGAAAGAGTGACAAGTACTCTTAACCACTGAGCCATCTCTCCAGCCCAGAGAGAGGAATTTTATGGCTCTCCCTACTACAAAGACAACAATCCCTCCCAGATGGCCCAGTCTATCGGGGATGGGGAGAAAGTATACTTTAGTGTATTTCAATACAAATTCTAATTGGCCAAAGCCACTCATGACCCATATTTAAGGCCACAGAGCATAGCTCTAGTACGGGCCACGTAACGCCTGCTAAGGAAGACCTGGTTAGCACCCCTGAGCCCTTACCTCCAAGCTCCCACCATTCTTTGATTCGGAATTCTCCTCTGGGCCTGGAGGTAGATGACGCAGTGATATGAAAAGAAATATCATCACGGCAGATATCTGCCCCTAAGCTCAAGGGGAAGATGTGTCATCCTGCCATTACCACTACCTAGATCATACATGTTCACAAGCAGAGAACCTCAAACACACACACTTCAGCATCCCCAGAACATGGGTCCAGCAGCAGAGACCGTGCAGCTGCATACCTACTTGCAGTGTGCATGCTTCTGGCTGGAGTGTGCTGAGATGCCAAGAAGGTAGCTGGGGTATAGAAGGAAGGGATTCAGACCCCGCTAGGGGGACACCTGTTGTCTAAACTCAGTAAAGGGGTCCCTTGAAGAGCCAGATGGAGCGTTGAAGAGCTGGAAAAATAGCTCTGACCCAGCCCAGTCACATGACCAACTGCCAGGAAGACTCTCAACACCCTCTGTCTTCCACATTTGACTTTGGAAAAACAAGCCCCCCCCCAACCCCGTCCCCCGAAATGAACCAAACTGTAGGCAAGATCCAGGGGCCCCTAGCTCACGCTCCCCTCCCTGAGCTGGGAGCTGCCGGCTGGCGAGGCAGCTGGGCGGGAAGCTGTGCCCAGCATACCAGCTGGCACGGGGGAGTGCGAGTAAACATACCCGCACTTTCCCAACTCATGGAAGTCGCGGGTGGCGGCCGGCTGGTGTGGGTGCCCGTGTTTATGTGAAACAGATTGTTTCTGTCGGCATCTGTGGCCCCTTGCCACCCACCCTGGCTGCACTCCCTCCTATTGCCTTCCCACCCAGTTGGCTCGCGTTTTCTTCCCACGGGAATTCTATCAGCTACAGAAAGACAATGGCAGTGATGATAAGGCCCTCCCCCTCATGTAGGTCCCCCCCAGGGCTTGGTATATAGCCCCAAGTCCCCTTAACAATCCCATGGTTACACCCATTTTACAGCTGAGGAAACCAAGAGTCTAGGAGCCAGAGAATTCACCCAGAAACTATGAAAGGATGCCTCCATGGCAGGGACTTCTCAGAACTGTCATCATTACTAGCCTCTGGGTGCATCGCTGTTCTCCTGTCTGACAGACAAGTCAGATCTGCTCTGTATACCCTCATTCACTTCCTTGTGTGGCCTTGTCCCAGCTTGTCTTTGGATGAGGACCTCGCCCTCAGAGGAAACAATCAGCTTTCTCCCACTGACAGCCCTAGGAGAGACTGGGCCCCAGGACTGCCTTGTTGCTTGCTCTTTTTAATCCTTTCTCTTCTCTGCCTCGTTCTTGGGTGGGTGGGTGGGTCTATAAAATGGACTGGAGTAAGGCCTCTCTATGACCCCCTTAGGTTGGCAGGGGTCTGGGGCCCAGGGTAGGCAGATGCTCAGTGTGCCCTTGGTGGACTGGGGAGGCTTCTAATTAGTTTAGAGATCCAAGATGTGACCTCATCCAAAATGATGGCTCTGAGAAGCCCCTTGGCTATACAGATCTCAACAGAGATGTCTGTTTCTCGTCCCCTAAAGTGAGCAAAAATTCATGTCTGTAAATCTCTCATGGGATGGGTTGGAGACTTGGCCTGAAGCATGGTTGTAGAGGCCAGAGACCAAAGGACAGAACCTGCTTCCTCTGCCTGCATGACTTCCATTTCCCTGGGACAACCTAGCACGGAGGGGGCATAGTGGTCCAGGGGCCGGGGCAGGTCCCTCGGGGACTCCAGAGTGGTTAGAAGCAAACCTTGCTCGGAAAGGGCCCTAGTTGGGTTTCTTTTTCATACTCCATCATAACTGGTGACAAGGCTGGCTGGCATGTCATCTTACAGATGAAGAAACTGAGGTGGCACGGGGGCCAGAGCCTATCCCATGTACCTATTATGCCCTAGAATGTTTAGACACATGAGTCTGAATCCCAGCCCTTCTCTTTATGAGGTACAACCCTTTCCCCTCAGCCTGCCTGTTCTGAACATTCCTCAAAGATTGATGGTCAAAATGTAGGGTGCTGCAGGTTTCTTTGGGGGGGGGGTGTCTCCTTCCAGGGTCGCTGCCAAGGTCCTGGGTGCCTTCTTTCTGGTTTCAAAAGCTATCCTTTATTGCTAAGACTTACTGCTAAAGGTGTTGCCAGACAATGACAGCATTAATAATGCCCTTTGTCACGAGAGGGGCTGCCCAATTTTGTGGAAACATGACATATTCACATGATAACAGTGGGATGAGGCAGAGATGGCAGTAAGCGTCAGTGTGGGTGCAGCCCCCCACACTGTACTGAGACCTCTCTGGGGTAAGTAAGGCCACCCCCAAGTTCTTGTTCTGTACCTCTCCTCCTGTCACGTACAACACTGGAGAGGCTCCTGGCAGGAATAAGGAGGTGGCATCGTCAACGGTGGCTTCTGAGCCAGGTCCCAGGGCACACAGGCTTGTCTCCCCAGTCCTGGATGGAGGTTTATCACAAGGCCCAAGTCTGGGGCAACAATAAAGCAGTGGGCACCGGAGCCAAGCTGGAGCTGCCCACGTGAAGGGAACGGGTGTGCAGGAACCCTCGTGCCCGAGCCATCTTGTTTACTTCCTCTGTCAGTATCTCCCAGCTCCATCTTACTCCCTCCCCTAGTTTTTTCATTTTTCTTTCTTTCCTACTTTCAGTTTATAGCTCTTCTTGAGTTTTATGTATCCTTGTAAGTGCCTTTACATCTTCCGCAGAACAAGTTGAAAGCATAAATAAACTAACGGGGCCCAGAGTCTGCAGCCTTGTGTACATGCCAGAGATATGCTGAGGACAGGTATGTATTGAGGCAAGAGTGCTCTCAGGACACACACACACACACGCACACACACACACATCGGGGCCAGAAGCCCAGAGGGGGGCTGGTGCTTACTCTTATCACTCATAGCCTTTTTAAGCCTTCACAGGAAGCCCCTTACTCCGGATCTGAAAAATGCTGGTGGTCATTACTCAAAGATTTCCTGAGCCAGGGAGAGTGAGCTGCAGACCCTGCCTGATAGGTATTCTTCAGCGGGCCTTGGTCCTTCTCTGCACCTCGGTCTCCCCTTATTTCACTCCTGGGGGAAGAGGGAGAATGCGCGACACCTGCGGCTCCAGTTTCCCTCTCTACGAACACAAGAACTCCAGCAACCGCACAAGCCAGCATTTTACCTTCCATGGGCCTGAGCAGTGTTTGCCATGCAAACCAACTGTGCAAACAGGGCCGACAGCCTGACATGCTGGCAAACACTGTCAGGCCCTTAGCCTGAATGGTCATGAACTTCTAAATGAGTGTGCTGTACTCAGGAGAACAGATGCTATGCTTGGGCCCCCATTCCATGTGGGCCGCCTCCTCGCCCAGCTTTGGGGGACTGTTAAATGGAGTTGGTGATTGTTGCAGGAATATTGGCAGGGCCTCTGTTCTAGCCACTCACTCTATCAAGCCCACACGAGCCCCTGTTGCTGTCCCTTCTCCATAGATGGGACAACTGATGCACAGACAGTAATCGCCTCAGACCGTGAGGAGACTCTGGCACAGACCCAGCCCTAGGTCCCCAACAACTAGTCTTCAGGAAACCATTCAATTGCTCCCTTGGCCAGCATTTACCTGGGCGACTTGTCTCGGGGCTATGAAAGCCATGGCTGGCAGTAACTGTGTCCTGAGTTTGCAAGTCCATCCTGTTTTGAACATCCTGCGGAGAACTGCTGTTAGAGACAGCTGAATGAATGAGCAACAGGAAGCCAACCGTCTCATGTTAAAGAGTCCTCGTTCATCTGCACGAGGCTGCCCATTTAGATCGACTCAGGGCATCAGCAGAAGCCCTGGTCTGCTTGATGGCTCCTCCTATGGGCCTCAGGGGACTACTGCACATATTCTGGGCTGAGACTCAGAGCTAGTGACTCCTGAAGTTTTCCCAGAGGCTACTGTGGGAAAACCTGTTCTTAGACAAGGCCAAGTGGAAGCTTCCGGAACGGGGGGGGGGGGGGGTCCAAGATGGGGAGGGACATTTTTGTCTCCTACCCCTTGCTGAGACCTGGCACATGGGGGTGTCTGCTATCGCAAGTTCTCTGGGGGCTTATGGGTTATTAGGCGGACTTGGGGCTACAGGCCTGAGTCCCCCACACATGCTGTGACTTATCTCCTTCCATTTTCTCATGGCCTAGACATCTGACAGGTCTTAGCAGTGACAGAGCCTAGGGCTCCCACATCCTCTGTTCAGCAATCTCCAGCCGGAGGGAGGAAGGCCTGAGCTTCTAGCTCCGTCAAGGACTCCCTGGGCAAGGAGGTGGCAATGACGCCAAGAGGACAAGAGTGGAACAAATTGCCCCAATTATGTAAGGCAGCCCTATTTCCTCCTCAGCACACGCAGGAGAACGGACAGCTGTGTTCTTCCTTACCTCACTCCCACTGGGCATGCTGGGAGACCCTCTAAAGTACCCACTAAGAGATGTGCTAAGTAGGATCTGTGGCCTAGGCTTCCTAGGAGTGCTCAGGAGGGCTCTGGGCTGGACTCAGCCATTCGGTTTTCCTGCCTGTACTCTGGAATGGGCGGCGCCCTACCCTCTTGCCTCTGCCACCAGAGGACCCTGGCTCCTCCAGGATCTAGCTGTAGTCTTGTCTACCACACCCCCAACAGGAGTACTGCCCAGGACTGCTCTCAGCACCTCTCCTGCTCACTCTCTAGGACCAGGGTAAGAGACAGACTAGCTGTGTCCTCTGCAGGGCATAAAGACTGTCCTGAGCTACAGTCACCACTTCCCATCCTAGGACTAGAGAGGTCCCAAGCTGAGGTCCCAAGGTAGTGACCACAGTCCTGACTCTTTACTCTTCCCCAGCATAACCTAGACAGTCCCCACATAGGCCCCTCTGCCAGTTAGACCCGGTATATCCTGCCCTGGAGGAGGTTCTGCAGAGCAGGCCGGGATGCCCTTCCTGTACAGTATATTCTCAACAAGGCTCAATGGAGCCCAGGTTATCTGCTCTTTATGGTTATAATCCTGGCAGGTTTAGTGCTGCTAAACTGCAAAGTTATTTCCACCATAAAAGCAGATAATGGAGGATCCAGTGTGTGTGTGTGTGTGTGTGTGTGTGTGTGTGTGTGTGTGTGTGTACACAAATGTGCATGCGAGCTTGTGCACAGGCATGGCTATTACCCATACGTTGAAGGGCGCACCCATGTGGGTGGTACCTAGTAGTGTGTACACACTTTTGTGTACAACAGAATGATGATTTCCAATGGAAAATACATGTCAAACTAATGTCCCACTTAATATGTGTCCTCAGGTGCTTGAAAGACCCAGTATGCATATCCTCTAAGTACATATGTGTCATGGTATGCATGTGTCCAGGCTTATATGTGCTGGGGAAAGACGTCAATGAATAAGAGGAGAGGAATCCTTCCATGGACAAAGCCTCAAGTCCCGGGAGTCTTTCTGTAGGTCCCAGTAGGCCACTTTCCCTTCTGCGCACTGTCTTAGGGATTAGAGCTCTTCACTTGCCACTTGTTCAGCCCTAGGCAACTAAGTCAGACCCTTCCACTAAGGATGTAAGGATGCCAGGCTGCAACAGAGCCCTATCACAGAATCTCTGGGGCGGGGACACAATAAAAGCATCCTCCACCCCCATTTCCAACAGGAGTATCTAGAAACAGCATGGAAATTACTGATACCCACCCCCTCCCACCCCTGTGCTGCGCAGGTGGTGGGCTAGAGAAAACCACCTTTCTCTGAACACTATAAATAAGGACCATTTCCCCCCCTGAAGCAGAGCCCTCCGTAGTCTACAGCTTAGAAGAGGCTTTGTCTCAACAGCAGATGTCACTGAACTCCATATATAGACTTGATGAAGTCCAGTGTGTACTTTTAAAGACTCTGAGGCCTCACCAAGGGCTTCAGCATCTGATTAAGAAAAAGCCCCCAGCAACTCATGACAAGGCTGGACCTTACACCATGCAATGAGCCCGGATGATGCTATCCAAGGTAGGTAGGCAGGCAGGATGAGGGCACAGGAATCAGGTCCATATGTTGCTAGTGCCCAGCGAATGGACTAACAAATTAGCACGTCTCCCTTCTAAAAGGTGATGAATGAGCAGCAGGCCAGGAGAGCTGGGGGATGGGCCGCCTCCCCCACAGTGTGTCTTAGGCTCAGCCCTGTCTGGTTTTTCTGGGGTGCTCAGCTCTGTCACGCTGAGAGGGAGATATGAGTTGGGGCGTAGAGGCTGACTACAGGCTATGGGCGGGTGGAAGACAGAAAGGGCAGCCCAGCCCAGGCCGTGACCCTGTAGAACTAAAGGAAGGCTCTATCTGTGGACTGTGGTCCTGCTGTATGAAAGGCATCTTTAAGAAGGTAGGGAAGGGCTGCAGAGATAGCTCAGTGGTTAAGAGCACTGTCTGCTCTTCCAAAGGTCCTGAGTTCAATTCCCAGCAACCACATGGTGGCTCACAACCATCTATGATGAGATCTGGTGCCCTTTTCTGGCCTGCAGATGTACATGCAGGCAGAACAGTGTATACATAATAAATAAATAAATAAAATTATATATAAAAAAAGGTAGAGAAGAGGGAAACACAGCCCTCCTCAGACCTCCTTTAGATTGCTCCCAACACATACTGTGTGGCCTTGAAGGGGAAAGCAGGCAAATAGGAGAGCCTAGTCCCAAATCATGATCCCCACATTTCCTACATAACACCTTGAGACTCGGGGACAGATAAATGAAGGGGTAGGGGGGGAGCCCTGATGCTGGGTCCTGGGGTCTGTTCACACACTGGAGCGGCTTCTCCTACACAGTGACAGGGCTGCAGCTTCTCCAGGGCAGAGACCACAGAGGAGACATATAGGTGGAAGCACGGGCTGCACGCAGGGGAAGGAACAGCTTCTGGAGATCTTAAGTCCGCATACAGAAGCGGGTGGAGCAGAAGTAGACGCCCTGGTCTCAGCTAGTCTTCTAGCTTGGTTAAGGGTTGGGGCTGAATGGTCATTTCTGAGCTGAGGGTCCAGTGCCTGTCCCTTGGTCATCACAATCTTCCTTTATGCACCTGAAATGGGGCAGGACTTAACACATCCTGTGATAGGAGACTATACGAGTCCTTTTGAGAGGCCCTGGCCGGGGGCTGGCAGCTTCAACCCAGGACTCCAGCTGTCTGTGGGCTCTTTGTGCAAACAGCTCCAAGCCCCTGCCTGCACCCTCACCTCCTGCCTGCCCGCCTGCCCGCCCCGTGTAAACAGAACCCGCCCGCTCTCTCCCAGGGGCTGCTAATTCCTCACCAGAACTGCTCGGACGTGAAATTGGAGTGAGACAATGTGTGTTTAAGGAAATGAATCTCGAATCTTAAGAGGCTCGGGAAGCCCGCCCTGCACCCCCATCACCTCACCCACCCACCCACCCAGAGCTGGGAAAGGCACACTTGGCATCCAGGAAGAGAAAGGCGGAGGTGACATCCAGTGCCAAATTAACAGCCGCCACAGCCAAATATTGTACTTGCTTTCCAATCTTCTTTTATTTTTTGAAAGAAAAGGCTTTTACAAAGTGAAAGAGGCTGTTGGAACACTAAGGCTGATGATGGTTTTTAACTGGCATGCCAGCCTGCGCATGCCTGGCTTGGAGCTCTCCTTTTCTCTTGCATGCCAATGCTGCTCTACACACGGCCATACCCATAAGGCGCTAGCCCTTAGGTTCCTGCCCTTCCACACCAGCTGCAGGCGGATGCTGCAGGGGTATGTGGCCACTGTGGCAAATACAGACATGGAATCCACCTAAGAGCTGTCGTCAGACCTGCACGGGGCTCTTTCAAACAAGAAATGTGCCTGGCGCGCTCAAATCTGCCTTGTTCGCAAGGCCTCAACAAAAGGAACCCATCCATGGCCTTGGCAAGAGCTCTTTGTGTTTGGTTTTTCGAGACAAGGTCTCTCTGTGTTAGCCTTGGCTGTCCTGGAGTCGTTTTGTAGACCAGGCTGGCCTCGAACTCACAGCAATCTGCCTGCCTCTGTCACCTGAGTGCTGGGATTAAAAGCATGTGCCACCACGCCCAGCCGGCAAGGGCTCTTTGACTAAACCCTGGTGGCCCCCAATGTCTCTACCATGGACAGTCACCTGCCTGAGGTGGCCCCATCATCACTGTTCTTTCCATCAGGGTCTTTTTCTAAGCCCTGTCCCCTGGCTGCCTAATGGCTCTTTACTCTTTGGTCACTTTGTTGAACAAATGTTACTAGTTCCAGTCTCCTGAATCCAGCCTGGCCCCCATCTGCCATTAACTAATTAACCCACCGAGAGCAGGCTGAGCAGACTCCCTCACTTGCCCCCTACACACTATTTCCTTCCCCATCTCCTTGCCCAAAAACTCAGAAAACCTTTATTCTTTGAGTCAGGGTCTTTGTTTATAGCTCAGGCTAGCCTGGAGCACAACACCCTATCTCTGTCCCCCTTCCCCAGGCCTCACCCCCATTCCTGGGATTACAGGCTTGCGTCACCGGTTCCTCAGACCCAGGCTGCTCTTGGCCTTGGTTTGCCTAAATGGTGAGGCTCCCAGCTGGACAGCAATGAAGCTTGGCTCTGACCCATGTGTGTGCAGCCCACAGCTCACCCACATGCTCCAGTGCCACTCAGATCTCACTGTATCCTGCGAACTGGAGGCTTGGCAGTGCCCCCATTAAAATGTGTGGCCCTGGCTGAGGACCCTAGGGGCTCACCTGAGGCCTCAGATCTGGGAGGAGACAATCCAGGGCTGGGGCAGGAGTTAAATCACTCTCATTCCACCTATGCCAAGGGCATTGCTGCTGAATACTTACTCACCTTTGACTCTTTCCCTAGGCCATGCCTGAGTAGAAGGGAGCATCCGCCCCATTGTGCTCTGGGTAATGTACAAGAGGACAAAGGCTTGGTCCCCCTGCCCTCATCTAGGGACATCTCTGAGGGGGTCAGTCCATTCTAGGTGGAACCAATCTAGGCTTTGGTCAAGAGTGCATCACAGGCAAACCTATTGAGTTATCCAATCAGCCCTGCTTTGTCTGCCAGGCAAGTAAACTGTGCGCACCATCTCCACTCCAGGTTCTGACTCCAGGGAACTGGCCCCATCCATAGCTGATGCCAGGGAAGGTCCAAGGGAGCAGATTCTATAGTCGGCACAGTCCAGCTGTCAAAGAGAACCTCACTGTGGAGGTAGGTAGGGCTTGTGACAAGCACAACTGATCAAATGCTCAGCCATCACGAACCGAGGTGGGGTATGTACAAACGGGTGCAGTATTTCAGGCAGTTGAGCGGCTCAGGGACGTATAATTATTAGGACTATGAAATGGGATAGCTGTTGCTGTAGGCTATTGGTACTTTGGAGAGACAATCAAAGCCTGAGTGCGATTAATCACGAATTTAAGGTGAAATGTGAAAGTCAGAAGCCCCTTTGGCTGGATATAAAAAGATTCTCTCATCTCTTGCAGCCAGAGGCAGAGGAGCTGAGGGTCAGGCACAGGGCTTAATTATAAGAGCCAAGGATCCCGAGGTGGGGGGCAGTTACCACCACAATCCCAGCAGGTTGGTGACACAACGGCCAGGACCCTGATTGGAGCCCTGAGTCGTGGGATGGGGACATCTGGGTCACTGCACTTGGGAACCTTGAGGTCTCATAAACTCTGAGCCTATAGAAGAGACACCCCAACCATCCCACTAAAAGCTGAAAGTTCCCTTGATGGATTGGTTGGGAAGGCCTCCTGGTTCATGTCTGAGAGTTCATTTCCAAGGACTATGACCTGAGGCAAAGGCTCTGCTCTCTCACTCTGACCCTCCTTTCCACACATCACTGCGTGCCCAACACCAAACCCTCCCTCTCAGCCGCACCATCAGGTCTTTGTCCATACTTCACCGGTAGTGCTCTTCTCTCGACCCCACCTTCCTCCAAAGCCTTTCCCACCTTATCCCACCAGGTTCTCTTAGCCTCTCTGTGATGACATAGACACGTGTATGTCTGCACGTGCGCACGCGCACACGTGCACACACACACACAGTCTATAGCATGTTACCTGCTTTGGTCTCTTGACATTCAAATATCACCTGAACAGGGCAGAGCCACTGGACTGCCAAGCCCTAGGTCAGTTTACAGAGCCTCACGTAGGCCTACTATGGGGCCATGGGGCCTTTACACCCCTACCCTAGGCCCGTGTTTCATATTTCCCAGCCCCAATCTAAGGCCACACTCCTTTCAGAGAGGTTTTACAGGCAAGGAAAACAAAACTCTAAGTATATAATTCATCTGTCTATGGTCTCTGGAAAAGAGGATTGACAGTCTGTCTCACGATGATGATGATGACGATGACGATGATGACTACAATGGCAATTCTTCCTTTTCTTCTTTTCCTTCTGTAATGAATACTGGATCTATGGCCTTGTGTGTGCATGACAAAGGTTCTACCACTGAGCCATATAGCCTTAGTTCTCTGGGGGTTTTTTTGTTTGTTTGTTTGTTTGTTTGTTTGTTTGAGACAAGGTTTCTCTGTGTAGCTTTGGCTGTCCTGGAGTCACTTTGTAGACCAGGCTGGCCTCGAACTCACAGCAATCTGCCTGCCTCTCCTCCCGAGTGCTGGGATTAAAGGTGTGCGCCATCACCGCCCGGCCTCTGTTTTGTTTTGTTTTAGATTTTTTTTTCCCCCTCCAAGACAGGGTTTCTCTGTGTAGCTCTCTGTCTGTCCTGAAACTCAATCTGTAGACCAGGCTGGCCTCAAATTCAAGGATCCACCTGCCTCTGCCTCCTGAGTGCGGAGATTAAAGGTGTGCACCACCATGCCTGGCGCTAATTATTTTTATGTATAGCCTTGGCTGTCCTGGACTTGCTTTGTAGACCAGGTTGGCCTCAAACTCATGAAGATTCACCTGCCTCTGCCTCTGGAGTGCTGGGATTAAAGGTGTGCACCACCATGCTTAGCAGGATTTTCTTTCTTTCTCTCTTTCGTTCTTTTTTTTTTTTTTAAATATGGAACGCTTCACTAATTTGCGTGTCATCCTTGCGCAGGGGCCATGCTAATCTTCTCTGTATCGTTCCAATTTTAGTATATGTGCTGCTGAAGCGAGCACTTTTTTTTTTTTTTTAAAGACTCTGTCTCTTTAAGTTGCCCAGGCTGGCCTTGAACTTGTGATTCTCTTGTCTCAGCTTCTTGAGTAGCTGGGATTATAGGCCTGAGTCACCAGGTCTAGCTCTCTGTATCTTTCTGATTCTTATCCCCATGATTTCTGCAACTGCTGGTGGAGCAAGCCAGCGGGCTGGCAAGAGGCTCTGGCACCTTAGGGGAATTAGCTCCATTGGGTTGGAGAGATGGGATGTATTTCATGGAGCAAGTCTAGACAGGCAGGGGTACATGGAAAAGCGCTACAGAAACAGGGAACTGGAGGACAGTTGTGAGCTGGGGGTGAGTAAGGAGCCCTGGTTTGGGGTGATGAGTGAGGGTAGGGAGGTGTGACCTGTGTGAAGGTTGTGGTGGACACACAGCAGGTTTGGGGCCTACATCTGTTTCATAGCCTTTCCCTTCCCCGTATCCATTCCCCCCACCCCCAGGTTCCGGTGCCTGCGCTGAATGGCCAATGAGGCCATCTGATTGGCTCATCAAGGGCAAATAATAGCTTTTGCTGAATTCAGCTGCAGCCAATCAGAGGCAATCAAGCACACAAGAGGCCTGATGGGCCATACGGGCGGGCGCACCCACAGGCACCAGTGGCTGGCCCCTCTGCCTGGCAGTGGAACCCTCCCCCAACCCTCCTGTGTCTGAGAACCAGGGTGGGAGGTGGAAGGAACTCTGTCCAGGAGGTCTCAGAAAAGGAAGAGCAAGGGGCACAGGTGGACTCCCGAGCACGAACTAGGTACCTGCTGTGTACTGAGAGCTAGAAAAGCTGTTAGCTGCTGGGGGGCAACGTGGGAAGAAGGCACTTCCTAGTCCGGCACAAGGCAGCCTGGCTCACAGGCTCCACAACAGCCTCCCAGAATATGTCCAGCAGCATCTGTATAGAGTCTTTGCCTCTTCCCTGAGGAGAGTGGAGCCTCCAATCAGGCCCCGGGAAAGCAATTTTTCAATCTTCAACTGCAAACACTAATACCGCTGAAGCTAATTTTACAGATTTCTACTTCCAGGCCTCGCCTTTGTCCCAGAATCCCTTAGCCAGGGAGATTAGCAGTTTAGAGACTGGGGGGGGGGGGGGTATTTTAAAATTCAGCATAAAATGCTCTCTTAGACTCAGTGAGCTAAAAAAAAATTTTTTTTTTTTTTTTAAATTTGGAAAAGAGCCCGTAATGAGGGAGGAGCCAGGTCTAGTTCCTGCTAGGGGTGAGCTACTAGTGGGAGGAGAAATGCTTTCAGAACCCTTGGACCAGCCTCTGTGCTGTGGTTCATATCTGCAGCTGTGGATGGGTGACCTGTATGCTTGCTGGCAGCACTCTCAGGCCCTCTGCCTCAGCTCTGCATGTGCCCCCTTTGAAGCCTCTGGTCTCCCTGACTCCAGCCCAGAAGCCTTTCCAGCTGCAAAGACAGGCTTTGGCACCAGGGCTAGGACAGCCGATGACCTGCTGCCCATTTTGCCAATGAGGTTGATTCCACTCCAAAGGAGACCCTCTCTGGCCCTCAGTTTCCCTGTTAAGTCGGAGTTCAAAGCCCCTGGCCACGTGTCCATCCAGGGCACATTAAGTTCAGAAGTGGATACCGTCTGGCCTAACGGGCCCCAAGCCTCACCCCCAGGGCCCCTTGCCAACACAGATAGGCACAGGATGCTCTCGGCGGAACTCATTCTGCGAGCACCCCTCTATTGCATCGCTTGCAGATGAACATAATCATTCCACTCTCCGGGGGCCACAAGCTCAGAAACATCCTAATGAAAAATAAATGTATTTACAGGGAGACGTCAAAGCCGCCAGGACGAGTCAAAGTAATATGCCTGCGACTGGCACGCGGACTTTTATTTCTTCCCCCTCCACGCTCCAGAGCTGCTCCTGCGGTGTGGAGAGATAAATATTTTAAATAGCGACACTTTGGCAATGCACGGTTATGCAAGACAAGGAATAATTAGAAAATAAATTACTTTTTAAAAAAACACGCGTTACAAACATCGGGCGCATCAGATTACTGCTTTATGCAGGCCGAGGCAGAGTGGTTTGAGGAGGCCAGCGCAGCAAGGACCTCGGGGAAGATCTTAGTCTGTCCCCCCAAAAGCCCCCAGATGGAGCAGCTCTTCCCCGCCCGCCCGGCTCTGGGAGGCTCCCAGAATTGAGCTGAAGACCACACTTGGCAGCTTCCAGAAAATCTCGGCGATGGAAAGGCTTCCTCCGGCGTCTCACCAGCAGTAGGCACGGACTAAAAATAGTTTAATCTCCTTGAAAGCAAAAGGAGCAATCAGCAAAACAGACACTCGGGCCTGCATGCCCCACTCCTCTCCGTGCTCCGCTCCATCCATCCCAGCCCGTCCCCAGCGCCAAGCACCATCAACTTTTGACAGATTCCAGGAGGGCAGGTGTCCATTCACCCTTCCCACCATTGCCACTTCCTCTTGTCACCAGCCCAGCATGTCACCCCAGCAAAGAACCAGGGCACATAGTATTAACCTTGCTTTCCAGATGAAGAAACTGAGGCACGGCGAGATGTGCTCAGCAGAGAAGGTCGTGCGCAAAGGAGAAGGGGCTTGGCGGACAGGAGGTGGTGGCCTTTAATTAGTACTGAACCAACAACGTCCCCCATGGATAGTTCCCACAAAACGAAGGGCAAGAAAAGGCCAGGGCTTACTGGGTTGGGGGAGGGGAGAAGTTCACACGATGGGCCAGCTCCCTTCATGGCTGACTGCATCTGTCACACAGATGTATTTTTACCTACTGCAACAGGCACAACAGTTTGACTTCATCATTTTCACCCACTGACCTGGGATGGGATCTGACCCCAGCTCGCTGTGTGACTGAGAGCCTAGGCATCTTAGGCCTCTCTGGACCTCAGTTCCCCAGAAGGAAAATTCCCCAATGTCATGCCTGCTTAGGACTCATCAGGACCCCGGCTGTCCTCCTAGGCCTGCACTTACATCTCTTCTTCCTCATTCAGTCCCATTTATTGTGACTCTGTCCTCCTGCCTTCCTCCATGGCTAACCACTCCAGGCAAGGAACGCCGAGCATGCAGTGAGTTCTATATTGCTAGCCAATTTTGCAGGAGAAAAACAAAAAACCAAAAACAAACAAACAAACAAACAAAAAACGGGAAGAGAAAGTTCAGATATTCAAGTCTACCCTGAAGATGAAAGAACAGGCACGTCAAAGTAGAGTCTGGCCTCTCATCCCAGCCCTACACCCCCATGATAACCTCTCCCAGAATATCACTGTTGGGCTGGAGAAGCCAGTCTGTGGAAGACTACCTGTCTAGCACAGGTGAGGCTCTGGGTTACACTTACACACACACACACACACACACCCTCAACAAACACCACCAGCACTGCCTCTTTAGAGTGCTGAAATGCCTTCTGTGGCCTCTTTCATCTTTCACAGAATGAAGCTAGGACAAAAAGCAAATAAAGTAGACTCTGGCAGGTGGTCCAGCCTGCCTAGCCCCTGGAAATGCTATCAGAGAAATTGGAAGCGAAGGCTCCTTTCCTTCTAAACATCTTTCCTTGTCACCAGCAGTTGCCTGCAAAAAGTCATTCCATTATCCATTATCTTAGCTCTCTGAGCTTTTCAAGAACAGCCTGTGGCTCTACCTAACCTGCCCAGCTCTATGTATAGGAGAGGGATTTGTCCCATCAGCTCCTGGAACCTTCCACTTGCTCCCAGTTGCCTGCATCCTCAGGTCTTGCCCTTACCTCCAACTCTAGCCTTTGGCCCCCTAGCCCAGCTCTTGCCTCTGTAGCTCTCCACATCCCTCTGGCACTGCCTCTACCCTCCTATAGCTTGGTTGTTACCTGCAGCAACTTTGCTTCCTTTCCCATCTCGGCACAATTCCAAGGGCTGAGACAACCTTCCCTTTTACAGATGAGGAAGCCAAGGCCCGTGTCATCTGATTCAAATGGTTTATTTTGCTCTGGCTACCATTAAGACCCTACTCACCCTCTGTTCTTCGGCTTCTAGGAGAGGTCAATTGCAGTAGGTGGAGTTGGCAACCAGGGAAGGCTCCCAGGACAGAACTGTTCAGGTAAGGCCATGGTACTGGGTAGGGCTCCCAGGCTTGGGCTACACTCAAAGAGAATCTGTCCTTGGTCACACGGAACCAGCTAAGGCTTTGGCAACTGCCCCAAAGGGTAATGGCGCCCTGGCCATGGGAGTCTTATTTGCTTGATTATAGCTACAAAGACACGGGCACTGGGGCTTCCTAAGGATCAGCTGGTGCTCTGCCATCCAAGACAGAACGTGTTTTTTCAGGAAAGCGTTCCCCACGACTCAATGCATGAACCAGGCCTGTCAGGGCTTTCTCTGTGAGAACTTACACTCAGATTGAGGGGTGCAAGGGCACAGGCAAGGAGAAAAGCAAGTTGTCCAAATGTTTCTCTGAGTTCAGCACTGCCTTTTGTCTCTCTTTGTCCTTTCTGACCCACCTTGAACTCAGAGGGTTCATTTTGATCTCAGAAGATTTGCTTCTGCCAGTACTGGGGGAACCCCAATATTGGGGAACCCTAAAGCTCAAATGGAATATTGTAAGACTCCTCTCTGGGGGACCTGCAGCCCAGGAAGGCAATTTGACCATATCTCACTCAATGAACATCATAGCCCAAGAGTCCCGTCACCACACCCAGAGCTCCTACCCACAGCATTCGGTGGTTCTGTGCCTCGAGATCTCTAGGGTGGTGCGAGGCCACACTCCTATCACGTGATCTGTGTCTGCCTAAAGATGCACAGAATGAGGGAAACCGCAACACGGAGCTGGGGTCGGGGAACAGGAACCTCAGAACCAGAGACCAATTCTGCACAGGAAGAATATACAAAGTGAGCTATGATGTATATACAATGGGGCTGGGCTAACAGACATGGTTTTGTGCATAAAGAGAACTAGGTTCTTGTTGTTGGAGAAAGAATTCTCTAGAAAGAAAAGAAGAAGGATTGAGTGAGCCTCTGGCTTGCCAGTCCATTCGTGGCTTCACAATTTGAAAATGTAACGAAGGACAGATACAGGTGTAATTATGGATGTTGTACCTACTTGAGTGTGTGTGTGTGTGTGTGTGTGTGTGTGTGTGTGTGTGTGTGTATTTATTTCCTACTCCTGACCCCAAGAGGGCCTAAAGGTACTAATAACACACAGCATCAATAATAAGCACACACCGCAGCCAGACCTTGAGGTCTAGACATTCTCCAATGAGTGGAACTAGTATTCTTTGGAGTAGTTTAGAATCCAAGAGTGGGACAGGAAAAATACAAGATGTGCTTTGAGCATCTTGTGATGACAGAAATTAAGATAAGGGCTCATGCAAGGATAAGGGCACGCCCAAAGAATACAGGAGCCAGGCTGAAAGACCTCCAGAGCCGGAGCAATTTGCACAATAAAACTCCTAACGATACCATTGAATTACATCTGTAGACTACAAAGAGCATCCAGGAGTCCACACCGAAATAAATAATTGAAAATATAAGCAGAGGAAAGGAGATGGCTCTTCCTTACCGAAGAATTCCAGTTAATACATGCAGAAGGGATGAGAGAAATAAGAAAGCACCATTTGAACACTCCAGTAATAACCGCTGCAGGCAAGCTTCAGCAGTGGCAAGCTAGAGCTGACAGGCAGAAGTTTGAGAGAAATGGGGTGTTTGCACAGCCTCGAAGTATCTCCTCCAAAGAAGTTTTTTTTTTTTTTAATTATAAATGGAAAAACAGCAAGTTTAATATAGAGGGCGCAAGCAGATACCTCCGTAACCAGGTGACTAAGGATAACATCACCAATACCAAGACATACTGACATCATATAGCCCTAATACAACACACTGAAAAGGACATACATCTTTCTTCTTCTTCTTCTTCTTCTTCTTCTTCTTCTTCTTCTTCTTCTTCTTCTTCTTCTTCTTCTTTTTCTTCTTCTTCTTTTTTGTTTTGTTTTTCCAGACAGGGTCTCTCCGTGTAGCCTTGACTATCCTGGGCTCGCTTTGTAGACCAGGCTGGCCTCGAACTCACAGTGATCCGCCTGCCTCTGCCTCCCAAGTGCTGGGATCAAAGGCGTGCGCCACCACCGCCCGGCTCATCTATGTTCTTCTTATATTTTTGGTTGTGAGCCTTTAACAGCTGAGCCACCTCTCCAGCCCTCATCTATGTTCTTCTTAATAAAAAAAAAAGTAAACCCTCAGTCTAATCATGAGAAATCTTCAGGGGAAAAGAAACAAATTAGGGGGAGAGGTGCTACGCAAAACAACTGAGGAGCACTTTCTTGCTCTTTTTTCTTAGATGATAATGATATTACTAAGTTACAACCTATGATAGGCTTGCCTATGTAGCCTCAGTTGGACTCCAACTCTCCACTCTCCCGACTCAAATGCTGGAATTACAGGCATGCGTCACCACACCTAGCTTTTGTCCTTCTTAAAAAGTGTTAAGACAGGGGCTGGAGAGATGGCTCAGAGGTTAGGAGCACTGGCTGCTCTTCCAAAGGTTCTGAGTTCAATTCCTAGCAACCACATGATGGCTCACAACTATCTATAATGTGATCTGGTGCCCTCTTATAGCCTGTAGCCATATGTGCAGACAGAATACTGAATAAATAAATATAAATAAATAAATGTGTTAAGACAGGGGCTTGATGGCTAAGTCCTTTCGGAGGACTTAGATTCAGTTCCCAATACCCACATGGTGACTCATAACCATCCATAACTCCAGCTCTAGGAATCCTATGTCCTTCTCTGACTTCCACAGGCACCAGGAACACACACAGTGCACATACGTATATGCAGGTCAAACCTCCATACACATACTTTTTTTTCTTTTTTTAAATGTTAAGATATGGAAGGATGGGGCCTGGAGAGATGGCTCAGAGGTTAAGGGCACTGACTTCTCTTCCAGAGGTCCTGAGTTCAATTCCCAGCAACCACATGGAGGCTCACAACCATCTATAATGTGATCTGATGCATACTGTATACATAATAAATAAAAAAAAAAAAGATATGGAAGGATGGTGGCCGGGCGGTGGTGGCACACACCTTTAATCCCAGCACTTGGGAGGCAGAGGCAGGTGCATCTCCACGAGTTCAAGGCCGGCCTGGTCTACAAAGTGAGTCTAGGACAGCCAAGGCTACATACAGAAACCCTGTCTCAAAAACAAAAACAAAAACAAAAGATACGGAAGGATGGGCTAGAGAGATGGCTCAGTGGTTAAGAGCACTAGCTGCTCTTCTAGAGGACCCAGGTTCAATTCCCAGCAACCACATGGCACCTCACAACTGTCTGTAACTCCAGTTCCAGAGAATCTGACACCTTCACACAGACACACATACAGGCAAGACACCAATGCACATGAAATAAAAATAAAGAAAGAAAATAAGGAAGGACAAACAAAGATATAAAATCTGCCACAGAGTAGAGGAGGTTAAAAAAAATATATGGCAGCTAAATATAATGGACTATCTTAAATTTGATCCTGGAAGAGAAAAAGGGCAAAATCTAGAAAACAATGTTACATGGGGTCTTTCCTTCAGATAGCTGCATTGCATTGGCTCCTTAGTTGACATTTGTACTACGGTTCTGCAACTAGAAGAAACTGGGGAAAGGATGGGGGCTTTTTTTGTACTATCTTCAACTTCTCGGTAAGTGCTTTGGTTTTTTTTTTTTTTTTTCCAAAATAAAAAGGTTTTCTAAAAAAGGGACACTACTGAGAGCTAGCAGACACCGTAGCAACAATGAAACAAGAACAAGATGTTATTTTTAAAAAGGTGCAAAAAGGCATCCTAGAAACTTAAAATATGGTGGTAAAATGTAAAGCTTGATAGGAGAAGGATTAGAATACAAAGCCGAGAAGTCGCCAGACAAAAGTACAGACAGAAAACCAGAGAGGGGGGAGGAATAGGAAAAGGAGAGGAGTGGAGTAAAGAAGGGAGGGGAGGGGGAGAGTGGAGGAGAGGGGGAGGGGAGGGGGGATGGAGGAGAGGGGGAGGGGAGGGGGAGGAGAGAGGGGAAGAGAGGGAGAGGAAAGAGAAGGAGAGGGGATGGGGGAAGGGAGGGAGAGGAGAGATAAGGAGAGGGGAGGGAGGAGGGGAGGGGAGGAGGGAGATGAAGAGAGGATGAGGAGGGGGAGGAGAAGGAGAAGGAGAGGGGAGGGGGGAGGGAGGGAGAGGAGAGAGACGGAGGGGGAAGGGGAGGGGAGGAGAGAGAAGGAGAAAGGAGGCATCTGAGTTAAGGGTTCACAAAAACAAATAATAAAAGGATAAAAAGAATGAGAGAAAACAGTAAAAAAAACATTCAAAAAAACTTCCCACCGGGTAGTGATGGTGCAAATCTTTGACTTCCATGGATCTATGAGTTTGAGGCCAGCCTCGTCTACAGAGTGAGTTCCAAGACAGTCAGGGCTACACAGAGAGACTCTGTTTTGAAAAACAAAATGAAACAAAACAAAAAACAAACAAACAAAGGAAAAATGAAGGTTATGAGTATGTAGTTTTCAAGTGTCCACTGAGTAGTAAGAGTGAAAATAAATGCCATAAGGTAAGTGTGGAATTATTTGAACTCTGGGCAGAGCAGACATTTTTATGTTTTTGGTTAAAGAAACAAAACCAAACCGATTATATACAATGGGTCAGGACTGAATGCTTTGAAACTCTCTGTGTCAGGAAGCTGGGAGGAACTGTATTAAAATGTTGGAGGCAAACAGTTTCCAGCTGAACTCCAAGCCACCTCTGATTCCTATGAGGTGTACAGGGGCAGGAAGGCTGCAAGCCAAGAGCCAGGCCCCCACAAACCTCTCTCAGGAAGGCAGTGAAAACGTTCTTGGGGCTGGAGAGATGGACCAGCAGTTAAGAGCACTGGTTGCCCTTCCTGAGGTCTGAGTTCAATTCCCAGCAACCATATGGTGGCTCACAACCATCTGTGATAGAATCTTAATTCCCTCTTCTGGTGTGTATGAAAACAGAACACTCGCATACTTTAAATAAATAAATCTTAAAAAGAAAACATTCTCTGCCAGACAAAGGAAAAAAAAAAAAAAGTCAAGGAAGAAGAGGTACAGGATCCAGGAGAGAGGGGACTCCCTCCAGGGAGGCTACAGAAATCCCAGGGACAGTGCCCTGACAGTGAGTGTAGAGAGCCTTAAGCTTAGAGAACAACAGCGGGTCTTCTTTGGAGCAAGCTGGAAGCCTCAGGCAAGAACACTCATTGTCTTGTGACTAGAACCTAGAAGCCTGACTGAGAGGAGACACAGGTAAAATGGCGGAGTCTAAGGCAGAATAAGTATGGGTTCAAAGAAAACTAAGCAAAGAAATTAAGAAACAAAACCCCGACAGTTGTCATCTTTAGAAAACAATTGTAGCTGGGCGTGGTGGCACACGCCTTTAATCCAGCACTTGGGAGGCAGAGGCAGGTGGATCGCTGTGAGTTCGAGGCCAGCCCGGTTTACAAAGCGAGTCCAGGATAGCTAAGGCTACACAGAGAAACCTTGTCTCAGAAAAAAAAAAAGAAAGAAAGAAAGAAGAAAACAATTGTATGTGCTATGATGTACAGTTCTTAACAGCATTTGACAGATCAGTACAAGGTCAGCAGTGAGTTCAAATCTAACTGTATCACATGATGACCCTGGAGGGCCAGGGCCAGGACTGGGGGTGGGACAGGTTCTCATCTCTTAAGGTAGGATGTCTGTAGATAATGCCTAAAAACCAAACAGCCGCGCAGAAGCGACATAAGTATGTCATTTTGAGATTGGGAGCTTGGAGAGGAGACGTGCTAGTCTCTGGGGAGTTGGAAACACAGTGGGGGCTGCTGTGCTAACAGAGCTCACCTGGTGTAACCGCTGCTTTACACCAGGCGCCTTGTAATGCAGGCTTAAAAACCCTAAAATTTGAAATCCATCTAAAAATGTCACGCGGGTGGGGGTGTGTGTGTAGAAGCGGAGGAAAGAAAGGCAAATCGTATAGGCTGAAGGATCAGGGACAGGAACTACTTTGACCTTGGTTTTGGCCTCGGGGTCAGGGGCTACAAAAGGGGAGGAGCTAAGCATTTTCCTCACTCTGAAAGCGAAGGCAGCTTGAGGTTTTAATTCTCTGACCCACAGATACAGACTAGGGTCTGCAGACCAAAAGACGAATTTGGTGTTTGTGACCTCTCTTCTGGGGTTTGGAAGTAATCAGAAAGGACAGCAGACACAAGAGTGACCCGGCAGATAATGACACCCATCTCAGGGGGCTGAGGGACAGTCCGAGGAAGGCAGGAGATGCTCCACATCTTTCACAATTGTTGGAGCTTATACCGAAGTCAAGGGGCCCAGCTCACATGGACTCATAAGCAATCCTGCCTAAGAAGGACTTGAAACCTAGAGTCGCTGTCTGGGAAGCCAGGCTGAGTAAACTGTCAGTCTGTCAACTCTCACAGCCTTTGTGGAGTGCAAACTCTGTGTAATTTATAAGGAATGAACAAACCCACCACCCTCCAATTCCACGGCCTCTTATTCAGGGGACAGATGGGGCCCAGGTCCTGGGACAGGAGAACCAGTATGTGGTCTGTACTAGAAGACCTCAGGCCAAGTTCAGGTTCAGAGGAGCAGTTCGGAGAAAACTGAGAGCACTGAGTTCTTCAGACTGTGGCTCTCTGGCCCATTGTGTTTCAAAGGAAAGATGACAGATTTGTGGCTACATCATTCTCCTAGCCTTTACGAGGCTTGGGACTTCCATGCCCTCATATGCTTTGGTGGCACCACACAGCCCTTCTAAGGTCTCTCCATAGCTGCTGATGCCCCAGGATGTTGGCACTGCTACAAATAGCAAGCCTCCCACATCACATGTTCACTGGTACTCTATGAGCAGTGCAAGGTACTAGGAACTCTCCTGAGTCAGCTCCTTGGCCAAATAAGACCTTTTAAAAACTTAATTATCATTTGTGTGTGTGTGTGCGCGTGTGCGCGCGTTTCCTATAGGAGAGTGCTAGAGCATGTATGTCGTGGCATATGTACGGAACTAAGAGGGCAACCCCAGGCGTCAGTCCTCATCTTCCATCTTATTCAAGCCATGGTCTCGTTGCTGGGTATGCCAGGCTAGTTGGCCAGCGACTTCCCCCAGGATCCCCCTATTTCTGCATTCAGTCTCACTAAGATCGCACACCCACACGACTGCGCCCGGCTTTACGTGGGCTCCGAGAAATCAAACTCAGCTCTTCATTCTTGCCTTTACCCACGGAGCTATCTTCCCAGCCTTGACCCTTTTATGGCTCGGCGGTGAGTTTCTAGAGAGGCTCTGTGGATGTCGGGATGGGTATGTCCTACCCAAGAAGCCAGTCTGAGGTAGGAGGGCTCATCTAATGAGGCAGCTCATTCTGCGAACCCAAGTCTTTCCCCTAAAAAGCTATGGTCTGAGAGGTAAACAGTATACAGGCTCTCAGGGGTCCTAATCAGAAACAGAAGATGCCAGACCCTTCGTGATGCAAAGCAGTGAATTTTCAGGGCCCAGTTTCCTGTCTACCCCCCTCCCACAAATAGGCTCCAGACCTCCCTGCCTCCTCCCCTTCAGCAGCTCCCCCACCACTTAGTGATGGAGGCAATTTACATAATGCACCAAGTGCAAGTGCAATAAAGGCTGGAGAGCAGGGTGCCCGTTAGTGGCTCCCCTAGTGGCTCCTAGGGAGGGAAAATACCTGCTCCCACACCACTACCTCCTCCCTCATGGAGCTGCTGGCCTGAAAGGCTGATGGGAAGCAGGGCCTTTAAGTGCTCAGCAGCTGCCAAGAAGAATCTAGAAAGGACATATCCGGCCCGAGACAGGGACTGGAGCAACCTCAGGACAAAGACGCACACTGGAGGAAATTTCCAAAGTACTCAGTTTGGAACACAAATCTACCTCCGGCCGGGCCGTGCTCCTGAAGTCCACACCCCTGCTGGGACCAGGCCCTGCACGCTGATCCTTCCTGGAAGAGGCTGCTCCTCCAGGCGGGAAGCTTTAGCTGGGCTGCTATGGAGCCAGGCTGCAGCTGCCCAGGAGGCGGTCACGTTCAAACACAAAGACAACGATGGAAGGGGGAGAATACATAAAAATTCCTGGCATGGTAATTGCTTTTTATATAAATGTTCCTTTTAAAAAGTTTTCCCCAGTGGTAAAGTCCCTCTTTAAAAAAGAATAAATTCGCTGCACACCAATTTATTCCAAGCCTATAGATGGAACATAATGAATGAGCGCTTTTCCGTCAACACCTGATCAAGAGGCAAGTGGCTGCCTCTTGACCCAGCTACCCAGTCTGACTGCGCAATGATGCAGTGGAGTAGTGTGGGGCGGGGGGGAGGAGGGAGGGCTGGGGGTCTTTGAGGAGTGAGGGCAGGAGTTAGCATTGAGCCCAGACTGTAGGACTCTGGTACAGAGCTTGCCAGCATTTCAGGAGCTGTGCTCAAATGGGAGGTGCGGAACGGAGGAGCAGCTACAACCATAGTGACGTATCCAATAGGAAGGAGGGCGGGGCTAGGGCTACTGGGAAATTCGAGGGGCCCTCATTTTGTGGGGGACACGAGAGCATAGACACTAACGCAGGGATAGGATGGTGGGCTACCAAAGCTGACTGAAGAAGAGACCGGCTATGTCTGCAGACGATGGAGACGCTTTCTACACACATCAGGAGGCACAGAACCTCTGACCAGCCACAGCTCCATGGGGACAAGGTCCAGCCTATGTGCTGGACTAAGGACATGAGGAACTACCCTGCGCAAGGTCCACGATCCCCACTGTGGAGCCATTTCATCCTGGGCACTGACAAACAACTGATGATATCTTGTACTATTGCAGGGAAAATGCACACGGCATCGGGGAATGACTTGGGGAAACCATGTGTGTAATGTGTGTTCCTCATCCACAACTGAGATTTCGCAGCTTGGATAATGAATCGTTTAAGTAGTTCTCACCTGCTTAGGTGACGGAACTCTTGGCATCTGCCTCCTCCCGTCCCCGCCCTGCCCTGTGTAGGCCTGCACACACTTCCCCAGGCAGCTCTCAGAACCACACATTGATCCATATGTGCCCCTTGCCCGGTCACACCTGCCATGTGGATACATGCAGGCATGACCACTCCCTTCTATGGACACACAGACACTCATTTGTCCATGCCTCCCTTGGAGCACTCATGCACACACGCATGCTCTCACTCCCGCTCAGCGCCCATGCGTACGTTATCCTCTTTCCCCATACACAATGGTCAGCCCAGGTGCCGCTTCATGCCGCTTTCAGCGTGTGGAGGCACCGTCGTCTCTCAGTGAGTCACCAGGGCTAACCGCTTTCCTGGTTGTTCAGGTGGATTCTGGAAGGCCTGGAAATAACCCTGACCTCTGGCCACGGTTTCTGTACTCCGGACGATGAAATCACAAGATGGGGCCTCCCAGAGGTTTCCTGGCAGCCTGTGTGTACGTTAAAGATGCAAAGATGGATGGGAGTGGAAAGACTTAGACACCACGGGCCTTGGCATTGATCTAGAGGGCTTCCTGGAAGAGGGCTGTGGTCTGGCTTTACATCAGCAGAGAGGTGGAGAAAGTGGATGAGGAAGAATAGCAAGCAGATTTGGGGGAAGTCCAGTGGAGCTGGGTGGAGCTTCCACCCTCGATAAGACTTCACACCGCTCCGGAATGGCCCATCCTCCCTAGCTTCAGCCAGATGCCAACACACCTGTGCAGCCAGCTCTTTTCCAGAATGCCTCTCCTGTGTCCTCTATAGAAAGCAATCAGAGGATCCCATAGGTAGATCAAGTTCTGGCAGGCCCATGCAGGCCTATCTCTCCCAGGGCACTAGCACTGAGTCCTCTTCCCTCATGTAGGAGCGAGACGGTAGTCAAGGCTTTGTGGGACATTCAGAGCCCCAGATGCCTCCTTCTCAGTCTTCAGATGTCTACCTTTGCTTATCCATACACAGAATAGTCACCATCTGATCACTTGTTGCCACAGCCGCGTGGTGCCTACACACATAGCATATACTGCAGTCATGTGTGTGCACAGCCTGTTTCTTACCCTGCTGAGCACCCTAAGGCTAGGCACCCAAGCCTAAGTGCCAGTCATGTGGTTATCCAGCTTAGGAAAAGGCAAGGGGAGACAAGGACAGGGCCTTAGGGGTCTACTCAGGATCCAGCTACTTCAGTTTCTTCCCTCTATGTGAAATAATAGGTCAGCCAGCTTTCAGAATCACCAGCTCCTAAGGCTACGAGAGACGTGTAGGGAAGACCAAGTCTGTGGCTCTGTTACTTCCTCCAAATACGACATCTCTATACATAGAGAGAGGACGGCTGTACTCAGGAAAGGTGGGGAGAGGACACCTCCATTTTCGGCCTGGTAGTGGGAAATGGGGCCTGTGCTGCCCCCGGGGCCAGATGTGGTTTGTCAAACCAATTACTTCTCTGCTACTGCCAAGTGCTTGGGGCTCCAGGAATCTGAGTCAAGTGTCCCCATGGCTGCCACTGATCCAGCACAGGGCACAGGGAGGAATAAAGACTGGGTCAACTGTCCCCTATGGCTCAAGATGGAAAGCCACTAGGCCCTCCATCCCATCCTCCATCTCCCACCCTGGGCCACCAAGACCAGCCCCTGGCTCTAGACTCAGAAGCCTTGTCACTTTTCAGAGATGGGTGCGGAAGCTGGGGGAGGACAGCAGAGTCCCCAGCTACTTCCACAAGCTACAAGGGGCTGGGTCTTCATAGAAGCTGAGCCCTGTTGTCCTGCCACAAAGCTGGCTTCTCTGGCGGATCTCGGAGGAGAGCCCGTGTTCACCAGACCACTCTTCCCACGCACATGTGAGTGGAGAGGTGTCTAGCACTATAGATAGGCATTAAGTGGTCACTCCTTCTTGGTAGGCATCTCCAAAATTCCTGAGACAATAGAACTGAGGGGTCATCACCTCAGAGAAGTGCTGTCTAGCTGGAAAGTTTTGCTCATGTCTTCCAAGACTGCCTTAAGACCCTGAGATCCCTGATCCTAGCTGTGTCCTGACCCACCAACCTCCCCATTACTGGGGATAGCCCAGAGGTTGGTGGCTTTGTACTGTCCCCTAGTCTGTGCTAGGAAAGCTACCATACTCTATTTTTTATAGGGATTGCGAGGCAAGCAGGTGACTTTCTGGCTAACTGGATAAATCAAGCCAGAGTCTTCTGGGTTGTAAGCCTCCCTCCCCTTAACTTCTACCATCTCCTTCCCATGATGTCTCTGCATTTAGCTCCCTAGACTTCTGGCCAAGAAAAAAACACCACCCTCCATTTGCTCATAGATGCTATTTGTTCCAGCCCTACCCAAATTTGGTGGCCTTATGCTTTTCTCAGTAAAATGTCTCCAAAATATGTCATGATCAGCTGGGATGAGAAAACCAAATTTTCAAAATCTGGGGCTGAGTTAAGCAAAGAGGACACTCTGATATCTGAATTTATTTTAAATCTGTGACCAACCCTTGGAAGTACATTCAAGTTTCTTTTTTTTTTTTTTCTGGAGATACCGAAGGAAGACACCCCATGCTTGCAGGACTCCCTCACACCTTTCCATGTCTCTGCTCTCCTGAGGCTCCTACATCCCCCACGAAGACAGAGCTGCTTGGATCTCATTTCCCCAGGTGGAAGTAGACGCTCAAACAGGCAGGAGAACATGCGCCAGGTCCGCGGTAAAAGTCCAGCCCTGTCATTACCACCCACATTACCCTGCAACTGCTGTTCATGGTACAGGCCCTAGGCTCAACCCCGACTCTGCCTCAGTGTGAGCCCAGAGCAGGGTCTACCTTCAGCAGATACATGTCTCTCCCACTCTGAGCTTTTCCTCATGACCTTGGATGTGCCCCACAGCAACTTCTTGTCAAGAGCTAGAAGCCAGAGGCCCCTCTCCCTATGCATATGCCACTGGTTGGTGCCATCTATGAGTATTCTTCTAGACCCCTCAGTGTCTATGTACTCCCTTGGCCATACTTTCCTGCCGTCATGTCCCGAATCCTAGAAGCCATCTAGCGAGACTCCCTGCCTCAGCCTTTCCCTGCTGAGACTGCAGGGGTGAAGGGCAGGTATGTGTTTCCAGGCCCCTTCTGGGTTTTCCGATCACTGGCAGCTCTGACACAGCACCCTCATACTTGCAGAAGAAGGAAGAGGTGGGGGGGGGGGAGTTGAAGCTAGGGGAGATCTGAGAAAGGTCCAGTCTCAGCAGACTTGAAGAAGCTGCCAGAATTGCGGGAACTTGGGTTGTTGGTACTTGAGGCTGAGGTAAAAGACGGGAGCCAGAAATCCTACCCAGGGTAGGTGTCCCAGGGCAGGCGCCCTCCACCCTACTAGCTCCATGCCTTCTCGGGTGTGTTGTATAAAAAAGTAAGTATACCTTAGGCTGGAGGGATCATAGGCAGCAGTTCCTGCCATAGAAGAAACAGCTTTTAGAAAAACTCCTCAAAAATGGAAATTTTATTCTATTAAGCCTCACTGGAGAGTGTGCCTGCCAGGGTGAAGCCGAAGTTCAGCAACCACTCCCCATCCAAGCCAGGAATGTGTGCTCCAGGCTTCATGGTGTCTGCAGGGAGGAGTTGCTACAGTAGAGGTAGGGAAGGGAAGGAAAGAGATAGGGAGTAGACAAGGCTGAGTACAGGGTACAGGGCCTGGCCAGGCTCGGATGCACCCGCCTCTCTGTAACCAATTATGTTCGAGCAGCGGCCTCATCACGTTTCAGACGCCCTCCCAGGAGCCCCCCCCCCTCAGCCCCATGCATCCCCGCTGGGTGCCGAGCAAGAGGACCATATGGAGGGAATAATAAGACAATTAACTTTCCATTAAAGAATAATATATGTGGGTTTTTAGGGAGGCAAGCGACAGCAATCCCTACCCAGCGGCATATTTCACACCCGAGCCCCTTACCACCCCCACCACTACAACGACGCGCCTCACAATCACCATCATCTGTGCCAGGAGAGAGGAGGTTGTCGCTGGGCCCCCAATGGGATGCAGGCAGGCGGCTGGATGGAGGGGTGGGTGGGTCTTCGTGAAGGGATGGGGTCTGCGTGATAGTCATGTACAGAACCACTAGGATGGTGTTGGGGGGGGCAGCTAGTGAAGATCTGGGAAGGGATTTGTGGGGTTCCTTTATCATCTTCTACCACCACCACCACGCCCCCCCCCTCCCCCGTGTCACACTGCACGCCTCTCAGTGTACTGCGTGCCTAAGGAGCTGCTTGTTGCCTGTCTTTCAAAGGCACATTCAAGTCAGTGTCCTGATGGAAGGACCCACCATGGGGCCAGGGGTCACAATCCCTGCCTTTGCTCTGTCCTTCTGGGACCACTTCAAGCCCCTGGCATCTCCCTCATCCAAGCATTTTCTTTGTTCTTCTGCTCTTGCCCCTTAATGTTTCTGAGGTTCCATGCCACTTCAGGGCACTGCTAACCTTGCCTCGGAAGCCCAGCGCACACTCTCCTCAAAGTGGGGGGGGGGCGGGGGGAAAGGGGGAGACCACATCTTCAGCAAATATTAAAGCCGGTGTGCGAGTTTGCAGAGGTGCCAGCTGGGGAGGAGGTGGGGAGGAGGCAGAGAGACATTTCTCAAAGGCATCTACAGAGGACCCTGGATATTTCCAGACTTTGGTCCATGCTCATAGCCAGCTCCAGATGTGGCACTCTGCAAATATTAATTACACATTCCTGGGAGCAGGGAGCTGATGAGAAGGAGGAATAGCCAGGGGCGGACAAGACGGAACAGGATGGTGGCATTGGCGCTGGTTTAGAAATGCTATTTTTGGTTCTCATAAGAGGTTGAGGAGCCACAGACACCGTAGGCCTGAAATCATCTGACTGCTTGGAGAATGTTAGTTGCAGGGAACCGAGGAGGAGAATGGGACTGGGGTTTGCAAACCCAAGATCCTGTTCTTTGTGGAAGAAGGCTTAGCGGTCTTAAGCTCATTTGCCCTGACACCTGCCCTCTGACTTGGCCTGTCTGAGCTCCAGGACAGGGCTGGCTGTTGGGGATGACTGGCCAGGACCTTGGCTTTCCCTCCTTTGTGATAGGTAGGTACATGAGGGTAACCAGTAACCATGTAGCTGGACTAAGGTCATCATGCAGGTGAAGGCAGTTTGAGATATAGGCAGGACCGCAGGCGTTTCTGCCCTGATCAGCAAGTGAGGCACATGGAGTCTGACATGGGTGCTGTGCTTCCAGGAGCTAAGCTGTGGTCTCCCAGACATGGCCATCTTGGGTCCCTGCTCCAAGCCAGCTCTGTCACTTTCCCCTCACCCCCAGTCCAAGCAAAGGGTCTTCTCCCCTGTAAGCAAGTATCTCATCAGGTCAGAAACCTACCCCAGGGCTGCTGTACCTGATGACGTTCTCTCCTGCTTTGCTTGTCACAAGGTCCCCAGAGTTGTTCTCCTTGTCCCCTGGACAGTCATTCAGAAGTGGGAATGTCCTTGACCTAGGCTTCAGAGAGGAGAGACCTCCTGCCCTTCTCCTCATCCTCCCCTTGCACCTCCCCTCCTCCGGCACCTGATGAATTATTCATCTTGATATCCTCATTATGCAAATGAGCTCTGAGCCCAAGCATATGTTCTCTGCTCTCCCCCTAGGATGGGGACAATATGGTGCTGATGGGGGTGGGTGGAAAAGGGGCTCAGGAGACCTCGCTCAGCCCCATGGGAGTGGAGGGGTCAGACTGCTTACGGATCATACTTTCACAGACTGTACGAGGCTATAGCGCCCAAGAGAGCACAGCTTAGGGGTGTCTGGCTAAGTAAAAGAA
The DNA here is from genome assembly GCF_903995435.1 of Acomys russatus. Taxonomy (NCBI): domain Eukaryota; kingdom Metazoa; phylum Chordata; class Mammalia; order Rodentia; family Muridae; genus Acomys; species Acomys russatus. The sequence goes on along the minus strand of NC_067168.1, from coordinate 33,892,451 downwards.
ACAAAGATGACAAGTTAGCACCAGGTTAGGTGCTGGCCTAGGGTCAGATGAGGAACTGACGGGGTCTTCACAGGCAGCTTCCTTCCCTATGGGGTGCCATGTTTTCCAACCTTTAAATGGGGCCACGGTTGGCCCCTAGCCAGGCCCCCATGGGGTTGTGATAAGGTCGGGAGGAAGAAAATGCCAAGGCAAGGAAAACTCTTCCCAAATGCCAATGTCTGCAGTTTCTGCTCTCTTGCAGCTGCCAGCCCTTGAGGCTCCAAGCTACTGGGGGGTGGGGCAGCCTCTAGGAGTAGGGCAGGCAAGGAGTGGAGCCCTGGAGGAGGCTCCTATCACCCCAGTGGCAGGTGTTTGGGGGAGCTCAGAATCAGCTCAGAAGCCCCAGTGGAAGCCTAGGCTGTCAGCTTGGCAGCACTAGCTCGAGGGTCTGTGATAGCACTGGCAGCTGGGTCACAGCTCTGCATCAGCCGTGCTCCTGACCCACCAGAGCCAAACACACACAGGGCACACAAGCCCTTGCACAGGCATTGGTGTGAGGGTCGGGCTCAGATGTGAACTGTGGAGCAGATGGGGAGCTCATTGGCAAAGCCATTCCTGCTCTCACACGGTTGCTCTCTTCCTCTAGAGCTGTACACCTGTCCCCTCCCCCACGGACACAGCTTGGCAGAATATTCTGTGCCAAGAAGCCGTCCCAAAGCTGTCAGCAAGAAGAGGCTGAGGAAGCAGGTGAGAAAAACTGGAGCAGGACAGAGCCACTAAGAGCTGGCAGCCACGAGCAGCAGAGGGGTTGCCAAGAGAAAAGGTCGCTGGGTCAGCACTTCTTTGCCCACCTGCCATACCAAACACATCCCTGCCCAGGTTCCCACAGCCCTAGGCAACCCCTGTGCACCCAGGAGGGAAAAAAACCAGCCAGAGGATGGGTTGGAGCAGGAGACAGGGGCTCCAGCTCTGCCACAAGCCAGCTGCAGCAGCTTGTTCACTGTTGGGCTGGTGAACGTCAGGGGCAATATGCTCACACTCCATCCAAAGGGAGAGAAAATTGTCCCAGGAGAGAAGATGACCAAGGAAGAAAATTCTAATGATTTCTGGGGGGTGGGTGGGGAGGCATAATTGACTTGTCCGTTGCCATCCTCACCACCTCATCTTCCAGGCAAACCTCTCAGCAAAGAAGGAAATCAGAGGGATCCAGGTCTCTCAAAGGTGCATGCTACAGGTTTGCTGAGTAGGATCCTCACCATCCGGGCTGCTCACTAGTCCAGATGGATCGGCATCTCATGCATGTAGTGTACATTATTTTTTCATAAACAAATGTTCTGAGTTGCTCATAAAATGCAAAATCCTGGAGGGTCCTTAACTGGTATATCTAACGCCCCACAGGGAACTTGGAAAAGCATGCACTACAAATTCCAGGGACCAACTTTTCCTCCATTAACCTACACGGCTGCACTTGGCAGTGCCCGCTGATAGCCTGGGCAGTGCAGAATGCTACTCCTGAGCCTAAATTGACTCCTGTTCCGGAACAGCTTTTCCTACAGTGCTTTCTCTGTAGCGGCTTCCAAGTGCAGCTGAGTCATTGAGAGTTCACAGGAAGAGGAGGATGGGGGCTACTGCGGTTCAGGCCCAGCACCAGGAAAGGGAGGTACAGAGGCCCAGGTGATTTCAGGAAGAACATTGAGGAAGCTGGGAGCTCACACGTTCAAACCTGGATGCCAACCGCTCCTCACCATGTCACCCACTAATTAGCCAGCCATCTCAGATTAGCATTATTTATGCCAAGGATCCTATATCCATAAGCAGTGTCAATATACTCACTCCAGGTTACCACTCCCCGGGCACCTAGACCCTAAGCCCAAAAAGGGGCTGAGGATGACCCCCCCCCCCCCCCCACCCCCCCCCCCCGTCTGCCCCCAGGTCATATCTCCTGATCCCGGCACTGGCCAAGAGGACTGGCAGAAACAATAAGTACTGAACCCTGGGCCTAGACTCTAACTTGAACCCCCAATAGTAACCGTTCTCTCTGCTGGTCCCAGGCCAACTATGGATGGGATATGATCATTATTTCCTCTGTTTGATGATGGCCGGGAACTCCCTGCACAGACCCCAGCAAAGCAGCACTGTCCTAGTAGACTTTCACACCCATTACTGTGAGAGCTTGGCTCTCTGAGCCTCCGCATCCCACATAAAGAGCTCAAGCCTGTAAGCCTGACAGCAACACATTCCGCAGCCTTCTGGGGGTGACGAATGGTCTGCTCTTCACATCGCTATTTCAAACATTAACATAATCTCCCAGGATGAATGTGGTCCCTGGCACCTAATCAATCACCCCTCCCGCACCTTGATCCCTCATTCCCGACGACACTTAGACACTTAACACTTAACGTAGGCTTGCCACTTCATAGAGACCATAGTGCCTGGGATACCGGCCTCCCACCCTCTTTTCTGGGGGCTTGCTTGGTTTGGCCATGCTGTTTACTTGCTGAGGAAACTTTTGGGCCTCTGTACACCCTGTAGCTATGGCCTCCATCAAGGGCCTGGGTTCCCGTCCAAGGCACTACCTCAAACACAGAACTTGAAAACCTTGAAAACGGAAAAGCCCCCGACACCCTTCCAGGCACAGGGCTCATGAGGATGGGCCACTGTTCCAACAGGTACCTGAAGAAGTTCACTGCTTGAGATGTCAAACACCTCACTATGCCAGGAGGACTTCACCCATGCTGCCTCCTCCTCGCTCCCTCACTTTACCCTTTCCTCATCCCTGCTGGGAAGAAGGTCCCTGCAGGAAAGCAAGTGCACCAGGCTTACCTCTCGGAGCTGCTGCACACCTCCAAAAATCCTCATCACACCATCAATCTCCTGCTCCAGGCGCCGGGCCCAGTGCTGCATCCTGCAAACCAGAGGGAAGAGAGAGAGAGAGATGTCAGGAAGGCCTGCTGGAGCTGCAGCTGCAACAACCCACTCCTGGCCACCCAGGAAGATCAGGACAGCTACTCACTCAACCCAATTTTCACCAGAGAGGGAACAGACACAAGGAGGCAGGGCGAGCCTGTGATTTTTTTTTTTTTTTTTTTCCCTTTGAAGTCTGGCCTGGTGGCCTAGGCTTTCCTCACATTGACTGGTTAGCCAGGGAGGAGAGGAGAGGGCACTGTGGATTCGCTGGGGGAGTTCACCAGGCTGGAAAGAGCCAGATTGTTCACTGTGGAGACCAGTCCTTGATGTAGCGGTTCTGAATATGGGAACCTCCAGACACCAGGGAGGACAGAGAAAACCAGGGGAAGTGTGAGGAAAGGGAGGGGGCACTGCTGTCACCTTCCAACCCATTATGCAAACAGGAAGAGGTGGCGGTACCTTCCTCCCTGGGCCTTACCTGAGCAGGAGACACAGAGCACTTCCAACTCAAATGGCCTTTTTTGCCTTTCTAGTTCCTTGGTAGGAGATGCTCATCAGAGACCCAAGGCTGGATGCTTACTATGAGCCCACGCAGGGCTCCGTACAGATCATCCAGTCCTATTCTGGAGGTCTAGCAAGTAGAGGCTCTGAACTGTAAGCCTGGGCAGCCCTCCTGTACCCTGAGCTGCTACCACCACAGAATAATTTAAAACCACCCCACCCCCCTCTCAGCCTCTCTTTTGGATAATTTGGGGCCATCTCTTAGACTGGCACAAGGAAACATAAGACTAGGTGGGCCAAGGATGCTGTGAGAGGGGACAAGATGGACAGGTGTCCGTATGATCTGGTGTTCTCAGCCTTACATCCATTTTAGTATGCTGTAGACACGGCCCCCATAAGGGACCCACCCCAGAGATGTAAAGACGTCATGGGTTCACAGGGCACCATGGAGTAGGGAGATACCAGAGAAGTTGCAGCTGTCCCCAACACCCTTCTCAGGGCCAAGAACATCTCCTAAGGTCACTTAGGACCAGGACTCTCTTCTGGCTCCTTGTCCCACATTCCCCCTGAGGCCTGTTCTGGGGGGGGGGGTGGCTGGGCTCATGCCATTGTGTGTGCCCGGGTCGGTTGGCATGGGAACTCAGAGCAGGAGGCGGGCAGATCACTAATTGCAATTTGCCAAGCTGAATGTCAGGACTATGATGGAAAAAAAAAAAATCAACATCAAAAGAAAGAGGTATTAGCTTCAGCTTGTTGTGGGTTGAGCCACAGCCTGACTCCCCAGCTCTGTCCCCACCACGGGGGGAAAAAAATCTAACCTCAAGGCTGTGTAGCGGCCAGGGTGCCAGCCTGGAGAGGGTAAAGTGCAAGAGAGGGCAGCTCTGTCTCTGCCTGATCCCTGTCCACCAGCACTGATGGCACATGGACAATGTGGCAGGTAGTTCTTTTGTGATCCCGAGACTACAGAGCCTTGGGGGCTAATGACGGGACAGAGTCTCGCACAGTCCTGTATCCCAATAGCATGGGCAGGGTCAAGGACAGACCCTAAGCCTGATGTCAGCCATCCACTGGTTTAGGAGGCAAGGTACCCATCATAATTGCCTCCTCCATGAATCGACAGCAGGGCACCCACTGTGTATAAAGTACGGTGCCAGCCTGCCACGTGGCCTCTGGCTTCAATCTTCACAGAGACAGACAAAGCCCCCAAATCACAGATGAGAGGCTGAGGTACAAAGGGTTTAGTGACCCATTTGAAGTCGCTCCTCCAGGAAAGGGTGGACACAGGATTTATTAGAGAAGTCCACTCGCTGGAGTTGCAAAAATTGACACACAGGAGTCAACCATGAGCATCTCTTTCCAATCCAGTACATCACCTTCAGTGCTTGAAATCAGCCACAGTGGGAACATTTGCACAACAGACATGGGCAAATGCTAGAAATCACAGCCCCACCCCCACCCCAGCAGCAAACTGACAAGCATTTTTGAATTCTTTGAAATTTTCCTACAACGTTTTCTGATCATATTCCCATATCTATCTTTACCTTCCAACTTTATGGCATTTATTTTCTTTGTTTGTTTGTTTACAGACAGTCTTACTATGTAGCTCTACCCAGCCTGGAACTCTCTATGTAGACCAGGCTGGTCCTGACACACCTGCATCTATTTCCTGAGTACAGGGATTAAAGTTGTGTTCTACCAGCCTGGCTCCTCTTTTCTTTCTTTCTTCTTAAGATTCATTTATTTAAAAATAACCCACTGAATCCCATGTGTGCCACCCATATACTCATGGGTGTGGGGCCATCCGCTGCAGTGTGGTCAACCTACCTGGGGTCACACCTTTAAAGAAAACCAATTCTTCCTCCCCCAAAAGCCATCGATTGCTAATAGCCTTTCTCAAACCAACAATATTTCCCAATTCACCAATGATCCCACCTGGGTACGGACTCTGCTACTATGAAGATAGGTCCTTATTTCTGGAACCTCACAGATAAGTAAAAGACAGTCAACTGGAAGACGAGGCATGGGTGCCAAGTTTCTACTTTGTTCAGACAACACATTATTAATATAATCACTATCATTTCATGTAAAAGGGCTATTCCAACACTAAAATAGTTTTTAGAAGAACCAAATCTTAGGACAAGATCAAATTCTTCCGTAAGACATACATATACACGCCCTCTCTGAGTGTGTCTCTGTCTGTCTCTGTCTCTGTCTCTCTGTGTCTGTCTCTCTCTGCGTCTCTGTGTCTCTGTGTCTCTGTCTCTGTTTCTGTCTCTCTGTTTCTGTCTCTCTCTGTGTCTCTGTGTCTCTGTCTCTGTCTCTCTCTGTGTCTCTGTGTCTCTATCTCTGTTTCTGTCTCTCTCCCCCCCCTCCCCACCCCTCTCTCTCTGGTTTAGGAGTGGCTCTAGCCCTTAGTCCGGTATCCTGCGCCTTACAGGCAGACTGGAGGCCCCCAGCTTGCTGCCTACCAGTATAATATTAAGAAAAACAAGTTACTCTTATTCTTCACCTAACCAAACCAAATTGGGAAGGCAAGATCTGTGTCCTGGAGCTAAAAAGGACTTGACAGATAATCCATCTCATCGTCACACAGATATGACTTTGTGGGCTCTAGGGTTTGGCCAGTGGCCAGGGCTAGCTGCGAGGGAGGCTGATAGACAGTACTGAGGAGGCTGATGAAGTGAGCGTGCCTGCAGCGCTCCTGTCTTGAGGCTAGAAAAACCACACACCAAGCCAAGTTCAACCCTGACAGAGGCATAGCTGGCCTTAATCCCACCAAATGGCATGAGAGAGGCATGAGAATCCATAGTCTCACTCACTCAAAGGTAACTAACTGGATCAAATCCCACCGGTGTTCTTGTGGACTTGGACTCCTGAGCTCATGCCGATGCCCCCTGGCCAGATAGTGCCAACCCACAGGTCACACTCCAACAAAGAGGTCCACCTGCTGGCGCCCCAGATCCTGGGGATTTTTCTATCCTCTTCGCTGAAATGACGCTGCTTATCTCTAAGTGCTTGTAAGTGCCAAATTAACAGAGCCGTGAGGGCAGAGGGAGGCTGAAGGAGCAGGCAGTGTAGCCGGTGCCGCAGCGCTGCACAACAGTGTGAGCCTGAGAGGATAGGGCCTAGGGTGCCTTGTCATGCCTGAACCTGGGGGACGTAAAGGCATCGCAGTCACACGTCACAGACAAGAAAACCAAGACACCTGGTGAGATGGGGACAGGGTCATACACTTCAAAAGAAGCCACCTCCATTAGGTCCATCTGCCCCTGCTTCCAGGACAAGGCAACTCCTGAGAAGCCTCAGGGGAGAGGCTGCCACTGCCAGATGTGCAGTCTTGAAGAGTTCTGTCCCCTTGGAACCTCAGCCTTCCCACCTGTCAGCAAGGATGATAATAATTGTCTAAATATTGTAATGGGGGGAGGGGTGCGCTGGGGAGATAACACAACTGGTAGAGTGTTTGCCTAGCCCCACGTCGATTGGCTGTGGTGGTGCATGCTTGCAATCACAGAACTCAGGAGGTGGGAAACAAGAGGATCGGAAGTTCAAGACCAGGCTAGAACACATATCCACAGGGACACCTGATAAGCAGCAACCATCCTGGACAGTCTCCTAAGGCCTAGACATTCATACAGTTTCCTAAAGGCTAGACATTTATATATTTATCCTCAAAATCTAAAACCCTACTGAGGCCATGGGGGGGGGGGCACAAAAGGAAAGCATGGTATGAGGCACGTTGACTCAGCTAATTAGGAAAGAAGTTGGTGCTGGGAGCTGTGGGGTCTCAGGTCTCAGTCTCAAGAACAGAGAGGAGATGGGGAGGGAGGGAGGGGTCACCACCAGGCAAGAGAGCAAAGCCAACCACATGTGAGGCAGAGCTGGTGCTGAGGAGCCCTTTTAGTAAACAGAACCATCCAGAATCCCTCTGGAAGGCCTGGAGACTCTAGCCTCAACCTCAGGTGGGGGCCTCCAGCTCAGAGGCCAGCTGCAAGTGCTCACCCTGAGGAGAGGGGCGGAGAGGGGAGGGCATGGGGGAGGAGAGGAGGCAGGGAAGGGACAGCGGGGGAAGAAAGGGCCCCGCGTGCAGATGCAGCGGCATAGATTAAACTGTTGTTGGTTGTTAATTTTATATGTGCGGTTGTTGATCAGAATGTGATTTAATTGTACAGTATAATCCAGGCTTTTGGAATAAATTATGCAGAAAACTCATCTATAATTAAACAAATCAAAAAAACCAGAGACAGGTGACACTGCAGGTTCACCCTCAGAGGGCATGGACAGCGTGGGCAGCTTGGACCCCGCACAGGGACCAGAAAGGAGGGGAGGGAGGTGACTTCGTTCAAGAGCATTCACAGACCCAGAAAAGGCCAAAGCCTGCTGGGAGTAAGGGACTCAGAGTTTGCTTCTGCAGGCCTTTCCCACCATACTTGGAGGCATTTTTCCCCCTCATCAAAATCCTGCTGGCCCTGCCAGGCAGCCTGTTAAACCAGGGGCTTCAACTTGGCAGAACAGCTGTCGTTTGTAAGGGCGAGGGGTGTACACTGGGGGCGGCACAGCACGTGGAGCAAGAAGGTAGGTGCTGGGACGTGGCTCAGCTGGAGCAGGCAAGGGTGTGAGGGAGCAGGCACAGCTGAAGCTTCCGGCTGCCAAGGGCACGGTAAACCAAGCTTGGCACTGGTAAAGGCCCAGGTCTCTTGCTTCTCTCGTGACAGGCTGGCCAATTATTCTCCCAGCTTTTGGGGGAGGCGACAATTTAAAATAAAGTGCTATTCAATTATTCTGATTATATTTCAATTGGCCTGCCACCTCCACCTCATCTCCTTCCACGGGCTTCTGCAAGAGAGAAAGGCAGGGCAAGAGGGGGAGCAGGAGATGGAAAGACAGACCAAAGATTCCTGGAGAGCCCCAGCCAGGCTGATCCAGCCTGAGGGAAGATACTCTGGTGGTATTCAGTGAGTCCATCGCTCCACGCTGGCCAGAAGAGGTACGCCCCCACCCCCACCCCAATGGCATTCAGAGCTCTGACAGCAACTGTGAGCAACCTCCCCTCTTCTAGGCTCCAACCCTGACTCCAGGTCAAGGCTGGCCTCGAGAATCATGGCATCCTCGCGGCCACCTCCCCAGGGCACCCTTTCGGACCATGTGTGCAGATGCTCCATTGTATCTGGAATGCCTAGGTCCAGCCGTTGCTATTCTAACTCTTCAGCCAGATGTGTGCTCTCGGGTTTTCCCGTCTGGAAAATGAAGATTAAACTGACTGTTCTGTCCACCTCCCAGGCCCAAAGAGGAGGCAAGTGGAAGGAACTCTAACAAGCACAGCCATCCTACATACTCGTCACGTCTGTGCCAGTCTTTCTGGCTGCAGGGCCATCGCCCCATCTTCCAGTCTCCCTCGGGTGGGCCTCCCAGGAGGGCTACACCCTCCCTGTGTCCTGTTTCTGGAAGCCCTGGGGAAGGGAAGGGACTGCTGGGTCCATTTTGCATCCTTCCTTCTCCTGGGCTCCTGCATCTTTCAAAGCTCAGCACAGGAGAAGGGCCCTACCCCAATCTAATCAGTCTCTCATGGATGACAAAGTTGGCAGAGGGGGATGGTCTAGTCAAAGTGACTAGGAGCCAGGTGGGTGAGGGCCGTCATAGACGGTAGGGCCAGAGATGCAGCACCGGCCTCACACAGCATGCACTGTGATGGGAATGAGACCAGAGCAAGATGGGGGCATGCATGCTGGGCTGATTCGTGGTGGCATAAGACTTCCCATCTTACACACACACACACACACACACACACACACACACACACACACACACACACACAGCGTGCTCCAAATTTACAAGCAGATAAACTGAGGTGCAGGACTCAGAGGGGACTAGGCATCATCAACCTATTTGCGAATCAAGGGGACCTTCCCAGGGCCCCTCCCCTAGCCTGTGTAGCCATTTGTCACTGGGGACTCACAGACCCTGGGAAGTTGGCAAAGGCTAGTGCTGCGGATGCTTGAATTAGTACCAATCCACCGCCTTGTCTACTCGTCTATGTGTGCCTTGGGACCCTGCCCAAATACTGCTCCTTAATGAGGTTATTAATTATGGGGCTGTCCCTTCCTTTTCTTTTGCTGAAAAAGAACTTTCCCTTTTAATTGGTGCTTGGCTGGGAGGCAGCAAACTTGTACCCTGACCCTCCCCCTCCCCCTCCGCAGACTAAAGTCTTTTGGCTTTAATTAGGGCACTGGGTTCACCCAATATTTACTCCTAACAGCCTGCTGGGGGTTAGGGGGTGGGTGGGGGAGAAACAAAGAAACAAAGCTGGAGCCAGGGAGTCACATCACTCAGGGCTGGGAGAGTCCAGGTGGCCCACTTGGCTCAGAGAGACATGGAGGAAATCCAAGGTCACAGAGCAAAATGCCACAACACCCTATCTCACCAGCGGTGAGGAAGCCGGTACACAAGCAGGGGGCGGGGCCGAGAAACACTTCCCACAGCAGTTAGGGATGGTGCTGAAGGTCTGTCCGAGTCTCACCCTGATTCTCCTGTCTCCCCAGGTTTGGCAGTGGAGGTATGACCCACTCCTTCAGGTCTGGATGATCACTGAGAGGCCCCTTAGGGTGAATTGCTCTAGGACCCAGGGGAGCAAATTCCACTGGGTAGCTACTGTACTAGTGGGAGAGGGGCTGGAGAAGGCAGAAGGTGTTTAGTAGGGAAGAAAACATGGGTGTCAGGGTGGAGTGCATGAGCACAGGCCCTGGCCCTGATGGAGAACATGTGTGGGTGGGGCAGGGGGTAGCCTTGGAGGGTAGAGATCCAGGGGCCATCTTTCTTCCAACCTCTTTCATGTACCAGGCCATTCTCTGTGAGCCACACACAGACCTCAGTTTTCCCAGTCAAGTAGGGATGCCCCAAGGTCCCCCAGACCACCTGAGGAGTCATATCCCAAGGGGTGTGAAGTCCTTTCTGCCAGGGGTCCCCTGGGGACTGCATCACTTTTTTTTTTTTTTTTTTTTTGAGACAGGGTCTCTCTGTGTAACCTTGGCTGTCCTGGACTCACTTTGTAGACCAGGCTGGCCTCGAACTCACAGCGATCCGCCTGCCTCTGCCTCCCGTGTGCTGGGATTAAATGCATGTGCCACCACGCCCGGCATATCACATTATCTTAATTAACCTTGCAGCAGCCAGGTCACTGTCCCCAATCTGCAGAGGGAGACAGTGGCTTACACCTCTTCTCAGGACACCTGTCTTGAAGGTCTAGCCACTTGGGTGTCCAGCAGGTCTCTGAATGTGTATGAAGCTGAATTCTGACCTTGCCTCTGGGGCCACACCCTGCCCCTCAGTCTCTTACCTCTGTTGATGGTGGGTCACCCACTCTGTTTAGGCCAGAGTTTTTGGGGTGACGGGGAAACCTATTTTTCTCTCACACCCACATCCAACCTGTTGTGCAAGTCCTATAGGCTCTACCTTCACAATGTGCCCCCTGATCCCCACTAGCCACCTTTCTACCCCCACCCCTAGTCTAGCATGGGTGGCCATCATCTCCCCTGGACTGGCAGCAGCTGGCTCACTGGTTGCCAGGTTTTGCCTTGGTGACTCATCTCTTGCTCCCACATAGTAGGGTATCCTTTTGGAATGGTGTCCCTCTTGTCTGCAACAAGCTTAGTTCCTGGGCCCTGGAAGAAAAGACAAAGTTCACGGGCAGCCATATCCCTCAGTGGCCTTCCTCAACATGGCTGAACACAGCCTTGAGCTCCCAGAACAGTCTCTCCTCAGTAGCTCACACTCCTCCTCCTGTCTCCAGGCCCCTGCGTACACACCTCAGCAGGCTCAGCAAAGCCCACCTTAACTCCATTATAAAATGCAAGCGCTCCCCTAGCAGCAACTGGTCTCTATTCCTCCTGGAGGGACACTACTTTAACTAGCCATTTTCTCCTCTGCAAATGCTTCTGCCTTGGGCCGTGATCCCTGAGGGCAGACGGTCCAGATCTCCGGCCTGGAGGAACAGGTCCTTGACTGAGCAAATAGACTTTCCCAGAGACCAGCTGACCTCCCGGTTATCCTGCTCCAGCCTGTGAGTGGCCAGCTCTAGGCATTCGCAAAGGAAGGCTGCCCCAGAACCAGCCCAGGAGGCCCTCCCTCCTCCTGGCTCCTCTCTGTATGAATTATTAAGGCTTATTTATGATGGGCCTGCCCAGGCCTGTGGCTTCCCTGCATAATTTATGGCTCTCTCAGAAGGGTGGTGTGCTGGCACGGGCACTTCTTCCAGGAAGCCAGAAGAAAGTGCAGAGGAGTAGCCCAGATGGGGACTGTCCCCCACCATGCCACCCGCTTCTAATTAAAGCCACCCAGTGCCTTACCTACCCTATGGCCTGTGGCTTTCTCATGTCCACTTGGGCTCCTGGTGCCCTGAGTCAAAATATATGGGCTTTGTGCAAGCATACATATGCTTCTGTCCATGCCTCAGTTTCCTACATGCAAGCTGATAAGTTTGGGCCACACAAGTGGGTTTCAGCAGCTCTGGCAGTGGGACCTTTTTCTTTCCAGCTAAATTCTATGAGGAGTCCCAATTTGTCTTGTTTACTGCTGTACTTTAGTTTCCCTGCACTACGCTAAGGAAATCTGGTGTGTGTGTGTGTGTGTGTGTGTGTGTGTGTGTGTGTGTGTGTGTGTGTGATTTATAGCTCATTGTATTGGGTAGGGCCTGGAATAATTTCCTGAGGTCCTGGAAAAGGCTAGCAACTTCCCTTGTAGCTGAGGCTCATGAGTGCCAGAACTCAGGTGTCATTGTTTGTGAAGTTCCCAGTCCCATGCTGGGACTCAACAGTGAGCAAGAGTAACTGAGGCCTCAGGGCAGAGCAAAGAATAGGTTATTAGCCACAGGCTTCCTAGGCCTGCAGCCAGGCACCAGGCACTGCAGACCCTCTCTGCTGGCACATTCTCTACAGTCAGGCCCCACTCAGACCCATTTCACAAACTGGTAAGCTAAGGCCCCTCAGATTGGCTCTTAGGAGGTGGCCTGTGTGCCTTAGCCGGGTGATGTGACGGAGTAGCCTAGCCAGTCTCAAAAGGTACTGAGCAGGTCCGACTCATCTGTAGAGGTCACCAAATAAGCCAGGGACAACACACGTGTGACATCCCCCCCAGTCCTGCCCCACACAGTAGCCCAAGCCTCCCTAGGGTGTCAGGACAGACCCCATCCACATTTCATCAACCACGCTGGTCAGATTCTGTGATTCACCCGTCCCCATCTCCCCTCCTGCATGTGCCTCCCCTCCCCCAGTATGAGTCAATTCCTCACTGAGCTACAAATAGCTCTGTCTGTCCTCTGTTTGTCCTCAGTATGGTTTCATGCCTTCAGGAGGACAGAGACCCCCATCAAGATCCTTTGTCCCTCCTTCATTCCTAGGCCCCCCGAAGACCTTCAGGTACAGAGGGGAACCCAGGCCAACACTTCAGAGGCCAGCCTATCAGGGATAGCTCTGTTCTCTGGCTCTGCACCTCCTCTATCTGGCCCAGTCACCTCTGCCAGAAAGCCTTCCTGGATTTCTCTCTTCACCCTCCCTCCCGCCCCACAAATCCACAGTCCTCACCATATTTTACCAAGCCTCGCCTTAAATTGAGACTGCAGCCTGGGTCTACAACCATCTTTCCTTTGGAGCATAGTTTAGAGCCTGGCAAAGAAGTCTTCTGGAAACATTTGGGGACAGATTTTTTTTTTCCCAAACTGGTACCTGGTCTGACCTCCTCCCTCTGCTGTGGGAGCGAGGCTTCATCCTCAGCAAACATCCAGGAAACAGGGGTGCAAGGTACCCACTGTGTGCTAGGTGTTCTCTGTGGCTGGACCAAGATAAATAGCCAGGTGCAAACCAACTCTTACCCACTTCACAGACACAGACTCAGAGGCCTGGAGAGGCGGGGCAACTTGCCCAAGACTGTACAGCCAGTTGGTACAACCTGAATTTGAACCTGGCAACATCTTGCCCCAGAGTCCTGACCTTGCCCTGAGACTACAGACCTTTCTACCTTCAAGGTGGATTTCAATAGCCAAACTTATGGAAGGTGGAGGGGCAGCCTGTGTTCCCTTGATTACCTCTACCCCTACAGCAGAGACTCTTGTGTCCCTAGCCAAAGCTGAGTGCAGCGGGAAGCCAGTCCTCAGATCCCAGCAGATGTATGGGGCTATGGAGTGTTGTTGCCATAGGTTACCCTACATCTCCTTTAAATCTCACACTAAGAGCCTGAGGCAGGTAGGAGCAGAAGACCCACTTCCTCTAGGGTTTGCTTCTGTACAGACTGGCTTCTTCAGGTGAGCCAAGCCACCACCAGCATGAGCAAGTACAGAGCCTGCCTTGCTGCACCTCGCCTGGCTAGTTAGTGACTTGGGAGCCCAGTGTGAGTCTCCCTCTGAGAACTGTGATAATGCCCAGCTGCAAGGAGGAAGGGGCTTCATACGGAAGGAGGGGGGGTCCCCTCCTCCTCTGGCATCCCTGGAGGAGTGACCAGGCAGAGAGGAATCACTTCGCTTGGTGAACCCATACTGTCCCTCATGGTTGACTCAAGGACAGGCAAGAAGGTGAGCCAGCAGAACTCAAACTGGACAAAATACTTTGCGGGTGTCTCCAACCTTCCACAAAGTCCTAACTAGCAGCTTCACTCTTCACTCACCATTAACCCATCCATCCAGATGGTTAGTGATCACCTACGGTGGTGGGCACAAGGGAAGGACTATGTGGTGAGCGATGCAGGCCTGCCCTTGAGAGCTTCGAGTTCAAGCAAAGTAGGAAGACTTCTGACTGTGACAGGGTGGGCCTGGTGAGTGGAGGGCAGAGGAGCCCTGCAAGCCCTGAGGGACAAGGTGCATGCTTAAGAGTCTGACCTTACCTGGGTCAGGTTGGGATGGTTCTACTGAGCTGGAGGGCAGTCCACACATAGGGCAAGGCCTCGCGAGGTTGACAGTGAGCTCTGCACAGAGTGATGCCCCATAAGTACCTACCCACCATTCATGGCACCAAAGCAGGCTGCTCCCACACAGAAGCTAAGATGTCCAACCCTTAAGAACGTGTTAAGCACCCGAGAGCTGGGTAGTAAGGTTACCAGGCTCTCAACAATGAAGTATTAGGAAAACGGACATAGCAGAGGATGGTAAACTCAGGAGGTGTACAGCAAGACTCTTCTCAATTCCTGGTACCCAACATAGGCAGGTAATATCTTCACCAGGACCTCTCCCCAGAGACACACAGTACTCCCTATTCCAGCAAGCTAGGTCCTCTGAGTTGGGAGGAAGAGAGGACAGGCTAGCAGATAAGTACTCCACGTGCCAGGAATAGACTCCATTCCTTCTTTCAATCACTCCACAGAACACGAACCTGTGCCCATCACACCCAAGAGCCACTCTCAAGCCAGCTGGCCCATGCTCGTCAACACTGCATCCTATACTCTGTAACTAGGGCCCTATTCCTGAGGTGGGGGCAGTCGGTACTGAGGCTCGGTCCAGGTAGAAGAGGCTGGCTTACGCATTTCGCACATAGCTGAGGATGACCTTGAATTTCATAGCATCCTGTCTCTGCCTCCAGAGTGCTGGGGTTACAAGCCTGTGCCGCTACGCCCAGTTTACATAGTGCCGGGACCTGAACTCAGGACCTTGTGCACGCTAGACAAGCACTCTACCAACTGAGCTACATTCCCAGCCCAAGGATGGAGTATTATTATCCTCTACCCTCTTTACCCTGCTGCCCCATCAGACCCTCTTATTGACAGAGTGGCCCACAAGGCTCTTACAATTTTCTGGTATTTTTTTTTTTTTTTCTTACTCTCTGGTACTCTATGTAAATCCCCTCTGTGGTCTTCTAGGGATCCACAGCTATATCAAGAAGGCCTTCATGGGCCACCCACAGGCCCTATTTCCTATGGCACCTTCAGGCTGGTGGCCAAGCAGAAAGGAGCCACATGCCATTAAGACATCATTTGTTGAGAACAGGGTTAAATGACTGGATTAAAAGAAAATCCAGTCTCCCTTGAAGATGAAGTAGCTAAGGCACCAAATGACTGGAACTTCATAATTTAAGAGTTTGCTCTGCTCCACCCCAGCCCTGCTTCAGACTTTTTTTTTTTTTTTAACACACAGTAGGTACAAAACCCAAAGCTACAGGTCCCTCCAGATGGGCACATGGAGTCTCCACTCCTCTTCATTTTAGAGTAACGGCCTCATCCGTACGCCACCAGTCTGGAAATCACCTGTGAAATATATTTCTCCCGGCACTAGCTCGAGAACCATGTAAATCACTCCATTTAATAGCCTCTAGGATCGTTCCCTGCCACCCACTTCCCAGAAGCTCTGTGCTAGGAAACCGGGGCTGTGGGGGCAGCAGGCTGGCTGGCCCCAGTCATATGGCCTGGCTTCCGAGGCATTCTGGGAGCTGCCCAAAAGGGCAGTAGTATCAAAGAGCAAGGAAGGAGAAATGGGTCAGCCTGTCTGGAGCTTCAGCACCTGGGGCTGGAGCCCCCCGCATAAGGCACACCTCTCTGAGAGTCTACCTTTGCTTTCTGCCTGCCCCTGCCCCACAAGGATGGCTTATCTTCAGTGAAAGGAGGATTCATGTGATGTTCCAGAGGCTCCGCAACCCCAACCGAGGAAGGTCCAGGGCCACTAGAATGGCTGGGGACAACAGGTGGCCTGGGATATAATGTCTCCACATTCCCTGGATATTCCATGAGGCACTAGCCATCCAGGAGTATAATGTGTTCAGCTACGCTTACATCTCCTTTTCACCGTTCATCTTTCCCACACAGACTGTGCGCTCCTGAGAGCAGGGGCCCAGATACCTCAACACCTAGGGAAGGTGTGAGGAGTGGCTTTAAAGGTGGAAGGCAGTTAGGAAGTGGGTCTAGAAAGACAGGCAGGCCATGAAGTGTTCATCAGGACAGATGGGGGTTGGGCAGGCGTCCCTGCCAAGGAACAGAATGGAGGGAGTGGGAACAGCCTTCTCGGTAGGCCAGGACACACACACCCCTTAGGAAATGTGTAAGGATTTGGGAATAGCACGGTCAGAAAAACTCCTCGGAGCCAGCTCACCAGCCTCCTCACCCTTGTCAAGCGGAAAGGGTGTTTACTTTCCCTTGGCTCATCTGAAGGGCTCTAGAAAACGGCTGGTTCTGCTCAGCGGATGCAGCTCGGTTGGCAGGGCATTTGTCTAGCATGCGTGAGACCCTTTGTTTGGTCCCCAGGCTACATAAGCCTGGTGTCATGGGTGCGTGCCTGTGATCCCAGCACTTGGAGGTAGAAGCACAAAGATCTGCAGTTCAAGGTCACTGTTAGCTACATAGTGCATCCGAAGACTGCAGCCAGCCTACGGCTACCTTGTCTCTAAATAAATAAATAGATAGGAAGATGCTGATGCCCTCCATCCACATTAAATGCTGTAGTCCCCTTGGCCCCCTTCTCACTCCCAGGGCAGCCACAGCAGCAACACCACTGGAAAGACAATGGGTCAGAGCACAGACTGTACTCTAGCAGCAGCCAAACCAGGCCCCAGGAGGCCCCATCCCAAACCATGGCTAAGCCTGCTCCAGTTTCCATAGACACGACTAGTTTGGTTGGGGGGGGGGGGAGAGCACCTGCGCAGATCATGAGCTCCTTGCTTTGCAAACATTTACTGAGCCATTGAGTGACTCGATGTAGGAGCTGAAGGCAGTGGCCCTGAGCAAACAACTTTGATGGACGCGTATGGAAAGAAAGGAATTTTAAAGAATCATGACCCTCCCCCCCAGGGAGATGTGGGAGGTTTCAGAGGACAGTGACTCCTCGCCAACCACTAAGAAACAAGCAGACATTAGCTGGAGCACAGGTGGGCTTGCTTGGGGGCTGGCTTAGTCCTCTGAAGTCCTTCTCAACTGCCCCCATCTTCACAGTAGGTGGAAGGTGGTGTCTGGTACCCTAGTGGGCAGAGGCTCTCTCCTGTGTTACCCGCCCCCCCCACCCCTGAGTCTTCTAGAAGTAGACTCCTGGACAGTGGGTGCCATGAACACCAGCTTACAGCCAGGACACAGATGACAGACATACAGACGGGGTGGCAGAGGATTCATCTGCTGGAGGATTATTTCTTCAGAAGGGCCTGGGAAGGATGAAACACCCCCCCCCCCACACACACACACACACACACCGCCCCAGGCTTGGAGGAAAGAGATGGGAGGCTTGTCCAGACTGCCACTGTCAGCTGGGCAAGGCTGAGGCTAAAGGGGGACAGGAGGGATCTGGGAAAAAAAAGGGGGTGAAGGGGATTCCTGACATGCTCCTGCACAAGCCTTTGGGGGTTCTGAGCCTGCCCGACCGGGATCTACTTTAAATAACTGGTGTTCTACCTCCCTTCCTGCAAGTCTCCCTGTCTGCCTGCTGATTGATGCTCGGTGCAACCTGGAGCAGAGAGGGCTAGAGAAAGGCAGAGACGGAAGAATAAGGAATGAGCCTTGACTGCTCTTCCCCACTGCTTCACAGGCACACAGCACTCAGTGCCACCAACTTCCTGCAGGTGTCAGAAATAAGTTCGGATCACAGGAGGCCTGTTAGGGGACAGAAGGATTCAGGGCTGAGCCCAGCAGAGGTCACATCCTTCCCCTTCTGGACCCCAAGCAGCTCCAGAGGGCCACGCCTTCATGTGACAGGTTGGAAGAGGGGCACCCTAACCCAGGAGCCAGAAAGAACCTAGGGCGCCCCAGACTCAGACCAAGGACTGGTGCAGCGAAGAGCCTGGAGAGAAATGGGAAGGCGGGTATCATGTCATGGGAACACAGCAGTGTTAGAGCGTGGACCACTCATCCGGAGAGCCAAGGAATGATATCCTGGGCTTTTCACAGTGCCCAGGCACAAATACGGTCCAGTGGCAGGCACAGCTATAGCCCATCCTGCAGCTGTCCTCCTTCTAAAAGGAAGTGGAAGTCTCCTAGACAGTACCCAGGGAAGCCTGGATCTTCCCCCATGGCCATGGCCACGGCACACTTATGGCTGCCCATTTAGGCAGGCCAGCTGCTTGGCTCCACCGAGGTAGGATATGCCCCTTTTGCCAGTGGCTCGATAATGTCCAGCAGCCTCCTGCTGCCCAGAACAACCTGTCCATGTCTTGACAGAGAAACAGAAGTGGCCTGAATGACGTCCTGCAGGCCACGACTGGCCGACATCAACGGGCATAGCATAGCATCTTGATGGGTTGAGGTCTAGGCTGTGCCTCAACGGCCGGAATGTTCAAGCACTGTCTTTCAGTAGGCCTCAGTTTCTCCATATATACCGTAATATGAGTTAAACTGGACAAGCTGGCACAAATACCACTGACCTGCGGCTATACCGTAGGTGAAGGCGGGGCTGCCCTACAGGGTCTTCTCACCTCTGAGATGCTTCCGTCTCCAGGGCTGCTACAGGCCCAGAGAGAAAGCCAGAAGCCCCCATGACAAACCTACCAAGGCTTTCAGGGGAGATGGGATAACACGGGTGTTATTATGGTGACACCCCAAAGGTCCTGCCTGGAACTACAGGGACAGTGTCTGAGTGCAGAGCGAGAACCCTGACCCATCACTCACGGCTATCTGTGAGAGAAGAGCGTTCCTTAGCCTTGCAGAGACCCTTTTCTCTTGCGTGTGAAACAGGGACCATGTGAACTGGCCTCGTTGGACAGCACGTATGAAACACACTACCAGGGCCCGGCTCTAGAAACCAATGTTGTGGATAAAGTAACTGCTTTCTTGACTACGGCTCCCCTTTCCTTTTCCCCTCCTCTCCCGCTCTCTTAGCTCCTACCTCCACTTCTTGTGTAGCCCTGGAGCAGCCACCGCCTCTCTCCCTAGCCTCCATCAGGCTAGCCTTCTTGCTAACAGAACCCAAGTGTGTCTGCGGAATCTCCTCCTCCAGCCCCAAGGTGACCCCATCCTCAGCTCAAGGGTAAATCCTGATTAGCCCGAACCAATCACAATGTGCCTTCTCCGTTGCCAGTGATTGGTTTAGACTGTGCACGTGACCCACTGCTAGCCAATGAGGTGTAAGGGGAAGTAAGCTGGGGGCTTCTAGGCAAAGTTTCTTCTCTTAAGAGAAACTCAGAGGAAATATCTCTTGCTTTACACATAAAAGTCTGGATCTGATAGGATGCCTGGAGCTGTGGCAGCCATCTTGTTGCTGTTAGGGAAGTTGGCCAAAGATAGTCAGCCTTATCCAAATCAAGGCCAGCCAGGCAGAGCTCAGAAGAGGCCTTGGTTTTTGTTCCGTAGCCTATACTTACCAACCTCTGACCCTTGTCAGAGGAGGGAAGGCCTAATCACAGGGGAAAGCCTCATACTGGGGTTGCCCAAGGTGTACAAAGAAGTAGCCTTGTTTCCTCATCTCCATAGTCAAATACGTTCCACGGACTCAGAGTCCAAGGTGGTGACACTCTGTACAACGCCTCCTACTCCAGGGGTCCCATAAAGTAGCCTAGTACTGGCACAGTGTGTAGGATTATAGGAGAGGCATACAAGATCGGAGGAACAGAAAGGCATCGTTCAGGAAGGCTCCTCAAGCCAGCACTGGTAGGGAAGTCTGGATGAGGGCCAGGAATCAGGGAGGCCAGAGAGCCTACCAGGACCTGCATATGGCTCTACCTGGCTGGAGAGCAGGTATTATCAGGGCTAGTGGCAGCCTAGGCAAGAATTTGAATTCCAGGTTGGGCAGCTGCCGGCTTCTGGAGTGTAGGTCACAGCTAATCCTCCCAAGGGGACACTGCCGCATAGGGAGGAGGGGGTCCCAGGAAAGAAGGAGAGCCCACCCAGCCCGTGCTCACAGAGGACAGAGAAAAGACCTTCTGGGAAGGCTCCGGCGTGGAGGGCAGCGGCTCTGCCAGCTCCTTCGCGTTTTAATAACTGAAGTTGGGGGCAGGGCCAGAGTGGGGCGCTTTGTTGTTTGTTTGTTGGAGCTGATGGCAGTACCGAGCCTGACCTTTAAGGCTTCAAATGCAGCATTTCAAGGCAGCGCCAGCAGGAGAACGCAGCTGTGGAAGGAAGTTAGCAAGACTGAAATGCCACGTCAGGCTGGAAACCTGAGGCGGGGAAGGGGCTTCTACCTGTCTGAGGAGCATGCCTGTTCCTTGGTGCCCACCTCCCTGCCTGGTGGCAAAATGGCCTTCCCAAGGAGACCCAAAAGCTTAGGTGACTATGAAACAGCACAGGGACATTGGCATCGAGGTTTGCCCCCACCCCAATGAAAATCAGGAGTTGGAGCATCACAACACAAAGGCACCTAAGCTGGCCCAGGGAGACCTCCAACTGCCCCCTCACCCAGGTCATAGATATGATTATTTAAGATCTCATACTGCCCCAGTATGCAGATGGCCAAATCCGGGGATCACCCTTCAAGCTGCATGCACTGACCCCTAGCCTATAACATAATCATGGTGCCTGAAGGCTCACTTCCCTCTTGTTGAGCCTCAGTTTCCCTTGCCTATATGATCAGGGCACGTGGCTTACTTGCAGCTTTGATGGCTGTGTCCCTCTTAAGTCCAGGAAGCACACAAGGCCCATAGTGCCCAATTGGCTTTGCCCAGGTTCCTTGCTCCTTCAGAAACACCCCCTGCCCTACAAACTCCTGAACCTGCTGTAGGTACCTCTGCCTTCCGTAGGGAAACCCCTTCTCAAACTGCCCAGAACCTTGGGCCATCCCTGCCTCCCAACCCACAGACTTTGAGAATGCCAACAAAGTTAAATTTACAGTTCTCTCAGATATTGGGACCATCGGGTCAGGACCTGGATAGCCCCTAGGGCCAGTGCCCTCATGTTGGGGTACCAGGAAAGCCAATCTCACAAAGACTTAGTACACGAAGACTCATCCTCAGATCTCACCAGAGGCACATTGAGTGGAGCACCCAGGGGCCAGCAGATTCCAAGTTTAGATTTTCAGAATGATCACTGCTGACTGCACAGGCATCTTGCATGGAGCGGCGACCCTAAACCTGCTGCGGGTGCTCCTTGCCCTTCCGTGTGCAAAAGAGGAGTGTGCAGAGAGAGAGACCCACCAGCACAAGGTCAATACAGCAAAAGGTCTTCCAAGCTGCCAGAACCCTGCCCTAACTCTGTGTGACCCCTACAGACGGTCTCCCTACAAGGGCTCCTTGCAAAGGCACTCCATTTCTCAAAGGCCTCACAGAGCTCCCTTGAGTTCTGAGCTCCCCCCCCCCCCCCCCCCCCCAGCCCTAGTGAATCTGAATACCATTCGATTTGCAGAAATCTGAATTACAAGGACACAGCCTCTGTGGGTTTTCTTCTTCGCAGACTGTCATCCTGCCAGTTGGTAGATGATCAAACTTTCTAGCTCAGCCTTAACTCAGGCTGTTCCTGACATAAAAGTTTGCAAAACACGGGGCTTCACAAGCAGGAGGCTTTGTTTCCCACTGCCAGCACTCGCCCACCAAGCTCTGGCATTCACATCAAAGGCAGGTACAGAAGGTGGGCTTTGCAAGCACATCCTGGCTGCAGAGATAAACTGTCATGTGCCTGCAATACACACACACACACACACACACAGAGAGAGAGAGAGAGAGAGAGAGAGAGAGACAAGCACATGCCACATTTGAGTTCACGTGTGCCTGTATACATATACCTGTACCTGTGTGTACATACAAACATGTATGCACAGATATACCTATACATGTGCATACAAAGTGCCTTGCTAGCACAAATACACCTAAGCACACACCTACTCACAGGCACACAAGTAGGTGTATAAACAAGTATATGTATATCCAATACATGTACAAAGCCATACATGAACACATGGGTGTAGGCAACCCTACCTACAAGCACGCATGTGCACGCAGGCCAAGGTAAGGACCCTGCATGACAGAAAAGCCCCAGAAACCATAACTGGGCCCAGGTACCTATGGGGTCTGACTGAATACTAGATGCCATGGGGAAGGGGACAGGTGCACTCTGGGTAGGCACAGCTGTACTTGAGTACCCTCCTAGGTCCAGGGCCTGGAAGTAGGTCTGTCTGTCCCTTGTGATCTGTGCTATCCCAACTCTAGGAGGTAGTGCAGAGGCCTCAAAGCCCAGAGAAGCCAAGTAAGTACCCAAGGTCATGATCTACCCAGTGGGGGGGGGGCACTCATAGGGCCACACTAAGAGGATACTGCTCAAAAAGGACTGGCCATCTATCTGGGAATGAGCACCCCAGGGGAAGCAAGGGGTCCAGGATCTAAGGGAAAGGAGGATGATGGGGTGGAGGGCAGGGGCGTGTCTCCTTCCTTGTTCCTTCTGTTTGATGAGCATCGCCTTTAAAGTTGGGAGAGATGGTTAATGACCAGCAGAAAAGATTTCCTCTCCTCTTCCTTCGCTAAACAATTAGGCTAATCAGAGCCCAAAGTGGGTCAGTCAGAAGCAAAGAGGCTTCAAGGCACCCATGGTACTAGGCCCAGACAACCTCATGCGCACACAGGGTAGCTCCGGGTGGGCCACGCTTGAACCCTGCTAGAATGGAGTGTGGAGAGGAGCTGGAAGACAGATTCCCCACATTTGTCTTCTTAAAGCACTGGGAGGTCAAAGGTGAAAGATCTGAGAAGAATGGAAACTGAGGCCCAGGAGGGAAGGAGCTCTGTCCAAGGTCAGCAGGGAAACTGCCTTGCTGAGAAGGCCGGGCTGGGTTTGCTCTTGAGAGTCCCCTCCCCACCACACAGCTAACCAGAGTCTCCTGCTATGCCTTGTTTCTTACCAGGCTCAGTCACCAGAACCAGCAGTAGCTGGGGACAAAGAAAATCAGACCAGACCAAATAGATAAGATGTCTGTGGGGCCATGGGGAAGAACGAAACCAGGAAAGGGGACAGGATCAGTGGTGAGGACAACGTAGTAGTGAACGGATGAGCCTTACAGGGGCAGGGCAGGACTTGTCTGCAGACAGTCAGGCTCAATCTGTGGCATCCAAAGGACAGAACTCTTGATTCCTTAAGGAAGCCCCTAGAAACCTTCTGTGGGGACTCCAGAAGCCCTTAGGGGCATTTCAGTCTCATGGTCATCTGTCCTGACACCCCACCCCTGGGGTCCTTAGTGACACTAACGCAGAAGGTTCTTTAGATTATAAGGGACGGGGGAGGGGGGGCGGAGGGAAGGTAAATAAATAAATAAATAAGTTAGGAAACAAAATAAAACAGAACAGGACAAACCACACATACACTTCCCTCCGGGAATACGAATATTGATTCTGTTGCTTCTTGTTTAGACAGTGGGGACCAGGAAAAATAAACCTGACATGAAGAGGATTTCCTCAGCAAGTTGCAGGCCTGCATCTGTGATGGGAAACTCCCCAGCATCACCTTGGGCACCCTAGGCAGCAGTGCCCCTTCCATGGCTAGGCTCCAACGAGACACAGATCAAGGGTTCCTAGGCAATTTTGGAATGGCCTTGGGGGCTGGAAGAGAGAAAGGGCCTTGCCCAAAAATAGAATGTTCTCATCCCATAGGCAATGCTACCCTGCAGGGCCCAGGCCTGCCTGCTTTGACCCCTAAACCTGCAGGTAATCTCTGAAGAGCAACAGGCCCTTAAGAACCCCACCTGTTGTGTGCAGATAGCACACTCTCAAGTACCTAAATGGTGGGTGTCTTCTGAGGACCTGTGGGCCTCGCAGAACAGTTGAGAGGCTCCATCTTCATATATGCTTTACAACCGGGGGCCCCACTGCCACCCCTGACCTTTCTTCCCAGAAATGTAATAGAATCTGGAAATGGAGTCACACACACACACACACACACACACACACACACACACACACACACACGCACGCACACATACCCTGCAGCTCGGTGCCCTGCCCAGCAGGCTTTGCCACAATTAAAACATTAGGACAAGGACAATTCTGTGCTGGTGGGCCTTTTCATGATGGCCAGCATGCACACAAGGAGGGTGGCATGTGCAGTGCAGTACGGCTAGTCGGGTGGCCTTGGCCAAAGAAGGCCCCTCAGGCTTGCAGGAGACCCAGAGAAGAAAGAGGGGCAAAGCAGGCAAGGTCACAGAGGCGGAGGGGGGGGAGGAGGCTTTGCCCACTTCGCATCCTTTTCTTCCTAAAGACTTGGAAGCCCTATTTCCTGGGCTCCCACCCAGGTGTCCCCAGCCCCCTGGGGGAAATGATAGAATTAGGCAGGTCCTTCTATCTTTCTATGTCTCAGTACCCCAGTTTTGTGGGAAGGCCACGACAAGGATGCTGAGGACAAGCTGGTGATACAGGTGCACAGACCATGCCAGGTTCAGTGAAGGAAACCCGCCACAAGCGGTGCGACATTCTCCACCACCAGGCACCAGCCAGGGGTTGGCTGGACATGGGGCTGGGGTTGCAGTGGGGAGCAGAAACAGGACGGAGGTTAAGAGGTGGATGTGGTGGCACATGACTTTTATCAGTACTAGATGGTCTACATGTGCACTAGTCTACATCGTCTACATCTTGTCTCAATAAATAAATAAATTTAATTAATTTTTAAAAAGAAAGCAGTTAGCCCGGGGTTGGGGGGTGGTGGGTGGGGGCACTGTGAAATGACAAGCAGCTGAGGCTTTGGCTTGTGAACTTGGTGCAGACATGAACAGTCACTGTCCTGTTACCCAAGAGAGTTGCACCTACCCACTGGAGGCTACCCTTCCTCCACTGGTTCTCCCCCACTAGCCTCTTAAGATGATATTATTTCAACAGGAGAAATCAAGGCAAGGTCATCCCAAAAGTGAAAGCCAGCTCTAGAAGCCAAAATGGAGCACGTGAGGCTTATATTTGATATCCAGCATGCCTGCAAACAGTGTCCTCCAAGAAGCTGCTAGTGTCTACTGTATACGTGTGAGGTGGTTAAGAGCTGGTGTTATCGGATAACCTACACTAAGGCAGAGGGGAGGAGACACTGACTGCTGAAGGGCTCACTTGATTTACTTGTGGTGGCAGCTTCACCTGCCACCAGCGTCTCCCTGGGGACATGCATGTGGTGAGGAATCTGGAAGGAGACTAGCTCCTCAAACTGTGAAGGTACCCATTTTTAAAGTGGGCTTCTTCCCTTCTCAGGAGGGGTAGCCTGATATATCTAGCCAGAAGGAGTAAGGTGAGGGGACAAAACAACCAAAGGTCTCCTCCAAATTCTCAACACCAGGAGGGGGACTGGCACCTGGCAGTGCCGCATTCTATTGACAGAGGCAGCAGGCTTGGAAGCCCCACCCCTCCCTCCTGCAAAAGCTGCGGCAGGTTGTTGGAAAGATGGGGGGGCGGGGGTAGACCCATACATGTAATGTTGTCTCCCACCAACAGGGAGAGCCACAGAGAGGTGGAGACATACTCTGAGGCCCAGACAGACACGCGTCACCCACCATTAACCAGAGCTAGACTGACGCATGCCCTGTTACGGGCACTGTTCTCCATTTGTCCACTCAGAAGAGATGCACTTATGGACTCTGACAGCCATTCATTTGTTGGGGGTGCAAGCCCCTCAGGGCCCCTCACTGTTCCTCCACTTACTCCGGAGGAAGGGAAGTACCAAATGTACCCCATCACTAGAGCAGAGCTAGGTTAGGAGGTGCAGCCAGGCAGGTGGTTCACTCTATCCTGGACTTAGGGAGTACTCCACTGAGCGGGGCAGAAAGAAGCCTAGGGACACCACAGAATGGGGCACAGGGACTCAAGAGAGAGGACAGAAGGTCAGGCAGGCCTGGCTGGGCACAGGTTGATGAGAGGATAAGGAGAGAGAGAGAGAGAGAGAGAGAGAGAGAGAGA
This sequence comes from Acomys russatus, assembly GCF_903995435.1. Classification (NCBI taxonomy): domain Eukaryota; kingdom Metazoa; phylum Chordata; class Mammalia; order Rodentia; family Muridae; genus Acomys; species Acomys russatus. The sequence goes on along the minus strand of NC_067168.1, from coordinate 33,866,346 downwards.
GAGAGAGAGAGAGAGAGAGAGAGAGAGAAACCCCCAAACCAAAGCTGGAGTGTGGGGGCAACAAAGAGAAACAGAAAAAAAAACAAAACATCAAGGCAGTTAGCAGCAAGAACCACTTCTCAGCCAGCAGCACTGGCTGGCCTGGCCACCGGGGTGGGCGTTAAGTGGGAACAGAAGGAAGCAGGTAAAAGGGAGTGTGGATGGTGCTAGGACTCCATCCTGCTAGACACCAGACTATACACACCCATGCACCACACACGTGTCTGAAACCCGATGCAGACCCTGGTGGGCTGAGTGAGGCCCCTCTTCCTAAAACCAAAGTCCCATCCTCCCTTCAGTGGCCACTCCTCTGCCCTTTGCAATCAAATAGCTTGGTTCATTTCACCCGATGGCAGACAGCCACGCTGCCACAGAGATCATAGGAATAACGGCCCCTAGATCCTCGGCTGGCATTTGATTAAAACCAAGCGGTTTTGAGAAGCTGGGCCCCTTCCCGTGGCTCCACACTCAGGAGGGCCCTCCTCCACAGAAGGCTTATTACCCCAGGACCTTGAGGCTGATAAATCTACTTTGCATCTTGAAAATCCACCTGTATCAGTATCCTCCTAGCCTGGCCACTCTGACCCAAGGAAAGGTTCAGGCATGTCAACCACCCCTGAGCAGCCCCAATGGCAGCCCCAGCCTTTTATGTGAGTTTAACAAAAGCTCTAACTCAGAGCCAGTGCAGTCGCTGGGAGGGGTCTACAAGAGCCCCCTTCCTCCCTCCAAGGATCAATAAATATCTGCATCCATGGGACCAGCACAAATGCTCCTCGATGCCACACATCCATCGCCTTTCGCTTAGACCCAAGAGCCACAGCCCCTGCCCCACCCACCCTCCAACTCAGATCCCCTAATTATGGTTTGTAAGACACATTTCAAATCCTCAAATTAACTCCAACCACAGCGACAAGAGAAGAGTGTCCAGCTGGAAATGTATGGCTGGACTCAGACCCTCCTTAACATCCTCTGTCTGAAAAAAGAGGGGCAAGTGTACCCTTTGGTCAGGGTCTTACATTGTCCTAGGGGAGACTCGGGAAGGCCTACTGGGCCAATGTGAAGCAGTGTGGGCTGCAGGGAAGGGGAGAGAGGTCCAAGGGATAGAAAGAGATGAGTACTATTTAAACCTTCACTTGAGAAGCAAGGAAATGGCTAGGAAAGGGGGGGGGGGAACCCAAAAAACAAAAAGCCAAAACCAAAAACTGTGCTTTGGCTTTGAGGAAAGAAAGAAGGGGGGGGGGAAAAAGCTTTTGGTCTTTTTAAACACTCTAGTTTTGATCCAGTTTCATTGTAGCAAATGAAAGACTATACCACAACCCACCGCCCCTTGAACTTGCCTGCACTCCCTCATCCACTTGTGAAAAATCCAGACAGCTGACAGAGGACACGTCCCAGCCGCACCTGTAATTTGCCAACTGCTCACTCGCCTGAGCACGGCCAGACTGTGTGAGGAGAGCGATGACAAGGGAGAGGACGGGGAGACAGACTCTGAGCCCTCCTTCATCGGAGTTTGTTTTTTCCTCATCTGGGAGAACCTAGCAGCTGAAGTAGGCAGGTTCTGTGGCAGAACCCGAGTCTCCTACTCAAGGGCAGAACCACTCTTGTGACGCAGACTAGTCAGTCTCTTTTCTAGGGCCAGACCCTTCCTCTCATGCTCGAACCTAGGCCAGGACGCTCGTGAAGGAGTCCGGGGACAGGTGGCTCTTCAAAGCCGAGGACAGAAAACAGAAGCACGGGGGATGCCATGCCCCAAAGGAGTGTCTGGACACTGGCATATGGCTGGGGCATGGTGTCAAGAAACAGCTGTTGCCTTAAAGGCCACATGCTGAATACCCACTCCCTATCCAGACATATCTGTCCGGCTTTGCCAGATCTTGGGGAAGGTGAGGAGGCTCCGATGGACCATAGCACCAGCAGAAGCTGCCCGAACCTGGAAATGCTGTTACCCTGTTGGTAGCAGGAGCGATAGTGTCTGCATCAGGGGCAGGCAGGGGTCCTCGCGTCACCCACCTTCTGACCCAACCCCAGCACCTTCACCTCAATAGAACTCTCCAGGGACGCCCCCTCCCCAGGTAGGCGGCCAAGAACAGGTGACATTGACCCCAGCAAGAAGGTACTGGCATCCTCCCTCTGCATCTAGCATCGGCCCCCCCCCCCCCCACCAACACACACCAAAGGAAAAGGCCCAAGAAGACAGGTGTGGATATAACCCCATGTCTGACTCTAAAGCACCAGGTTCCTGTTAGGGATAGAACACAGGACAGATGCGTTGCTCCAAGTCTACCGGGCAGGGGTCGCTGACGATTCTCTCAACCAACCCCAGGTTCCTCTATCACTGGGACAGTGGCAGGGGTATCAGCTAATAGACTCGGACCCCCGCACCCCCCAAGCCCCATCCCTAGGCTTAAAGATCTTAACCGTTGGGGGTGGGGTGGGGGCGGTATATACGAAGCAGGGGCACCGCAAGGAAGTTTCGCGACACAGCCAGAAGCTCCGGGACCCTGGCTGCCAGCTCACGGGGGGTTTGTACCCGCCACTCTCAATTACAGCATGCTATGGGACCCAGAACCCTCACCCGACACCCGGCACGAGGAGGGTCAGATGTGGACTGAGGGGCGCAGGGGAAGCGCGGAGCTCCGCGGGGTCCCGCGGCCGGCTGAGGCCACTTACGTGTGCTGCTGGGGGAAGCTGTAGGCAGAGGCGCCGGGGGCGGTGAGCAGCGGTAAAAGCAGCAGCGGCGGCAGCAATAACAAGAGCGGGCGTGCGGGCCCGGACGCTGGGCCCCGGGGGTCAGGGCAGGGCCGGGGGCCGCGGCCCGGCCAGGGGCGCTTGGTCCGCACCGGGCCGGGCCAAGAAGCGCCGCAGGTCCGAGCCGGCACCGCCATATTTCCATTCAAGATGCGGCGCCGAGGGGGGGGGGGGGACGGCGGCGGCGGCGGCGGGATGGAGAGGGGGGGCGCGGGCGGCGGGCTGCGAGCTGCAAGCCGGCCTCTTCTCCTCCTCCTTCTCCGCGCGGGGGCTCCGGGGCTGCACTGGCTGCAGCGCCTCTGCGGGCTGCGCGTTACGACCTCCCCGCTGCGCTGGCTCCAAGCGCTTTGAGCGCCTGGCCCGGGACCTGCGCTCAAATAGCGGCCGCCGCCAACCTGCCGGCGCCGCCCTCCCCTGTCGCTCCCTCCCTCCCTCTCCTCGGCCGGCCCGCCTCCGCGCGCCCCCGCCGCGGCCACGCGCCCGCCTGTGCCCGCGCGCCCCTCGTCCCCGTTCACCCCCGAGCCTGCCCTACTGGCTCGCGCAACCGATCCGAATCTGGGCTCGCGAGTCCTGCGCCCCAGCGGTGGTCCGGGCACCTAGCATACATCCTCACCCCCACACCTCAGACCCAGGAACTCCTGTCTGTCCTAGGAGTGGGACTCTCTTAGGCAGTCGCGCATTTGACCCTTCTAGGGCTCGACCTTCAACAGGCTTAAGGCCTGGAGTCACAGGTTTAATGGTGGAATGGCAGGCTTCTGCAGGCTATAGAGGAGGGTGGCAGTACTGTCACACTGAGGTAGCTCCAGCTACCTCAAGACTTCTTCCTGCAAGAAGGGCGGATGGGGGGGGGGTGGAGGGCGGTTGTGGGCAGGGGGCGCCTGCACTTCCAGCCCTTGGCAGAAAAACGGATTTTGGTTCTCCTAATTCCTTGGGAGGGAGTCTGAGTTCAGCGGCACAGATATGGGGGCTGAGCTTGGCAGGGGACCTCTATTCTTGCTTGGCTCCACTTTACTGCCCAGACAACTTGTACTGGGGAGCCCAAGCCTCAGATCCCTGGACTTACACAGCTTCTAGTCAGACTAATGTAGAGCGAGGGAGCTCGCCCCAGCACAATCTACTCATCTTTGCCCTAGTGCACCCTGGCACTTCCTTGCTGTAGTTACAACGCTGAGGACTACATAACATTCAGCTCTTGGCTTGTTGGGCCTCCTTCTCAGAGCCCTCCCTGCTCTTACGAATACGTCTGTGGGTCCTCCATGTCCTTTCCAGGATGCAGTGAAAATGGAGTAAATGGTCTTGTAGCAGAAGCACTCACCGTTGGGAAGAGCATCCCAAGGAACTGCTGATGTTGGACCTTGAGCCCCACTCGCCCCCGCCCCCCACTGGTGAGAATGCTCCCTTCCACTGTGACACAAGGCTAGAAGACCCCTTTAGCAGTAGCTGCCCACAGACTCTGCCGAACATGCAGGCAAGGGCTTATTACCTGCAAGGAGGCTCTGTTCAGAGATGCTCAGGGGCTCTCCTTTCATGTCTGCGTAGGTCACCTATCATCTACTCATTGGAGAGTTTTCAGAGAGAGGAGAGAACAGTGGCAGCTGGGCTGAGGGGTGCAGAGGTGGTATAGACAGACTCAGGACAGCCTTTACTTGATTCCTTGCCCACTCCTTGACAAGAGCACACCTCCCTCGGTCTTTTGATCTGAGTGAAGTCTGGGGGGTGTGGGGGGCAGGTTGACAGTATACTGAAAGCCATGAAGCTCCATCAATAATATCAAAGGGGACCCTAGGTCCTGGGACATGATGGTCAGAATGGGAGGCTGCATCAGGCCAGCTCTACAGGGAGACAAGCAGGTGTGTGGCTGTCAAATGCCTACCGCTCCTTCTCCCCACCTCTGGACAGAGCAGTCCGCCACCATGATGGATATTAATAAAGTGTCCTGCACTGGAAAGTCAGTAAGACTGGGCTAGGCTGTCCCCTCCTGTCCTGATGACACTTGTCTCTAACATCTGTATCCCTCACGTGCCGGCATGACTGGCCTGAGACGTCCTCATTTGCTGGACGAATAACTGTTGAGCTCAAAGGATGCGGGCCCCTTCTGGGCTTCCTGTACAGAGTAGGTACTTTCCCAGGGCAGAATGCAATGTCCTGACACATGTCAGGGACAGCCTGCTTGACCTTTGACACAAAGATGGCAGAGCTAGCCTTGGAGAACACCCAGGCCATCAAACACCTGGGGCCAGTCAGTTCGGCAGCGAGCGCTGGAGGTTGAGCATTTTAGTCTCAGCCTTCGCAGATGTGCACCTAATTGAGGCCGCTGGCGCCGAGGGAAAGGCGGGAGATTTTGGTTGACAGGCCGTTAAAGGAAGACAAATAAGGAGGGGAGGTAATTAAGGGTAAATGGGTAGTAAGAGTTTACACATTCTAACTTGGAGGCTTCCAATATCCTCAGCCTCCCAGCAGCTGGCTCCAGCCGCAGGTTAAGATCTGAGGAGGAGAAATTGTAGCTTACCAGAGAATAAGATGTCCACAGCAGGCAGATGGGTTCGGCAGGAAATAAATGCCTAATACCACCCACCTGGCCAAGGCCCCTATCCTGAAAGATGTGGGGTGGCAGGGGCATGTAACACTGCAGTCATCCTTGCCAGGGACACAGCAGGAGCCATCTCTGTGCAAGCCTACAGGAGGTCAGCTCAGTGTGGTGTTCAGAGAGGCTGACAGAACTCTATAGTGCAAGCCTTTAATCCCAGCACTTGGGAGGCAGAGGCAGGTGGATCTCTGTAAGTTCAAGGCCAGCCTGGTCTACATAGAGAGTCCAGGACAGTCAAGGCTACACAGAGAAACCCTGTTGATGGGGGGGGGGGCAGAGGGAGAGAGGGAATAGAGAGCAAAACTACTCTGTGCCAAGGAGGTCCTAGGCTCAGCTATATCACCCAAGGGACCAAGGGAAGGGGAAGACTGTCAGGAATATTTCCCTGGGCCAGGGCAGCAAGATTCCCACTCCAATCTGCCCCACTTCCGACCTCCCTGCTTGTCCTTTAAGCTGGACAGCAACCTATCCAGTGGAAACGCTTTGCCCTGGGGCCTTACTCCTGCACGTTTCTTCTCCCTGGGGCATGCTCCCTCTACCATTTGGACCCAGGATGTTCAGAGCCCACTTATGCTATGAAGTAATCCTAGAACAGCCTCTCCACAACTGGATGGGCCTCTCTGCCTCTCTTGGTCCCTCTGCAGTCATTCACACCCTACCGCGGCTTCTGCCTTGGAGTCAGAAGCACAGCTATACTCCCTACTCTTGTCAAATGGGGACCTAAGGTTCTCTAGTCCCTGCCACTTGTGCCCCCCAAGTGGCCATTTGGGAAGGCAAAGAAATCTTGGCATAAAGAATCAAATAGGTGGCAAGTTAAGGAGGCTGAGAATTATGCCAGGAAGAGTGAGTGGTCTGACCCTGGAAATGAGGTGGATCGACTTTGGCAACAGGCACTACGGATTTTGTAGGCAAGTCTACTTTGCCTCCTATGCCTGTGTCTTCTTTATCTACCTAGTGCGAAACATGAGCCTTATCTGGCAGTGGTAGTCTCAAAACCCAAAGCATGTAATATCCTGAGGGCAAGACTCAACATTTAGCAAGTGCTGAAGGAAGACACAGGATTCGCACGCCCCTTGGGAAGGGCAGGCTCTGCGCTGAAGCAAGTGGAAGCTTCCTGGAGAATGAGGAGAGATTCCAGCTCAGCCTCACAAGGCCAGCAGGGATGTGCTCCCCAAAAATGTGCCAGTCAAGCATGGTACAGATGAACTGTAACCTCCATTTGGAGCCAGAAGAAGGCCCCTCCCAGCTCTGAATACATGGAGAATACTTGTGGCTATGATCATCCGAGACAGCAGGATCCCCTGAGCCCAGGAGTTCAGGGCCAACCTGGACAACATAGTGATATCCTGTACCAAAACAAAACAAAAACAAACAAACAAACAAACAAAAACCACACACACACAAAAATCAAGCTTTAAATCTCCTCAGCGACATTGCTAACACTCACTGTATCAAATGGCAGGGAGAAAAGGTTGGTCCTTTCACTTGTGCACCAAAGTTAGAGGCAAGTCCCAGATGACAGGCCATCAGAGCCTAGAGCATCTTCTTGGGCAGAGGTGGAAACTGAGGTCCTGAGAAGGGAAGAAACTTACCTAAAGCACCCATATGTGAGTGCAGGTCTGGGTGGAGAGCTTTGAGTCTGGAGATGGCATTTTTCTCCCAGTTCTGTGTCCCAGGAGGAAGGAGGAGGAGACTGGTCACAGGCCCAGATCTGGCTTTGATGTGTTCTTCCTGGCCTCTGGCAGCAAGAAAAGCAATAGCCCCAGTTTGGGGCCCACAGGAGAGCAAGAACTTTTCATACTGCCACGGCAGCTGCCTACTTAGATTGCCGTTATCATAGGGGTTGATGAACTCAGATCACCTGCTCGAGTGGAGAATGCCAGTTAATTAGGTAGAGCCTTGCTTCTGTAAAAAGCTCGGTCCCTGGTTTTCTGGACACTCCCTACTTAGTAGGGGAACACAACACACAAAAAAGACATGATAAACACCTCAAACATGCATGATGGGTTAAGAAAAAAAAAGCATATGGTCAAACAGGGCATATGATTATTCAGCACTGTGAGGCCCAGACACTCAGGGGAGGCTTCCAAAGGGGGCGGAGGCGGGGGAGGGGGGGCGGGGGCGGCTGAAACTGGCACAAAAGAGCAGGAAAGAACTCGGGTGTCTGTGTGTTAGAAGCAGGACAAAAGAGCATTCCTGGCAGATGGGCCTGAGGTAGGAGTGGGATGGACCCTTTCTCCAAGGAAAGTATGTGTGAGTAACCAGGACTGGGCTCTCAGCAGAGGCAGGAAGATGGACAGTGTATTCTTACGGACAGCACGAGGTGGAATATCATAAGACGTGAAGGCAGGCTGTTTACCATAGTTCCCCGGCCTCGAGGACACTGGGTAGCCTCATCCATAAAGAAGGAAAGTAAAACTATGTCAATCACTGTGTGAGCTTTTAGGGAAGAAGCGTCTACACTGCTTCAGCCGCTTTTAACTGAGTTCCTCCTAGCTGAGATTCTGTACAGACAGATGTGCTTACACAGGCCAGGGAGCTGCTGTCTTGGCGGCGTAGATGTGTAGTCCTACAAGCAGGTGCTCCTCAGGGAGATCTGGACCGATCTGCTCGTGTGGAAACCCAGGCTGGGGAAAGGTGAGCCCATCCAAGGGTTCAATAAACAAAAAAGATCCAAGGCCCAGACTGGATGTGGGTGTGGCTTGGTGATGCAATGTTTCTTTGCCAGTCATATGTGAGGCCCTGAGTTCTCTCTCCCCACAGAGAGAGAGAGAGAGAGGGGAGAGAGAGAGAGAGAGAGAGAGAGAGAGAGAGAGAGAGAGAGAGAGAGAGAGAGACAGACAGACAGACAGACAGACAGACAGACAGACAGACAGACAGACAGAGGGACAGAGAGAGACCAAGTGGGTTCTGTCCTCTATGCCCCCTCCCCAGCTACTGTGGCCTTCTGAGTTTGAGCCCTTAGGAAGACATTGAGCAAAAAGTCTTCCCAGGTGTGGGAAGGGGCTCTTGGTACCATTACTGAGTCCCACTGCTATGACAGAAATGCCTAGATCCTGGTCTTGCTCACTTTCCTCAGACTTTCATCCCACTCTGGCAAGAGAAAATGAGGACAAATAAAAGAGAGAAATTGTCCTCTCAGCAGAGCATTAGGTGTCTGAACAGCTTTCGAATAAATAAAAGTCTCCACAGAGCCCCTGGTCAGGACTGACAGCAGCTCTAACTCTCCGCAAGATGTGTTTTTCTGCCTCTAGGTGGAAGTGAAGGGTGCCGATGGTAGGCTAAGTCAGGCTCTGACAGAGGCAGCCTTTTATCACTGCCTAACGTCCCATCAGTGCCTTTGCCCAGTGGCCACAGCAAATTGCCCTCTCTACTAGCTGCCCCTCCCACCATGCCTCAGAAGAGGGTGGGGGGGCTGGTCCCTTCCCCGTCGAGGGCAGGACTGTGTCCTCATCAGGCTGCTAGCATCCAGTCAGTAATTTTGGAAATGGTTGGTTCCTAATTTGCTCATTTTGCAAGTGCAGAAATTGAGGCAAAGGACCTTGACAAAATTGGTCAGGGAAGCCATCAGGCCAAGGACACAGCAGCTGAATGAGCCACCTCTGCATAGTGTGTCAGGAGAGAGGGACCCATTTCCTAAAAGGGGCCTCTCTACAACAGAACCATACCTCACACCAACCACCCTCCCCTTGGCACCAGAGAAAGGCACCGGAGTATGGGCAAGATGGCACACATCTTTAATCCCAAGACTTGGGAGGCAAAGGCAGGCAGATCTCTGTGACTTTAAAGCCAGCCTGGTCTACAGAGGGAGTTCCAGGACAGCCAGGGCTACACAAGAACCTGTAATGTGTGGGGTGGGGTGGGGGGTGGGGTAGGATGGGGTGGAGGGGGGTGGGGAGGGGTGGGGTAGGGTGTGGAGTGGGGTGGGGTGGGGATAAGAAGGGGGCAGGGAAGAACAGGAAAGAAAGGGGGCAAGGAAGGTGCAATCTCCATTAATAGGAGGAGGACCAGCCCTGAGAAAATCCCTAAAACTGACTGCGTCCTCTGCTGCTCATCAGTCCCTTGGTGACTTGACCTCTGAGAGCCAGTTAAAGGAGGGTAGGACCCAATTTCATCATTATTCCATTTAACTGATGAGATGACAGAGGCAGGGAAACTGAGGCTATACAAGATGGCAGCGTGGCTAGTAGAGCATTGTGTTTTGAAAGATTGTAGCCAGCCCTGCCCCATTTTGTGAGTGAGGTCCCTGGTTGGGTTGGGTTGGGTTGGTACTGGCTCTCTCTGTTTTGTTTTTTGAATCGGGGGTTTCTCTGTGTAGCCCTGGCTGTTCGTGAACTTGATCTGTAGACCAGGCTGGCTTCAACTCAGAGATCTACCTGCTGGGGAATCACTCAACACTCCTGAGTGCTAGGATTAAAGGTGGCGTGTACCACCACAGCCCAGCTAGGTACTGGCTCTTTTGAGTGCTGGTCAAAGCAAAGAAGGCACATTCCCAGTCAGTAACTGCACATGCTTTCCTACTACGGTTGGGTGGAACTTTCCATTGCTGGAGCCGCAGTCTCATCTACAGATCTCACACCTGTCCTGGAGCTGGCTAAAGTGAGCTAAGGGAGAGACAAAGCAGGAAGGAGGCACATGACTCCTCCTGAGGGGGTTGGAATGCCCTCATAGTCTGCTTCTGTTGTCCCAGAGCCGGAACACCAACTTCGCAATACCCCAGGAGAACCTAGGCCTCTTATAATTTAGCACTTCCTCGAGCTCTCTTAAAAAGAAAGTGGTTACTAGCCCCAGCTCCCATTAAACATTTTTGTTGTTGTTGCTAGGGAGCTTTGTGCATATAAGGCAGATGTTTTATCATGGAGCTACATACCCCCAGCTATGCATGAATTCTCCAGTGATGCTGGTCCAAGAAAGGAATGGCCGACCAGGGTCTGCAGGGGAAGGTCATTCACACTGGAGGCTACTCTGCTACCTAGGGGACTCAGTGGAGTTGAACAACACTGAAGAGAAACGGGCTCTGCAAGGGTGGGTGACAGGGCGGGGCTGGGGGGGGGAGGGGCGCGGGGCTCTGGTTCTTCAGGCTACTAAAAGGGTCAAAGCTCTCCTAGTCAGTGCGTAAACACACTTCTCGCCCCCCTCTGCTGGCTGGATGTAGCATCAATTTTGGCAACTGCAAAATCCCATGCAGCATGTGTGATGGGAAATAGGCATCCGAGTAGGGGAGTTAGAAAAGGGGGGAAAGGTCAGAGCCTTATCTCAACGTTCTCCCTGGAGTAGGCTGGCTGACAAAAAGGCAATGGTGCCTTCAAAGACATGCTGCAGGGGAGAGGATATTGTCCGGGGTACACATTTAGGTACACGCCTTGTAAGAATTCTAGGTCCCATCTCCCCTGTGTCCTGAATGTGGGCAGATAGGAGACACTTGGACCACTCTGGAGATGATCAAGCCTGAGAATTCCTTTCACAGAAGATCAGTGCCTCTGTGGACTCTCAACTCCTTTCCATAACTGGTCAAACTGGGCCTCAGTGATTCTCTAGGTGGTACCTTAAATCACACAATAAACACTGGCATCTCTAAGACCACACCTATGCCGCAGATCCTGACTTGGGGCTAACCATGGCCTTCTCTGGCGGTCAGAGATGGCTATGTATGTCTTCATGCTAAGTAAGGCTTCAGAAGGCTTCTCTAGCCTCCAGGAAGGTGGGATGGGTGACTGGGAGACCTTACTTAGGAGGAAAATGGGAATAGGGAAAATAAGGAGGTTTCTACCTATGGATTCCCGCTAGCTTGCTGGGAAGGTCTCTCTGGCCCTATAGGGCAGCCCAGCACTATCTTGCTGAGGGCTTGACCACTGAATGAGAAAAGAGGGGCTTTAGGGATGAAGAGGTGAAAAGGGAGAGACTCCCTGAAATAGAGACCTTGGGGAGGAGGTCCAGAATATAGACTCAGAAGTTTACAAGTCTTTAGCTGAAGATCCAGGCCAGCTGTCATGGGGTGACTGAGAGGGGACTGAGGGGGGACTGCGAAGGGTTCACTAGCAATGATTTAGACAGAAGACAAGAAGGGGCTGAGACTGTGTCCAAGGGACAGGGATGCCAGGCATGCCCAGGCCCTTCAGAGGCAGGACATTAGCAAGTGTGGATAGATGGCCAAATGACTGTGATAACATAATACATCACCTCTTTTTTTTTTTTTTTTCCCCGAGACAGGGTTTCTCTGTGTAGCCTTGGCTGCCCTGGACTCGCACTGTAGACCGGGCCGGCTTTGAACTTACAGGGATCCACCTGCCTCTGCCTCCCGAGTGCTGGGATTAAAGGTGTGCGCCACCACACCTGGCTAACACATCACCTCTTGCTTGCTACTTAGAGTCAGGCCTGGAAACCCTGCAGATCAGATCCCAAGGAGTGACACTGGACCCTGATCTCAGAACCCTGTGTGACCACCTCTTCTAGGTCTGTTCTTGGTGGCGGTGTCTTGAGACCTTCCTTCCCTCCACCTGAGTGAGGTGTAAGAGTATATAAGGCCTTTGAAGCACAACAGGACCGATGCTCATATGGATTCACAGAGACTGAGGCAGCATGCCCAGGGCCTGCACGGGTCTGCACCAGATGGGGTCCTAGAACTGGAAGGAGAGGTGGACACATGCCCCTATCCCTAACCCAGAAGCTATCTCCAATGATAACCACTTGCAAATGAAAATTCAGTTTTCTCCAAGGAAGGCTCACTGGAAAACTATCTTAATGGCAGGCTGCATACAGTAGAGGGTCAACAGGAAATAAGTTCAGTGACATCTTTGTAGGTTCCTTGTCACATGGGCACATTTTTCTTTTAAATGAATCTTAGCTATTTTCTCCTGAAGGTAAGAGGAATTCTTTCTTTCTTTCTTTCTTTTTCTTTTTCTTTCTTTCTTTTTTTTTTTTTTGAAAGAAGCGATTTTACTAAAAAAGAAAAACAACAAAAGGAAACTGGGTTGGTCCATCTGGGCCTTCAATGTCCTGATGGTGATCTTGTCTTTTTCAATGATGCAGACAGTGACTCCTGCGCCTGAGATGACATCCTGGTCCACAGCATTCAGCATGGCCTGCGAGATGGTCTCAAACAGGTGTTCTGGATCAATGCTCAGCTCCCAGAGAGACTCACACATCCCGTACATTTGTTTGGAGCAGGTACCACTGACTACAATGTGATCAGTTACCATGGGAGCAGCCAATGAGGTCTAGAGAGCAAACGAAGGGCTTAAAGGTTTTCGGGCCCAACCCAGCAATGACAGGCTCTGTGTAGTAGGGACCAAACCGTCTGTCATGCAAGTGGTTGGCCACCCTGCTCACAAAGGTGTATGGCTCGATCTGCCCACCTTCCTTCAGCTCCTACAGGTTCAGTTGGAACTTGAAGCGCTGGGTAACTGTCTGGACGTCGGTGGCCAGCCCAGCCAGGCCTGTGTAGAGCCTGTCACCCGTGGAAAAAATCTTCTGGAAGTCTGTGGTCACCATCTGGGCCTGCATCCTGAAATGCCTGTCTGCAGCGATGGCCACACAGTTCTTTCCCTTCGTGGCCCCTCCATTAGAGGACACCATAGACATATTTGCGCTGTAGTAGGTCTCCTAGCGCCACCGCGACGTCTGCAAGCCGCCTCCGGCTTCTTCTCGGTAAGAGGAATTCTAATCACTGATCTTAACCTCTGCTCCAATCCCTCCATCTTTACTACCTACCAAGACTGAACCAGAAGATCTCTGATTCTCAGAGGAGCCTTCTGAATATCAGCACTAGCCCAATTGGGCAGATCAGTAAACTGAGGCTCCAGCATGCTCATGAGTGACATATTCAGGCTGGTTAGGAGGCACAGACTCTTGATTCTGTTCCCCCTACATTAATGCAAGAGGAGCTGTAATCTTTTTTTTTTTTTTTTTAAATAAGCCCATCTTATCTCAATATGCAAAACTATGCACGTGGCATGCAAATTAGCATTTCCTGCCTGCTCCCGGGGTGGCAGTGCAGTCTTTGGGTTTTACCAATGATCTGACAGTCGGCCCTCTCCGCACCCCCTGCCTCTAAGTTTCTCTGCTGCTCTGCCTGCTCTACCAAGGTACCCGTAGGCTGAGCTTTGCAGAAGAAAGTTGGGGATTTGGTGCCATGTGGTTGGTGAGCAGGTCTTAGATCCTGGGGATAGGTCAGGTGCCTTCTGAACATCATATCCCTGCCGCTCCCTGGACCTGCATTGTTCTGCATTCTGAGGAATGCGAACATAAAGATTTCCTGTGATGGCAGAAAGGACAGTTCCAGTGATGAGAACCTTGGGCAGCTACTTAAAGGTATCTAGGTAAGCTCTTCCTCAGAGAAAGCCAGTGAAGCATTTAAAGTCAGCCCTGTTGTGAGGCGTGAAGACTCCGTGTGATGAAGGCTCCCACCGCACAGGAGGCAAGTGGCAGGACTGCGTCTGAGCCGCGGCTGCAAATCATGGGAGAAATGTCCCATGAGCACAGGGTGGAAAGGACAGTCGTCCTGGTGCTTTTGTCTGATTCATGGTCAGGGAAGCATCTTACTGGGGCCAGGCAACCTTGAGCTTATCACCTAACATCGGCGTAGTTCAGTCTTCTTGGAGGGGTTCAGGAAGCCCCTTGACTTCCTCTCAGAGCTGCTGCTAGACTACTGGGGGGGAGGGGAGAGTGCTGACCTAAGGCTAGGTTTGGAATCACTCACAGGAAGCCCACCATCCCCACCCCTGTACACACTGCCTATTTGAGGTGGTGAGCCACACCTGGCACGTGCTAGACCATGTGGAACTGAGCCTCAAGCCAGAGGCAGGATCAGGACCTGGCCCACTGCAGAGTGACTGGGCAGAGCCTTACTGCTGCTCAGGGAAAGGCAGCTGCACCAAGAAGCTTCCCACAGAGAAATGCGAGAATAGGAACAAGAGGTCCAGGTCAGTCTAGAACGTTCTGCTAGCAAGTGCCCTGCCCCCCCCCACCCCCTCCCAGCCAGAGAGTCCCTGCAACTGATGTATTTGCCCCTGGGAACATGGGCAGATAAGGCAAGAGCTGAGCAGTAAGGGGGTCGACAGAGGTCGGAGCTGCCTCTCCAAAGACCCACCTTTTTAAGCGACAGGAAAGTTATTTTAGAACTAAATTTGACAGATTGAAATGGGGTTGCTCTGATGGAGGAAGTAAAGGGGTGCCCAAAGTTCCCAGAATACAGTCAGTCAAACACTCTGTAACAGATTGGGGTACAAGGAAAGGCAGATACTGGGCAGGCCTTAGCCTGAGGACTCACAACTGGCATTCTTACTCTTCCAGGGTGACCTTGGGATAAACTCTAGAAGCTGCAGACTTCACACTTCCATCTGAAGAATGGGAAAGGAGGGGGGTTGGTCACCTGGGGCTTGTTTGTCTCTCAGTTGCTGGAACTGATGTGGGGCTACACCCCATCATGTAGTAGGGCCTGTTTATTCATCTTCCCAGAGCTGAGGTCCTGACGAGCTCATCTGCTTCCTGGCTCGGCTAATTGGAATCACTCCCCCCCCCCCCCTTTTTTTTTTTCCCTCTGACTCTCAGTAAATTATTCGAATTCCCCTAGTCAGAGGCCTGGGTGATGGACAGCCCTGTCATAGCAGCCTAAGTGTTTAGAGAGCAATTGTTGTGTGGAGGGCTGCCATTCCTCAAGCTTGTGCTGTGCAAGGTGCCAAAGAGAGACTCTGGCAGACCCTGTCCTTGCCCCGGCCCCTGCCCCTGCTCCGCAGCCCAGCCCAGCTACTAGAGCCTGCTTGGCCTAGCCCGCCAAGTGCAGGCTTCCGGTACGTGATCCTTGTCAAAACAATCAGAGCAGCGGAGAGGTATTGCTCTTAAACCCTCAACACACATTTTTATAACCTTTCTGTTTAATAAGAAAGAGACAGCTCCAATTAGCTGGGAATATTCTGCAGAAATGGGATTATTTTAAAAGCTCCGGCAATATTATAAAATAGCTTCAGTAAGTGAACAGCTGTTGCCGGGCCCCGCCTGCCATGCGCACAGCGCCTCCCACACCCTGACACCAGGGCTGGGGCCCCTCAGGCACTCTAGCTCCAACGCTGAGAGCTGTGCTCGGGCTAACAGTTCAGGGGTATTTCTTCAAGTAGCCACATAGGAGTCCCCCGCCTTGTCCCAGAGAGACAGGAGGAAACAATTTATAGCATTCCCTGAGTTTGGAGTCCTATTTTTCCAGAAAAGTCCATGTAGAGACCCCAATACTCTCTTTAAAGGACCTCCAGGGGCTGAGACATAGGTCAGCGCAAGCACCACAAATAAATATAATGAAACAGCCGGGAGTGGTGGCGCACGCCTTTAATCCCAGCACTCGGGAGGCAGAGGCAGGCGGATCGCTGTGAGTTCGAGGCCAGCCTGGTCTACAAAGTGAGTCCAGGATGGCCAAGGCTACACAGAGAAACCCTGTCTCGAAAAACCAAAAAAAAAAAAAAAAATAATAATAATAATGAAACAAAGGACCCCACCCCCAGCAAGTCCTTTCACCCCTGTGGCCTGCTGGTGCGCCCCATTGAGTCCAGGACTTCTATGGGATGGCCAGGCGTCCGTAGCTTTTCTAGAGCTCCAATCAAAAAAACAAGGCTTTGCCTCCTCAGGAGCCACTCTGTCTAGACCTGGCCTAGAACCAGGTGAGTATGTTACCTGAGAGTTCCCTCCCCAGTCCTTCTTGGGGACAACACCCATCCTCTTTAGAAACCCCACCCTCTCCTACAGGCCTGCTGTGTCATTTTCTCCAGAAGAGGCACTGTGCCTGATGCCTCACCCATAGGAAGCTTTATCAGCAGGTTGTCCCCCTTTCTCCCATGCTAGCTGGTATTAAAATATGTGTGTGTGTGTGTGTGTGTGTGTGTGTGTGTGTGTGTACCCCCAGGCCCACTTTCAGCTCCCAGACTTTGCTGGGCCACTTAGGGCAATGGCCAATGCCACCAAAACAGCCATTAAGGAAGGAGTCAGAGTGGGGCCTCAGCAAGGTCCTGTCCCAGGTCTTCTTTGGCTTGCTGAGCAGAGAGACAGAGGGCTCTGCATTCCTGTTTACTTGACCCTTGGCCTCTAGCCATGGGGCTCCACAATAACTGGGCCCCTTTAAAAGCTCAGGCTAGCCAGGCAGTGGTGGTGCATGCCTTTAATCCCAGCAGAGGCAGAGGTAGGAGGATCTTTGAGTTTGAGGTCAGCCTGGTCTACAGTGCACATCTAGGACAGCCAAAGGTTACACAGAGAAACCCTGTCTCGAAAAAACAAAAACAAACAAACAAACAAAAACCTCAGGCTAGAGCCGGGCTTGGTGGCACACACCTTTAATCCCAACACTCGGGAGGCAGAGGCAGGCAGATTGCTGTGAGTTCGAGGCCAGCCTGGTCAACAAAGCGAGTCCAGGACAGCCAAGGCTAACACAGAGAGACCCTGTCTCGAAAAACAACCAACCAACCAAACAAAACCAACAAACAAACAAACAAAAAAAGCTCAGCCTAAGGAATGAAGAATGTTTGAGCAACTTTCCAGGACTGGCCGGATGGACGGAGTAGGGAGAAAGTCAAAGTCTGGCCAGTGTCACTATGGAGTTAGGGCAAGAGTCTAACTGTGAGGAATACTATGAGGCAGGATAGGAGGAGAACCCAGGCTGTCAGCCTCAACCCAGGCATCGTAGGGATGTGGCCTCTCAGCCCTGGTGTGGTAGATGTGAGCCCTGACCCTGTCACTTGGCTGGGCATTGGTAACTCTCTGTCCTGAGCATCAGGAATGGGGCAAAGCCCTGCTCTGAGGGGCAGGACCCCAGGGCTGATGGAGTGCAGGCCAAGGCTAGGGCAAGTGGTAGGCAGGGATAGGTAGGCTCCTAAAGGTAGGAGCCTATAGGTAGGCTCCTATAGATGCTTTATGACAGAACCAGGTCAAAGATGCAGCCAGGTAGAGCTCTTTGGGGTCCTCAGAGGCCTCATTTACCTATCCTGTCGAGTTTCTCACTGGCCTGGCAGAGTTGGAGGGTTAAAGATCTTCCTTAAGGCTACAGGAGTGGGGGAGCTGCCTCTTGGAATTGGGGGGTCCCTGCTTTTCTAGGTCTAGGTCTTAGGCACCCTGCCTGGGGAATAGGGACAATTTTGGGACATCTTTGGGAAGAGACTGCAGCCTTGGAACTGCAGCGGGAGGCAAATGCACCATGTGCTAAATGGGGAAAAATGAATTTTACACCCAGACAAAGTGACTTTTATCATGTTAACGACCATGGTTTGCTCATCGTGTCTGGCGCAGTGAAATGGGGCCTATGGATGTTTTTCTTTTAGTTCTGCTTTTAAATGGAGGCATTTTCCCCCCTCATAGCAGACAAGCCAAACCCCTCAAATTGGGATGACAGAAACGCCAATTCAGCAAAAATAGAATATAGGTTTTTGTTTTGTTTTTATATTTCTCTCCCCCTCCCTTAATTTTCATCTGTATCTTCCAGGAAAAAAAAAGAAAGAAAGAAAGAAAAGAAAAGAAAAGAAAAGAAAAAACATTTTACTTGGGTGTAATATGAGGAGTCCAAACTGGGAGGCAGGAACGCGTCTCTGGTCCAGCTTCTCCCTGTGTGACCTGTGGCCTGCCTCATCCATTTCTGACTCTAGTTTGCCTGTCAGGGAAGTAGGCTGGGGTGGAAGTACAGCTGGAGACCGACTCTGTCCTGGCCCTTGCTCAAATAACCATGTTAAATGCATCACTCTGGGTGTATCTGGTCCAGAACTTCCTCCTCTCAGAGCCCAAGACTCCTAGAGAACAAGTCAGGGTGATCATTCCTGGGTCCCTGGTGCCCCCAGAGGCTGATAAGAGGGGCTTGAAAAGAAAGGACAGAGGTTCTGATGGCGCTGGCCTCCTGAGCTCTGTAAGCGCAGGCTCTGCTAGCCAGCCCCAGCCACCCCGCCCCCATCTCTTCAGTCTGCACACAGAGCACACCATTGGCACATGGCAACTCCATATTGTACCCATCAGCTTTTAAGAAAACACCATCTGATGCTTTGTACAGATGCCCAGGCGGGTAGCACCTAGCTCCCCAGGAAAAGCCTGCTCTGGACCCACTGGGATATGCTAATCTAAGGCAAATAAAGAGGTCTTGGGTCTGGCAGCTCTAGAAGCCTCTGCCCTGACACCATGCAATCCTGCTCTGGAAGGCTTGCCACAACCAGACAGGCTGGGCGTCTGAACAGCAGAGATCAGTGGACAATTAGCCAGTCCAGTGAAGGTAATTAATCAATGTTCAAGGCCTTCCGTCCATCCGAGGCTCTGTGCACGCTGCTCTGCCTGGGCCTGGGCAAAGCTAACACGAATGGACTCTCTTGCTGGCTGTGTCTTCTTTGTGGGTGCAAACAATATTACGGTCCACTAACATCTCAGTGACGCTCTTATCATCATAACCACTGTCACAGTGACCATCGCTACATTGCTGTCACCCCAAAAGCAACGACACCTCCCAACCAGGGCTCTCTAATTCACTGCCACCTTGCCCCACCTACACTGTGTTCACCCTCTCATGACTCAATGATCTCACACTGTCCCCTTATTAGATTCTCCTCACAGTCCCCAAAAGACAGACAGGTCACTGGTAGGGAGGCCAAGACATAGGGAATTGTGTCCACTAAGGCAAGGTGAGGGCCTGGTCTCCCTGACTATAAGCTGATTCATATATGAGGGCCTACCTTCCCTCTTGCATCAGTCAGGATGAACTCAGCGGGGCCGCAGTAACAGTCATCTAAATCGTAGTGACCTAAACTAATGAAAGTTTATTTCTTTTCCCTGCTCCATGTCCTTCATGGGTCATCTGAGGTTCTGCTCCATGCCGTCTTCACACGGAGAGCAGGCTGACCAAATAGCTAAGCCTGGAAGATTGACTGTTGTCATGGCAGATGAAGACAGGGCCCCTAAGGGACCCACACCAGCTGACGAATTCCTTGGCCTGCTTAGAAATAAGACAGATTTTGCTTACTACGCGGGCTAGAGCCAGACGCGCAGCCACACCCGACCACCAGGGGGCAGAAAGGCGCACTTCTACGTTTTAGCCTGAAACAGAGCGATAAAGTGACAAGGGAATCTTTCCTTCTCTCCTTCACATCCCAGTACTGTACACCCGTGTTCTCCGGCCTGCTGGCCCAGTCGGATCATGAGGGTTGAGATGAGACGTCCCTAATCTTCCTGTGTGAGCCTTTTGTTCTCTTCTGGTCCTAGTTGTAAAAGGCACTCAGGCAGACAGACAGGGCGACTCAGGATCCCTAGAGAAGAGGTCTCTCTGGGGAGAGGCGTGTAGGAGAACAGCACCTGTCCTGTTCCCAGAGATCCTCCCGGAAATGGAATTGGGGAGGAGGCCTGCCCTGGCAGCGCATTTGTTCAAGAGTGTGGTGATGGGTTACCATGGGAGAGGCTGAGACACAAAGCAACTGAGAGAGTGAACAGGACTCATGAGGGAAGTTCATGGGCTAGGTGAGGCAGGGAGCCTCCCTCGGCGGCGGAGAGGTCAAGACAAAGGAGGAGGATACATGAGCTGGCCACTGAGTCACCAGCTCTTATTGGCCAGTGCCGGGCCATGACCTTGCTGTCTGCAGGCATATGCAACACACCTTCTGGGACACCTCAGTCATATACGGCTCCTCCAAACCTCTAACCCGGATAAGGGTCCCCTGCAGTTTGAGCTGTAGGAATAAATCCAGGGCTAGAGGGTAGGGGAGGAGGAGGGAATTGGGTAGCAGAGCTGGGATACTAGGGCTTAGCCTCAGGGCTCCATGATCACAGAACAGGGAGAAGTGAGGTGACAAAATGGGAATAGGACCAAGTTTAAAAAAAAAAAAAAAAAAAAAAAAACCCAGCTCGTTTTTTAGTATGAGGGGGTGCCCGTGCCCGAGAGGGGGTGGCTCTCTTTGGATCATCCATCACCGAGCCACAGAAGACTGGCCATGATCAATAAAACAAACAATTATCCTGTCATTACTGATTGCAGGCCTGCGGCTGGTCAGCAACAAGGGGACGGGGGTGGGGTGGCGCGGGAGAGGGCACCCAGGCTATAATTGAGAGTCTGATGGAAGCAGTGCACACTTTGGGTATTGGCCCAGGATTGGGGTGCAAAGGGTGAAGACTAAAGACTGGAGCTGCCAGGCAGGGCTGCCCCAGAGTAGGAGTAAAGTCCAGGAAAACTGAACTCTGTCTGGTGAGCCACTCCTAGAGAAGTGGAGGTAAACCATTCATTATGGAGCTCTTTTAATGTCTTCTTCTAACATCCTTTCTGCAGCAGCTTACAGTAAGGGCCACGTTACTTAGATATTATAAGCAATCTTGGCTGTGAATTATGTACCCTCCTCTGCCCGCCTATCTCACCTCCCTCATCTCAGGGTCCCTAAACACTCAGCCAAAATAATAATTTTTTTCACTACTCCCCTCTCAAGGCATTTTATCTCGGCTGCCTAGACACGGGAGGCATGCATCCAAGGCAGTCCAAATGGGTCTAGCTAGAGAGAGATAGGCAGGAGTTACTATCACCTTAAAACCTGGGTCTCAGCTCCTGAAAGATGCTTGGCATCTGGCCTGGGAATGAGGAAGCTGCACTATGTGGCCCTGGAAAAGCAGACCCAGCATCTGCCAAGGCAGCCGAGAAGAGCTGGGGCCACACAGCTATGGCCACTCCATCCCCACCAACTCTGTTCCCTGCTGTATTCCCAGCCCCACAGAGGGGAAATCTCTCTCCATCAGAGGGAAGGGACGAGAGAAGTGATTTATTATTCTATTCCATTATGCCTGTTTCCAGAGAAACTAATTATGGTGCATTGTTGTATTAGATACTTTCAGAAAGATTACATTTTCTTACTTTGGCCGATAAAAAAATTAAATCCATCAGTTTTCCTAAACACATTACAGTAAAGACAGACTTGCTCCTCGTAATTATTAATCAGTCGGATTTGGGGACGCAAAGCATTTGACTTAAGCTCAATACAGTCACGAACAATGTCCCAGGATCGCATCTGGTATTGAAACAATTTTTCAATTTATTAAAAAGTCATTAACGCAGTTGGGAGGGTAGGCAGAGTGGGAGAGCTAGAGTCAGAGTTCCACATAGGAGGAAAAACCCAGGTATGTCTTCCTCCTAAGCTTGCCTTAACTCAAGGAGCCTCTCCTGAGTCTACCCTCCAGGCTATGAACTCTGTTAGAAGTCCACTGGCAAGAGCAGGTTACTCATAGGGAACAGTTTGCCCAACTGAGCCCTGAGCCCAACTGTTCCACAGTTCTGCACAGAAGGCTGAGTCGGCCTGACTCCCACTGTGGCAGGGAGACGGGCCCTCCTACAGCACAAGCTCTTGGAACCCCCACGTGGGGACATGTGGCTATTTGGAAGGACACCTGGTGTGGCCGGGTGCTGCGTTCCAGTCGCTGGTCCTGCTTATTCAATCATTTAATTACTCCTCTGACACTTCCTGCTCCCAGGAGGGATTTGCAAGAGTTTAGGAGGCTGGCAGGCTACAAGCCTGAGTTTAGGCTGAATTCTCGCTCAGGTCAGAGCTGAGGCATGACTACAGGACCCAGGCATATGTCACAGCTCAGCCACTCAAGACTCACTGACCTTGGACAAGTCGGTTAACCCCACTGAGCCCCAGTTTCCGCTCCTGGAGGAAGAGAAGGTGCTTCTGTCTGTCTCCTCACACAAGCCAAGGAGAGGTCATGAGATTGGTGTTTATCCTACCTTATCTGGAGCTCTGCCATCTTCATGTCCTGCCCCCACCCCAAGTCTCATAGAGGCTGCTCATTTATGCTGTTCTCTCTGGCTAAAATACCTTCCCTTTCCACATATCCTTCTTCCAGAAAATTCCACCTACCCTTCCTTTAGACCTCCGGTTCAGTTATCTCTTAAATCTGGGGTAGGAGCCTCTGCAACCCCCGGGCTGCATTTTTCCATCTTGTGGTGCTAACAAGGGCTTCATCTTCTCATATTAAGATGGGGTCCCAGAAAGGGCAAGGTTTTTTTTCTCCTGGTACCCTTCAAGCAGTGCAGAGACTGCCCATCCTCCATTTGAGACTTGCCTCACTCCAATTCAGCCTTTCGACCTTCTTGGATGGGGCAGCCTGGTCTTTCTGCAGGAGCATTGCAATATATTGTCTGGTCTGATGGTTCAAGACCTTTAAACTAAGAAGACCAAGCCAGGCAGTGGTGGTGCACGCCTTCAATCCTAACACTCGGGAGGAAGGGTCAGGCAAATCTCCATGAGTTCGAGGCCAGCCTACTTTATAGAGTGAATTCCAAAACAGCCCAGAGTTGCATAGAGTAAAAAACAAAAACAAAACCAAAAAAACAATAAAGCAAAACAAAACAAGCAATACTGGGCCCAGAAAGCCTTTGTAACAACTGGGACTTCCTCCTCTGTAACCAACCCTTAACCCAATGCCAGAGAGGAAGCCAGGAAGAGAAGACAGCCTCACTCTCGAGATGTCTACCCCTTGGCAGCCGTAGCAAGCCCTGCCTTTGTGTACCTGAGTATCTCAATATGTTACAGTTTCCCCAATTTCTGAACAAAGATGGAGGAAGGGATGAAGAATCCGGGAAGAGGACTCGAGGTGACTGGGGTGACTGGGCCTGAGCTATCCTGTTCCTAGCTGTCACAGACCACAGGCTGCAGATAAAGCCCTGGGTGCCAGGCTCCTGTCCCCTGCACTCACCTCTCACCTGTGGGCAGGTGGAACTGGATGTGCTCCAGGTTCCAGATGCCATTATTTCCATGGGATTTATGGAGGTTTTTATCTTCCCTCCTTGATCACTGGTGAGGGGAGAGAGAGAGAGAGAGAGCATGCTTGGTTCCCTCCCCTCCAGAGGAGCAAGGAATAGCAGCCCGACCACCCTCAAGCTTGGAAAATACTGTCTGAACCCCACCTTAGCAAACCCCCCTTTCCCCCATGGGGCCTCCTCTAGGCTGGGTGGATATGGGGAGGAGATGGCAGCCATTTAAGCTGTCACTAGCTCCATCAGAGGATTTAAATCACTGACACGGAGTAACAGCGCTGTAGATTACAGTGCGGGAGCCACGAGGGCTCAGCACTGCAGAGGCAGAATAGGAGGGGATTAAGGAGATACAGACCAGAGTTATTGCCCTGGTACCTGAGTGGCGAGTTCTTTGAAGCTAAAGCTATCCCAGTAGGGGGATCTGAGCACCCCACCTGTCTCTCCACCAAGATCATACCCCCAACTGGGAACCCATATGCCCCTGAGCTTCTCCAGGACCCTCCCCACTCATACTCACTCTCTGAGGCTTCCAGATAAGGGTTGAGGTCTCTGCTTGAGTTTCCCCCCCTGGCTGCCTGTGGACCCTACACCCAGAGGCCTTACAGCTATGGGTACCCTCAAGAGGGAGTGGGGGCACCTGGCAGGGAGCCCGCCTGCTCCTGCTCACAGGCGCCTAGCCATTGTCTCTGATTGCATGGTATTAGTCGTAAATTACAGCCTTTGGGAGGCCGCATGTAAAAATAAAATAAAATAAGTGTCAAAAGACAGAGAAAATATTGATTCTTCGGGGAGAAGAAAGGATGGTTTGGTTAAATTAAAACTTTGAGAGGAAACAGGGTATAAGAAGATGGTCCCTAAGACTCGATAGCAGCCTGGGGCATGGTGGAGGTATTCTGGTGAAACTGTCATTCAGTTCACGCCTGAGCCACGGGATCCAGATCTATCCAGGCCAGAGTGAGGAGAGCGCAGATAAAGTGAGGCCTTATCTCTTGGAAGGACAGCATCTTGGAGACTCACCAGGAGTGGTAGGCAGTGTCTCACAAGGGGCAGGTGCCTCTGGGCTCTGGGCAGGCCTGGGCCGGTTATGGGAGCTCTCCGTGGTGCTGATGGACACTGTTTAAGAAGCCCCCACTTCACAGCCAGAGACTTTGTCCCTTCTTTCCTGCCTGGGTCTGTGTCCCAGAGTGAGGCCACCCTATCTTAACCCAGGGGCCCTCTACAATCATTCCTCTCCTGTATCTTCTTCATCCTTTTTTGTCTCCTCCCTTACTGAAAGATGAGGCTCCTGCCCAGGCTGTGTCAACGAGGCACAAAGGATGAGGAGACAGACTAATAGATTGAAGCTCTAACTGCAAGGCAGACAGCTCACATCCTTTGCAGGTGGCATTTCCCATTAGGAAACACTGCTCTCAGACCTACAGTACCTTAAGGCAACCATACTAAGATACTAAGATACTAAGATACTAAGCAACCATAGACTCCTGGACCTCATTGAGAGCATGAGGGCATTACATCCAATGAGACAAATAGAGTCCCTACTTTGGTAACAGACAGAGACTGTCAGAAAACATCCCTGTCATCACCCCT
This sequence comes from Acomys russatus, assembly GCF_903995435.1. Lineage (NCBI taxonomy): Eukaryota > Metazoa > Chordata > Mammalia > Rodentia > Muridae > Acomys > Acomys russatus. The sequence goes on along the minus strand of NC_067168.1, from coordinate 33,841,651 downwards.
GGCCTCCCTGGAGGAACCAGGCAATTTTGAGGTTACGCCTGTGTTTCGAGAGCAGTGGTTCTCAACCTTCTTATGCCTTGACCCTTTAATAAAGTTCCTCATGCTGTGGTGACCGCCCCTCCCCCTAACCATAAGAACATTTTCATTGTTTGCTACTATTATGAATCATAATGTAAATATTTTGGGGAGGTAGAGGTTTGCCAAATAGGTTGCTCAGGAGATCCCCCGGAATTCAAGTTAGGAGACTCCCGTTTCTTCAGTGATTTTTTAAAAAATGCACTAAAAGGATATTCTGCTTCTACCTGGAAACTCGTGGTCTTGCACTCAGCCACCACAGCTGTGGGGGGAGAAGAGGCTCTTGGCTAACTCTGTAAGGCTCCCTCCCTGTTGCCGGTGACCGCATAGAGAGACCTATGAGTGCTTCCTATGATTGGCATATGAACTGGGCAGAGCAAGGGCTGTGTGGCTGCACATGGCTTGAGCTGCTTCTTTTTTTTTTTTTACTTCATTTTTTTTTTTTTTTTAAGATTTTTTATTTTATTATGCTTGTTTTACCTGCAGGCCAGAAGAGGGCACCAGGTTACATTATAGATGGTTGTGAGCCACCATGTGGTTGCTAGCAATTGAACTCAGGACCTTTGGAAGAGTAGGCGGCGCTCTTAACCACTGAACCATCTCTCCAGCCCCTTGAGCTGCTTCTTGTCAGAGAAGAAGTAAGGTCCCTAGAGACAAAGCCACTTGATCACAAGGTTCAGGGCACCTGCCCAGGCATCGCTGCCCCTTCTAACCTACAGCCCCCCCTTGCCTTGCTCATCTAACAGCTCCCAGCACCTCCGTCTGTTGCTCAGCCCTGATTGGCCTGAAACTATCAAGAGGACTCACTGAGAGAGGTGGGTCATGTGGGGCCTGACCTGGCTCAGACTTTGACACCCGCAAACCCATCAGCAAGTAGGCCCAGGAGTGCTGTGACCTGCCTGGGAGCACCTTCTCTGCTGGAGGTGCCTATGCTGGCACCAGGAGCCCCCATTCCCCTTCCTGCTCAGTAGCCCTGTGGCTGGTCCTGCTTGACTCCCCAGAAGCCTTGCCTTTGAGTGAGACTTTACCCTGGCTTCCTCTCAGCACTTGTGCATTCCTGACCCTGCGCTTCACGCCCGCCTTCCCTGGATGGCCCAGGTAGTGTAGGTGATTCCTCAAGGGGCCCCACAGGCACTGAGCAAGAAAAAGCCTTCTCCCTTACCTTCATGCTCTCTCACATATCCATATACCTTTTGTGTTCTTGGGCTGTCTGTGGCTTGACTCCACCCCCACCCCCCCCCACACACACACCCCAAAGGGCGACCTTCCCTTTGTCATCTTTCTTCAGGCTACCTCAGCTCAGCCTACACCTCATAACCTGCTCTTGCTCTGAGCCCTACCCTCAGCCCAGAGCCCGTGGTGCTGCTGGCTTTCACCTTAGTGCTCCTTTACCATTTCTACTTCCACTTGTCCTAGCTGAAGGAAAGTACTTTTCTGCGTGCCTGCTCCAAGCAGGGGGGCCAGAATGCATTCCCATGGGCTACAGAGGGTGGAAATTTAAGACCTGAAGCCCAGGGGCCTTCTCTCCCCTATTCGTGCCCCCAATAGATTGGGTGCCATAGGCTGCTCACATCTACGCTCACACTCTATCACCTTGGTCTTGGCCAACCTAGCTGACGCTTGAGATACTTCACCTGCCTTACCCAGTATGGATGTACAGTCTACAGGCCATGGGCTCAGTTTTTAGACCCTATACTTTGCTCTTGTGGTCCTCGTTGGCCTCATCAAAAACTCCATGTACCCACAAACCCATTCACATTGCCCAGAGAGGAACCCAGAGTAGGTATCTTGTTGTGCAGATAGAAAACAAGGAGCCTACAGGAGTGAAATGCAAGCAGCTGCCTTGGTGGGAGATGGGTTGTGAAGTCCTAGGGTGAGATAGGAGTCTCCTGATGTTCGCAAGACGAACCCCTCCTACCTAGATCATTTGCCTGGTTCCATTCCCTCTCCAGGCCTTTTCTTTTCAGGGTCTCTTTTTGTAGCCCTTGCTGTCTAGGGAACTCTCTATGTGGATCAGGTTGGCCTCGGACTCACAGAGATCCACCTGCCTCTGCTTCCTGAGTGTTAGGATTAAAGGCACGGCCACCACTCCAGCTCTTCTCTTCTCTTCTCTTGCCCAGAGCAGACAAGCTCTCAATAGTCCGTGTTGGGGAGTACCAATCTCCCATAGTCCCTCAGTGCCTTCCCTGCCCTCGACGCTTACCTTATTTCCAGATCTTTCCTTTGCTTTCCCCTCTCCCTCTTCCTGCCATCTTCCCATAGGAAAACCATTTCAGGCGCCAGCTGTGCTCCAGCTTCCTGTTGTGTGACCTCAGGCAAGTCACCTCACCTCTCTGGATCTCCATTTCCTCAGGAAATGGGATAATAACAGACGGGATCTTACATAATCAAGCAGGCTCACTTGGAAGGGACTTAGCTCAGAGAGTGGGTCCTGTGACAATATGGCAGTAGTAGCAACAATGATAGAAAAATGGCCGATCTTCTCTAAAGCCTCCTCCTTGATCCCCACCCGCGAGGATATTTTCTTTATCAAATTTCTTGCAAAAGCTGCCTCACTGCTATTTCTTTTCTGACTTCCTATCCCTAAGCGCACTTGTGTCTTCCTGTGCCCCTCACCAGAATAGACCAGAAACCCATACTCCCACGTGGCATACATACACACACACACACACACACACACACACACACACACACACACACACATGGTAAACAAAATATAATTCATTTGTAAAGGAGACTGTAGTCGTGCCATCCATCTTAAGCTAAAATTCAATACTTCTCGGCACAGCCTGCTGTGTCTTGATGAATGGAATGGACAAAGGCTCTGTCTTACACTTGCTGCTGAGCCTCCCTCTCTAGAGCCAGCCACGAGGTCCAGTGGGGATGGAGCAGAATCCCAGGCACTGTAGGAGGTCAACAGCCATCCTATCCTAAGAGGTTCCAACAGGACATGCTCTGGCTTTCACCCTCGTATCTGCAGCCTCCCTTAGGTACACATCGCCCGTCTATGATGCTGCATGCTTTGCTGGGCACTTTGGCGTTATTGAAGCTTGGCCAAGGATGGGCTGAGAGGTACTTCCTTCCAAGCACCAAGATGCCAGCTCCCACTTCAATTCATTTCCCCATCCCTGCCCACACTCATGCCGCTACAGCCTGCGAGCACTTTCCAAGGACCCTTAACCTTTGTAGTGTATTGCTTCACCTTCTTAGCCTAGATAGAGAATGCCACAGGTCTAAGGTCCATCTCAAACTCCTTTCTGGAAAGTAGTCTTGACCCTCCCGAGCACAGCCAAGCTTGAGTCAGTACGGCTAGAGCTTTGAGGAGGCGAGGTCGGTGAAGGAGTCCAGGGTAATGTGCGGCTGCCCAGTAGACTAATGGGGGACACATAATGGATAATGGTGGGACTTGAAAGGGATTTAGGGGAAGCCATGTTGTCACCGTGAGGTGCCCAGGTGAGACTTTGCACTGACGAGCCAGGCCCTTTCCTCCATCTCTGCCTAGGGGAGGAGTCCGGGGCGACTGTGTCAAGGCACCCGGGTTAGCGCAGCACCCTACGCGGCCTCACTAAGTGAACATTCCTCTGCTCGGCGGAGTTTTATGGCTCGCCGCCGTGCTTCCTCCGCAATGGCCTGTGCTGTTTACGAACCTCTCTCCGGCTTGGAAATAGACTGTCTTTCCTGAACGATTTTCTCTTTTCCCATTTACTAAACATTGATTTCCCCCCTCCTGCGCCTCTAATAGAGCAGAAACCAATACGTCTTTGTTTGCTTTGCTCTCGCGTTCCGTGCACAGGCGGCGGGGGGCACGGGCTGCTGCGGCAGGGCCAGGCGGCTGCTCCGCGCATGTGCGTCGGTCCAGGTGGCGCTGCCCTCCGCAGTGACGAGCTCCAGTATTGCTGCCCGTTCCCGCAGAGGACCAAAGTCTGGGACACCGAAATAGTAGGGGCATACATCCCTGGGTTAACAGGGCGGTGAACCAGGAGTCTCCAGTCGTCTGGGATTGTTGTGGGAGCCGGTCGCAGGTATACTAGACAGGCAGCCATACCAGTAGTCTTTGAATTCTTCAGTTGTGCCTGTGATGCCATTAAGTGATGCCTCGCTTCCTCCAGCGCAGCCTTTGAAGTAAAACTGTTTAGGGTGAAGAGTGCATGAGCACCGGGATGCGGTTAGCCGAAGCCAAGCTGGGCTCAGACATGCATCTCTTCCCTCTCTGAGGCAGTCAGCAAACTGTCAGACCACCTGCTCCAAACTGGGAGCCCCTCCCCCACCTTGGGGGCATAGCATAGAGGAGGGCTAGGATGACAGGCGTCTCTGCTCGACAGGCCTCACAGTTTTCTTCTCACAGAGGGTTGAGGTGGAGGTGACTCTCTGGCTGGAGCACCTATTACATACAAGCCTTAGTTGGGGAGGAACGTTCTGGCAGGTGCCAGAGGAGCCTGGGATTGCCAGCAGGACCACAGTTGATCATTGGCCCTAGTTGAGCCTGAGCCTGCTCCTCTGAAACAAAGTAGCTTTAGGAATTAAATGTGGCCTTACCTGTGCTCCTTAAAAGAGCCTTTCCAAGCTCACATGGTGGCTTACTCCTCCAAACCCAGTACTCAGGAAGCTGAGGCAAGAGGATTGCTTCAGGCTTGAGGCCAGCCTGGGCTACAGTGTGAGATTCTGTCTCAAAGCCAACAAATAAAACCAACCAGCAAACCAGCAAAAAAACAATTCCTTTCTGTTCTGCTGCTCTCTGCCTCTCTGTAGCAGCACAGACCAAGCAAGGTGAGCCTGAGTTCATTCACCTTGGCTGTGAAGGACCACAGCAATTCCCCATTCCTGTACCTCAGCTGGCCACTAGTATGTCCTGTCCACCTCTCTAAAAGTAAGGAGTCCTCACAGACGGGCCCCTATTAGACCAGAAGTTACTCTCATTCTTTGGACCTCAGAAACTCCATTGTGAAAATGACTTCAGTGCCTGAGTGAAACGATGTTTCTAGCAATCCTAGGGCTGCCTATCCCAGCCCCCAGGGGTACCCATACTCAGCAGCATCCACTGAACAGCCCCAGAAAGTTATCACAACCCCAGGTTCAAATTCTACTCTGCCTTTCTCAGCAGTGGGTTCTGAGCTTACCCTGTCTCTTTCCGGAGCTCGTGGATAGCTCATATTTTATAAGAGCATGCAGGGATGGAAACAGCACAAGAGAATGCCCCACCTACCACCCAGCAAGGCCTCCACTAGTGGAAAGGTTTGAACTTTCCCAGGTACTTGCCTCTAAAAACATTTGTGGTTCATTGAAATGCAAGAGTGTCCTCCACAGAGTTGTGGCTTCATGGTGGAGGAGAGCCAGTGTCTCGGGGAAGATGTTAGGGGGAAGGACTAAGGTTAGAGATGAGGCACAAAGTGGGCAAACTAAGGCAAAAAAAAAAAAAAAAAAAAAAAAAAAAAAAAAAAAAAGACTGAGGGGCCGAATATCTGAATATAGACTGTCCAGAGGAAAGCTGAGAACAGCTCATGGGGTGCAGACAAAAGAGATGGCTGCAGTCCTATTGTAGTAAGTCTCAGAGGCCCAAGGCCCCAAGAAAGCAGGGTTGGGGTGGCAGGTGGATGGAAAATAGCTATTTCCCCCATGCCTCACCTCAAAAGAACCAAAGCAGTTCTCACTGCACCCTGTACCCAGTGGAGCCCCTTAGCGTCTCTTAGGAGCCCCAGGTCATTTCTGGGACAGAATGCTGGATAACCAGTATATGTTTGGAAGATGGATCTGGGCCAAGTTCCTTCACTCTTCCAGGAGGCAGGTATATCAGGGCCAGTAAGGACAGAGTAGTGGTGGTAGGAGGTCTTAGCCATCCATCGAAAGGGAGACGCTACAGGCACAGCCCCCCACCACCACCACCACCAGAGATCTGGACCAATTAGGAAGAAAAGAGAGGTAGCAATAATTAAAAATTAAAAGCCAACATGACAGCAGTTTAAAAATGGAAAGAATGAGTAAAAACAATTAGCCGAGATGAGCAACAGGGCAAGCGCGATACAAATGGAGCCGATCACAGAGCACTAATGACACTGGGAAACCCAATTTTTACAGTGTCAGGCTTGTGTGATTGAAGTACCAGGCCTATTTCTCCTACTTCTCTGAAACAAGCTGCGCGCTTGTCTGAGGGTGCTAGGACTTTGTCTCCTCCACGCAACTCCCAAGAGGCCTGAGTGGAGAGGCCATGAGGCAGCTGGCGGTAGGGGCCATATAGGATGGGAGTCCCAGTGATGGGGCCGGGGGTATAGAAGACAGGCTGGGAAACAGAGCAAGGGCTGAAGTGGGGGTAAACGACATATCCCCCCCCCCCCCCAGTATCTACCAACGACAGCAGTGGTGGTAGTGCCACAGTCACACACTCATACACACTTGGTTGCCGCGGAGACCAGGCGATCCTCCTGGCAGAGGGAGGCTGAGTCAGTTTGAGTAATGGCGGAGAACGCCGCTGCTGATGGGGAAAAATACATCTTCATAACAGGGTGAACCTTTTGGAAAATGGAATAAGTAAAATAATTGAGAGAAAGAAAATTGAGTTTTTATTGCTTTTTAAGTGTTTAAGTGGAGGTTTCATTTAGGCAAATTATTGTTGCTTTTATTTTTAGCCACTCAGTGGGCTGGGGGAGGGGTTGACTTCTGGTGGGGCTCCTGTTTCCTGCCCCTCTTCCTGGTAGCCATAGGGTAGCCCCATTTCCTAGAAGGGAGAAGCTGAGTCTCAGTTGAGAACTGGAAACAGTTGCAGGCTTACGCAGATGCCGCTGTGTCTTCTGGGTCCTCAGCGTCAGATTAACTCCCAGGCTTCCCCTGACTCGGTCAGGCTCCAGCCCACTTCTTAGCCTTGGCCCTCACCTCACCAGCTCTTGGTCTTCTGTCTCCTTTTCTTGCCTTGCATGCAAACCAGGGAGGAGCTCAGCAAATACTCTCTTCCTTCAGTGTGTGGTGGGGGAGTCATCCTCAGTTTGCATAACTCGAGGTGCCGACTGAGCTCCACAGCGCCTCCTGCCGGACCTAAGTGTCCGCGGCCTCATCTCTCTTGGTTTTGCCCTTTCTGTACCCCAGAAATGGCTCAGATGAAGATCACACACTGGACTAGGTTTGCCTCTCCAGACTCTACAGTTCCCCTCTGTGTAGCAGAGCCATTTAAGGACCCATTCTTGTCTTCCTTACCTTATCTGAGGTTAAGCTCCTCCAGCCCCCCAGGACCAATGATGATCTTCCTGAACCCCGCATGGGGTCACACTAAAGGGCCTCTGAACTCTTAATTGTCTCTGTTCACACTTTCTTTTATCAAACTCCCAGATGCTCACGGCTCTCCAGAGCCCTGGCCTAGGCCGTTCCAATTCCCTGCTCTGCAGCCTCACGTTTCTGTCAGTCCACATGCCTTTCCCATGCCCTTTGCTCAGCCTGACCAAGCCTATAGTGCACGTTCACCCCTCAGAAGACTAATCGAGGCGAGACCCTGACTCTAGTTACTTCAGTCAAAAGTGGGATTTATTGAAACAAGTAACTAAAAAAAAAAAAAAAATCCAGATTTATGAATTTCAGGCATGGTTGGATACAGGTGCTTAAACATTGCTGCAACTCACTCAGCCTTTTACTGTTATATTTCTTATTTTTATCTCTCTGTGGTGTGTGTGTGTGTGTGTGTGTGTGTGTGTGTAAGCCATTGGCTCCTGTTTGCTCTGGAGCTGGAGTTACAGAGTTGTGAGCTATCCAGTGTAGGTCTTCCATCCTGTGTGTTCTCTCAACCACTGAGCCATCTCTTCAGCCTGTGTTTTTTAAAAAAAAGTTTTTTGTTTTTATTTGTTGAGATAGGATTTTGCTGTGTAGACCAAACTATCCCCAAACCTGTGAGCCTCTGGCCTCCACCTCTATAGTGCTGAGATCATGGGCATGCCCCATTACTTGCAGCTGGCCTCCTTGTTAATACATTTACTAGACTGTGAACTTCACAGCCACCCTTGCCTGCAGCCTCACTTCCATTGCTGGGCCCTGATGCACACACATAATGTTTTCTTAGGCCCCTGATCTCTGTCTCCAGTCTCCCAATGGGGGGGGGGGGCCTTGCCTGGATGTGGCACGCATGGAAATGGGCAGGCACATGACCCAGGGCCTCAGGGGCTGTTCTCAGGCATGCCACCTTCCCTAGCAATCTATTACCTTCCAAGACTTGCAGCTCCTACAGACAGTGGGTTTAAACACTCTGGACTGGACAAGGGCTCCTTCCAGCCTATTTACAACAACAACAACAACAACAGCAACAGCAACAACAGCAACAACACCATTCCTGGCTCCCTCTTGTTCATAGGTCTAATCCGACAGGCTCTTGCCTGCTTCCTGTGCTGACTACTCCATCGCCAACCACATGCCCTGACTTTGGTAAGGTTCATCTGTGCAGGGTGTCCTCATCAGCCTTACACTGTGGGCCCTGCTGTCCTCAACACCTGAGTGATATCTCTCTCTCTCTCTCTCTCTCTCTCTCTCTCTCTCTCTCTCTCCAAACCTGCTTCTAGTTAACTCCCATTTTCTTCAAGTTTTAGCTCAGAGATCAGATCACCAGCTGTAGTGGTGAAGTGTTCTGTGGGCCCTTCTTCACCTGGCCCGCTTTTCAGTCTTCCTCCTGCTGTAGAAGATTTGCCTGTGTGAGATCTTTCTCTCCGGTGGCACTTGGCCCTCTCAAGGGCAGCCAGTGCATGACTCCTCCTGTCATTTCGCTGTGAGAAGCTCTGAGCCTAACACTCAGTGCATGATCGTCCAATGAGTGATGGCTTTCCAAGCGAGAGAGACAGCAAGTCCTCTCATGTGTATCACGGGGCATGACCAATCAAAAAGACCTCCCAGGACTCCCCCCTCCCCGACAGAGCCAACGGGGGCAGACTCATACATGCTAATAGAACCAACTGTGAGCCATTTTAGATGGAAGACCAAGCCCCTCTTCCTGCTGGCTACATCCTCCTCTCTGTCCACACCCAGTCCCATCCTGGTCCCTTGGTCACAGTGCCTTTCCTCTGTGGGGTGCTTCTGTAGTGTGGCCATCTTGGCCAACCACCTTTTTCCACCTTCCCCCCTACCCCCGCCCAGAAGGCTGCCCCCCTGCTGCGGCCTCAGCCCCTCACACTGGAGTTTTTATAGTGCACACAGTACAGTCGCTTTCCTCCCAGAAGCAAAGTTGACTCAATCTGCTGTGTCATTACGCTATGTGTGCAGTGCCCACACAGCCTGCCACAGAGGTGGGTAATGTTGTGAGCAGAAAGGTGGCTGAGGGGGGAGGGGGTCAGAGTATCCAGGTGATTCCTTACCTGTTCACACACAGGAGGCAGCACAGGAGGTGGGTTTCTCAGAGGGGGCGGGAGAGTGTGCACATCTACCCACACACGTGCGCACGTGTGCACACCACCCCCCCCCCCACACACACACAGTTAGCCACGCGTGCCACACATACTGTATCCTACCGTTTCCCACCCACATCCATACCTGCTCATATGCTTCCAGCTGCAGTTAGCAGCTATTATTAGCCATCACAGTCCTAGCCTGGCATTAGAGGCCTCTCCAATCAAATCTCAACAGAGCAACCCAGCCACTCTTTTTGAGGGATCCCTTGACACCGGAGACATGAGGCAGCCTAAGGATGGGGCAGGAGGCGGGGAGTCAGGAGCTGGGCAGATGAAGGACTGACCAGAGACAAGAGGTTCTCTACTTCTTTTCACCTGCTTGTCTGTACGTCTGGGGGAATATATGTTGGCTGCTTTGGGGGATGCCTCCAGGGTCCCCCAGTGTCTGAACCTGACCTGAGAGGTATAAGGAGCAAAAAGGCTTTCTACTTGAAGGTCACCAACTGCTTTTCTGTCACCCTGGATTAGGTGCTACCTGGACTCTGACCCACCCTGAGCTGAGCGCGGCATCAGAGAGAACCCGTCGCGCAAACACTTTGTGGAGGAGAAGGCAGAACTCAGAGGAAAGTGACCCTTCCCTGAGTCACCACTGGTCACTGGAGTCCCATTGCTGTCCTTGGCCCCTCCCATAATATTGCCAACCATCCTGCCCTGCTCTCCCATACCCCACTGTCCTCTCCTTAGAGGTAAGGAGTCAGCTCCTCAGGACAGCCCCACTCCTCACAGAGGCCGGAAGTTCCCTCTTCAGTGTTCTCTGCTTGTTTCCGAAAGGTTGGGGTGCATCTGAGGACCCCCTTTTGGAGAGGGGGGGACTCAGTGTCCTTCCTGCTCACCACTAACCATGATTCCTCTTACAACTGTGATACCCTGTGGTCTTGTCTCCTGTGGACCGAGTCCTGTGCCAGGTAATTGCCAAAGCCCTCGTCTGCTCCGTGACAGAGACACACTCCAGATAAGGAAAGTTAAGACTTGGGGAGTTGTAATGACTTGTTAGAAATAGCAGAGGAGCCTCGCGGTGGTGGCATACGCCTTTAATCCCAGCACTTGGGAGGCAGAGGTAGGAGGATCTCTGTGAGTTCGAGGCCAGCCTGGTCTACAAAGTGAGTCCAGGACAGCCAAGGATACACAGAGAAACTCTGTCTTGAAAAAGCAAAACAAACAAACAAACAAACAAACAAACAAACAAAAAAAGAGATAGAGAGAGAGAAAGAAAGAAATAGCAGAGGCAGGAATTGACTTTGAGGTAAGTCATCAACTGGGCTGGGCTGACACCCGACTCCCTCCACACAGATGGAAGATTAGGGGTGCATGGTGGCTTCAAGCACAGTCACACAGAGAATTCTTTGGATGTGGGATGAACGGCATCCAAAGCAAGCTGTTGTGAGGGCTCAGAAAAATGACACCCCAATATATGGCACCTTGGAGGTCCTTCTGACCTCTTTCTTCTGCTTCCTTCTCTTGCCTCCAGAAAGGGTCACACAAACCAATTTCCTGTTTTCCCAATGCTAGTCATAAAGCCTAGAGAGGCCACTCTGAGCAATTCTCTTTTCCCTTAAAGACCCTCGTGTGACAGGTGTCTTGCCCCTAATTGGAAGGGGTGAGGGGCAAGCATGTCACATGAAAACACAGAACAGCAGCACTGAGCCCCCCTCCCTACTTTATTACCAGGAGATCACACTCCTTTCTCTCCTTTTGTATTTCTCCACAGCTATGCACAAATAATAAATAAATAAATAAATAAATAAGACATTACCATAGAAATTCTCTTTCCCAGTTCGTTGAGCCTTTCCCAAGACTCCTATGGCATGTAATACTGGTTAAAGAAAGTCCTGCTTTACTCTTGCTAATCCATCTTTTGTTAGAGGGATATGGGACTACAACCCTAGTGATAGGTAAAGAAATCATAGGCCATTTTCTCTCCTTGCTATTCTTTCTGGAACTGTGCGACAAGGCTGCTGCCAGAAGATTTCCTGAAGATTACGTTCTGTGGGGTGGGATACAAACCCTTCTAGGGCAGGCCAGCTTACATTTGCAATGGGTAAGTGTGCTCCCCTTACTTGCCTCTCTTATCTCCATAAGAAAAAAATAAATAAATAAAAAACCAGCCCCAGGCCCTCTCTTTGTCGGGTGTCATTAGCTACTCTTCCCTCACTTGGCCAGATTAGATTGGGGCTTGTTAAGAAAGTGGCCCAGGGGTCTTTGTCAGCTGGTGCTGTTAAGACTGACCTTGGACGAAGGAGTGTAGTGGCTGCTGGCCAGGGTCCCTTAACTCTAAAGGGGGGGAGAGGGGAAGAATGAAGGAATTGGTGGGGGGAGGAGGGAAGGAGGAGGGGGAGGAGAGAGAAAGGAGAAGGGAAGAGGGCGGGAAAAGCAGGAAGGAGGGAGAGACTGACAGGAGGGAGGAGAGGGGAGGGGAGGAGGGAGGACACCATTGCCTGACCTGCATGGGGCTGGAGGGAGGGGGAGCCTGGGCCGCAGGGGAGTCAACCGTGGCTGCGGGAGACAGATAAGGTTGAAAGAAAGACTCATAGTCACTCTGCAGCCGATGGGAACGTGGGGATTAGGGGCTCCAAGGGCTTGTCTTGTGAGTGGAAACCCAGGAAGAGGAAAGCTGGAGGAAAGAAGAGAAAGCCCCTATTTAAGGCAACCCTTCTGCCCTTGGGAAGAATAAGAAAGCCACCCCCTCCCCACGGCGCCCAGTCCGTACAGCCTAGGGGACTAGAAGCAGAGGCTGTCTAAGTAGGCCCAGGTGGCTCAACCCAGGCAGCTTGCGGAAGAGTAGGGCACTGTGGAAGATTCCCTGGGTGCAGGGATGTCCCCCACCAAAGACAAGCCATAGCTGTGGCCATCCTGACAGGCACAGCCACCCATTCCAGCCACCGGAGCTGTCCCTGCCCCAGTGGGGTCCAGCTACCCTTGCATATTTGTGTCCTATCTTAAGCCCCTAGTCATACCTCTCAGACCCCTGCGCTCAGCCTGATGCCTGTGGCTCTTAACTGTAGCAGGTGAGGATGGGCCCCACCCAAGCTGGGGTTTGGCTGGGTGCCTGGGGAGGGAGGGCGGGGTGGACCTCCTAGTGTTGCCTGATGGCATTTGTACTGGCTGGTTCTGTGTGTCAACCTGACACAACACAAGCTAGAGTCATCAGAGAGGAAGGAGCCCCTGTTGAGAAAATACCTCCATGAGACTAGCTGTAAGGCTTTTTTTTTTCAACTAGCAATCAATGGAGGAGGGCCTAGCCCATGGTGGGTGGTGCCATCCCTGCGCTGGTGGTCCTGGGTTCTATAAGAAAGCAGACTGGAGGGCTGGAGAGATGGCTCAGAGGTTAAGAGCACTGTCTGTTCTCGCAAAAGTCCTGAGTTCAATTCCAAGCAACCACATGGTGGCTCACAACCATCTATAATGAGATCTGGTGCCCTCTTCTGGCATGCAGACACACAGGGGGACAGAACATTTTATTTTATTTTATTTATAAATAACATTTTAAAAAAGAAAGGAGGCTGAGCAAGCCAAGGGAAGCAAGCACGTAAGCAGCACTCCCTCCTTGGCCTCTGCATCAGCTCCTGCCTCCAGGGTCCTGCTCTGTTATCATTTGGTGATGAACAGCAATGTGGAAGGATACGCTGAGGAAACCCTTTCCTCACCGCAACTTGCTTTTTTGGTCATGATGTTTCACTGCAGCAATCAAAAGCCTAACTAAGACAGAATTCTTAGGACCAGATTTTGAAGACTCAACTTCCTCACTCTCCAAGACTGGGAAATCTATGGACACTGGGCCTAGGATGTGACACGCCTGGTCTGAGGCTCCCAGAGCTTGCCTTTTTCAGGCGACTGTGCCTAAGAAACCTAGTCCTTCTTGACCAGTGTCAACACCTTGTGTGGACGAAGTAAGAGCCTGATTTTGCTCATTAAGTCTATCTGATACCAGCACAGCGGGCAGGCAGTGCTAAGATGGCTAAGACCTAGTAGGTAAGGCCTCTCCTCTAGGTCCCTCGGAACTGAGCAAGGGGCCTGCCTGCCACAGTGTCTTCCTAGCCAGTGAGTTGAGAGTCAGAAAGGGCTGCCCGAATCAGCTCCTAAGTATGAAGACAGGACCTGTTGGCTGAGAGGCTGATGGAGATAAATGGCTCTTGTCCCAGGTTGGGGTCAGGGCTGGGTAAAGCAGCATTGGGCCTGATGGATGGATGACTCAGGGCTGGGCCAGGAAGAAAGGGAGGCCTCCGGTAGCAGCTCTGTCCAGATAGGAGATACCCAGTGCCCACAGCTTTAGAGTGAATGCCAAGCCACTGCAAAAGCCTGGTCCCCAGGCCCTGTTTATTCACTCAGCCACGCATCCATTCTCATGCCTGCCTCTGCTCTACTTCCTGCCTGCTATAAACTTTCTCTACTGGAAAGAACAGGCTATCATGTCTCCTGCCCTCCTACCACACTGGCCTCCTGGCTGTCCCTCTAACAAGCTTCTGGATCTTTGCCTTTGCCAACCCCAACCTAGTCTAGAACCTTCCTTTGCAATGTCCTCTTGCAATATTTTGACATTCGTGCCTCAACTGGTACTGGTGGTGGCTGCCCCCTCCCTCGCTTCCCTCTTTGGTTTCCTCATTTTGGAAGCATCCACACAGGCCTGAAAAATGCCTTTTTTTTTTTTTTTTTTTTAATTTCATCAGTTTATCACCTATCTTGACCAGGAATTGGGGAGTCCCAGAGAAAAGTCCCTCATCAAGCCCTCCCTAAAATGTGAGGTACTAGTTGCTTTCCCCACAAGGTCCCCAGGGCATTCAAATCAGGGTAAAACAGGATCAGCCCACGGGCCCGAAAAGAGAAGACTATTGTCCATCTCTGAGGAACTCTACAGAGGCTCATGGCTTTGGGATCCAGGCTATAGGAGGGGCTGTCTAGATGGTTCTGTATAGCCAGAAAGTAGATTGTTAGAGCCCTGCCTGGGATAGACCCCGTGGCCAGAGCCCAGAAGCGATGTTGACATAAAGTCAGGGCATCTCCGCCTCCAACATGATGGTGACAAATGAGAGTTGTCTAGAGCTTTAATAAATGACAGGGTGGCTGGTGCAGCCTGACTGATGCAGGGCTTTGTGAGGTGGCCAAGGTAAGGCGTGGCGGCGGGGGGGGGGGGGGGGGAGGGCATGACAAGATGCTGTGAGAATCCATAAACCCTTCAAAACTGTCCTTGATGGGGGGAGGGGAGGTGGCCCTGATGGCAAAGAATGGTGTAAGTCTAGGGCCCAGCTCAGCCTTAGCCACAGAGCGGTAGAGGCCTCAGCATCAATCTGGTGCTGATCTTTGGGTGGGGACTGGCAGCGGGCAGTGGAGAAACGTCACCCACTACTCCTGGCTCCTATTCCATCTACCTTGCCCTTTTTTCTCTCCTTCTGCCCGCCCTTTAAACCTTGATCTCCAGGAAAGGTCCTTCCTGGTTCACTGAGGGTGTCAGAAAGCCTGGTAGGGGTGGGTGTCTTATGCAGCCAAGCCACCGAGACCCACCCCAGAACCCCACTGCAGTTCCTCCACCCAAGCTTCTTCTTAGATTCTTTGCTTTAGAGTATAGACCTCATCTTTCCTCAACTCTTGCTGGGTCAGAGCCACAGAGAAACCCCAGATCTCTTTGGAGGTCAAGTCCACAGAACCAAAGGGATCAAGCAAGACAGCCTACCACTGCTGCCACCTGCTGGCTGAAGGAGGCAATATATTTAGTTTTTGGTTTGTTTGTTTTTAACCCACAACAACAAAACCCAAACCATGCTGCTCCAATTCCAGGAAATGTAATGGGTGAAAGAAATTACATAGGGTTGAGGCAGAGACACAGGTACTGGTGGTGGGCGGGGTAGGATTACAATGTCTTTTTTAGGCCAGTATCCTGGGCCTTCAGTTTGCTTGGTCTAGGTGTCACCAAAACCTTGTGGAAAGCTATAAAAAGCTGTGGGGCCAAGGAGCCCCGAGTAAGAGAGTGGGATCACACATAGCCCTGAGCCCCTATCTCTCCCCCATCAGGAGATCACACAGCCTGGAAACCAGGTTAACCTTCCTCTCTCCTTGTAAGGTCATCTCTAGCAGCACCTGGAATTCCTCCTTATGCAAATGAGGCATCTCCAGAACCCTGACCAGCCAATGATGTATGCTCACCTCGATAGCCCCTCCTATCCCCCCAAAAGGTTTAAGTAGACCTTGTTCGGCACCCCCAAATTAAATGAGCTGTCCAAACTGAAGCCTGTTTCACTGAATCCGTTCCTGGCAGCGGATCCTGAAAGCAAAATGTAACTTGACTAGGATCTGGGATGGCCTGTCCTGCCTGCACTCTGTTGAGCTCCTGTGACCCTGGGGGCCACATCCTGTGTGTCTAGGTGATGGAGAAGAAAGGCAAGAATGGGACCAAGAAGAGCAGAGGCAGGAAGCCTCACTGGGAGGAGGGTACAGCCCAGCCAGGCCCTTCCTGTATCATTTCATCTTCCTCACAAGTGCAACTGATCCTTTCTCGGAATGATCTGGAGTGAGACCTAGCAGGCTCTGTTTAACACTTGGCTGTCACCCACTTGAATCATAACTGTATTGTGCATAACTGTATTTTCTTGTTGCTGCGGCCAGATAGCTGACAAGAGTAACTCAAGAGTTCCTTTGACTCATGGGTTTTCCAAGGATACAGTATGCCCATCATGACGGGAAGGCGTCGCGGCAGGAGCATGAGATGGGCTGACCCAGGAGGCAGGTGAATTCTGGCACTCACTTGCTTTCTCTGCTGTTTCCAGCTCAGGACCCCAGGCCCTGGAATATGGTACCATCTACGTTCAGGTGGACCTTCTTATCTCAGACAAGCCTCTTCCCACACCTGAGGCTTGCCTCCCAGGGGATCTGCAATCCCATGACGCTGACAACCAACATTAACTATCATGAACTGGGGAGACAGTTCAGTCTCAAAAGCACCTGCCACACAAGCCCAAGGATCCGAGTTCAGATCCCCAGCATCCATGCAAAAAGCCAGGCATAGTGACAGGTGTCTGTAACCCAAAGCAGGGGATATGAAGATGATTGGATCCCTGAAACCCACTGGCCGGCCAGCCTTATTGAATTAATAAGCTCAAGGTTTAGTGAGAGAACCCACATCAAAGAGAGAGAGAGAGAGAGAGAGAGAGAGAGAGAGAGAGTCTTAGTTTGTGTTCTAGTGCTATGAAGAGACACCATAACTACCCACGGCAACTCTTATAAAAAGAAAGCATTTGAGTGGGGCTGGTTTACAGTTTCAGAAGATCAGTCCATTACCCCTGTAGTGGGAAGCACGGCAGCCTGCAGGCAGACATGGTAGCTGAGAGTTCTATACCCCGATTTGAAGGCAACAGGAAGAGAGAGCAGCACCTCTGGGCCTGGCCTGGACCCTTGGAAACCTCAGAGCCCACACCCTGTGACACGCTTCCTCCAATAAGGCCACACCTCCCAACCCCTCTCAAACAGTGCCGCTCCCTAATGACCAAACATTCAAATCTATGAGCCAATGGGGCCCATTCCTCTTCAAACCACCACAGAGTGCTTTTGTTCTGGTCTCTCCAGACTTAGTCTTGCTGCAGCCTCTCCTGGATCCCCTCCTGCCCGCCCCACCCCCCCCCCATTCTCTGGGAGCCTCATCTTTTGGTGCAGACCCAGAGTCTCAAGAATCCCAGTGGCCACACTGAGATGAAATGCAGATCAGTACCCTACTCGATGCACATCAGAGAAGCTGCTTCGTGCAGGAGATGGGGACTGTCACAGAGGCCCACAACTGGACAATGCAGAGAGTGAGACACTTTGGAGAATTCAGTCCTAAATGGATATCTCCACCAAAGCCCTCCTTCAAGGCTTAGGGATCTATTCAGAATAGGAGGAAGAAGAATTGTAAGGGCCAGAGGTAACAGGTGACTTCAAGGAATCGGTGTCTTCAAGACACGACAGGGCTGGTGTACATATGAACTCACAAAGACTGTGGCAGCACACAGCCCACCCGCCCAGGTTCAAGTTAGATGCGACCAGCACCGAGGGAGAAGTGGACACCGGTCCCACACCTGATCAAGAGGTTATCTGCAGCTGATACTGACTAACGAAGATAAAACCAGATTTCTCCAGTGAGTGTCACTGGATATGTCAACTACACTTGAGGGCAGGCCCCATGCCCAGAAATAGTTGGCCAACAGAAAACAAACTCAGTGGTATTTTTTGTGGACTTTTGGTTTTGTTTTGCTTTAGTTTTGACTTTTTTTTTTTTTTTTTTTTTTTCCTTTTTGGTATTTTGCTTCTTCATTTTGATTTTCATTTTTGAGGGTTTTTTTTTTTAATGTTTCTTGTTCCTTTTGCTTTGTTTTAGAGAAAGAGTACAAGCTGGTGGGGAGGGAGGTGGGAAGGAACTAGGAGGAGTTACAGGAAGGGAAAACATGATTATAGTATATTGTATAATTTTTAAAATAAAAAACATATTTAAAAAGTAGAAAATAATCTAGGAAGACACCAGAGACCAACTTTTGTCTCTGGTTCCACGAGCACACACACACTCACGGCATATGTGTTCTTATGTGTACAGAAACACATACATAAACGAACAGGCATATACACCACACACACACACACACATTTAACAATTACAGCAATACACTGCCATCCCCATGTTTCTCCAGAAAAATTCTGGACCTTTGCTTTTGCCAACCCTAAGTCATTCTGGAACCCTCCTGTGCAAGATCACCTGGTGAGTTACACAGAGACTTAGGCTACAGAGATGGTGTCTCAAAACCAAAACCCAGCTGGACATGGTGGCACACGCCTGTAATCCCAGCACTTGGGAGGCAAAGGCAAGCCCATCACTGTGAGTTTGAGGCCAGCCTGGTCTACAAAATGAGTACAGGCTACACAGAGAGACCCTCTCTCGAGAAAGAAAAAAAAAAAAAAGAAGAAAGAAAGAGATACGGGTGGAAATGAACAAATAGTTCACATCAAAGGAAACTTGCAGACATGCCCTTGAAGGTACAACTGCATTCCTCTAAGAGAAACAGTTAAACAGGCAGAGCTGTGTACTTGCTGACCGTGGTGGGAGAAGCAGAAATTAAAGCTATTTGTTGGGAGGAAATTGCTCAACTTCCCTGAAAGCAATTTCACAATGTCTGTCAAAATTTAAAATGCACAACCCCCTTGACCCACCACTACCCATTTCTAGGAAATAGCCTACAGATGAACTCACACACGTGTGAAATTATGCCCAAGGGTGTTCACTATGTAGTGTTTGGAAGAGTAATTGGAAACAGCTAGCCTGGGGAGCGTGTCTGGGTAAATAGGGAGTGGTCTCTTCATGTGTATTTTCAGCTACTAAAATGGATGAAGGCTGGTGGCCACATGCAGTGACAGAAACACAAGGTGTCCTGAATCTCTAGGATGTTAATCTGGTTGTTTTGTTGTGTTTGTTTTTAAGAAGCCAGTGGGGTTTGGGGAGATGGCTCAGTGGGTGAGTGTGCCTGCTGTGCACAATGAGGTTCTGAGTTCTGATCCTCAGCATTCACGTAAAATGGTGGGTTGGGGCTGGAGAGATGGCTCAGTGGTTAAGGACACAGGCTGCTCTTCCAGAGGACCCAGGTTCAATTCCCAGCACCCACATGACAGCTCACACCTGTCTGTAACTTCAGTTCTAGGCCTTCCGACACCTTCACACATGCAGGAAAAACACTGATAAACTAAATAAAAAGTTTTTAAAAAGAAGATAGAAAGAAAAGGCCGAGTTGTTTCTTCACACACATCTGTAACCTCTGGGAAGGCTGGTGGAGCTTACTGGCCACCAATCCAGCTGGAAAATGTTGAACACCAGGTTCAGTGAGAGAGTCCATCTCAATGGAATAAGGTAGAGAGTCCTAGGAGACTCCTGTGAATTGCAACTGCTCACAAACATGTACACACACACACACACACACACACACTAAAAGATGATAGCACAGAACTTAGCAGTGTCCTCCAGACTTATCTGTCTCCATCTTTACTGTCCTGTTCCAAGACATCTAGCTCTACAGTCTGGTGCCCAGTACCTAGGAGCTTAGCAGGTAGGAGGCAGAGGCCATATTCTTTGCCTTGGGCTCTCCACCACTGCATCCTCCACTTGAGTTTTCTAAGCCAGGCATCTGGTCGCCTGTGTCTGTGTGTCTCTGACTTTCTCTCTCTGTCTCTCTGTCTGTCTGTCTCTGTCTCTGTCTCTCTCTCTCTCTCTCTCGTGTGTGTGTGTGTGTGTGTGTGTGTGTGTGTGTGTGTGTGTGTGTGTGTGCATTCAAAACACTGTGGTTCCCTATTGCCCTTGGGATGGATATCGGAACTCTACAAGGCATCCGGATGTCTATTCCAGTGAGCAAGCCCATCCTGTAGACTCTATAGCATGGCTCTCAACCTTCCTAGTGCCATGACCCTTTAGTAGAGTTCCTCATACCGTAGTAACCTCCAGCCATAAAATTATTTCATTGCTATTTTATAATGGTAATTTTGCTACTGTTACAAATCATAATGTAAAGATCTGATATGCAGGATATCTGACACGCTGACCCTCAGAAGTTGAGGAGCACTGCTCTCTACCCTCTCCCAGGCTCCTAACCTCAGCAACCCTCTGCTCACTCCAGGGTGTGCCCTCAAAAGACCTTTTCATCCTCCTCAGGCTTCTGTCCTCCTGCCCTTACAATGTCGACACTACTCTAGTGCCTGCTTCCAACGCGGGCTCTCCCAGGTAACTAAAAGCAGGAAGTGTGCCTGGCCCCACTCCAGTGCCTGTGGCAGTGCAAGCTGGCTAAATGGACAGAAGTTCTGCAGGGTTCCTCACCCCTGAGGCCCTCCAGCCTTGTTGCAGCAGCCAGCTCTGGCTCTTCCAGACTCAGGAAGAAAGTGATCCTGCTAGTGGGATGTGGTGGCACACGCCTTTAATCCCAGAACTTGAGAGGCAGAGGCAGGCAGATCTCTGTGAGTTCAAGGCCAGCCTGGTCTATAAAGAGAGTTCCAGGACAGCCAGGGCTATATATAGAAACCCTATCACAAAAAACAAACAAACAACAACAACAACAACAAAAGCCACAACAACAACAACTCCCCCCCAAAAAAGTGATCCTGCTTGCCTCACCTTGAAGGCCAGTTCAAAAGAAGCCAGGGGAGCCCAGGGACTGGCACCTGGCTCACAAGAGATCAAGGCTCTGGTGTCTGGCAAGAACATCCAGTGGTTGAGGCAAGGTGGGAAAGCACATGTGTACAATCATTAAGATGCCATGTTTTTTCAAAATGACTGTACTGCCAATGATGGAGGAACAATGTACTAAATATGAGAAATAAATCTCGTTACCACGTAATGAGCTGCCTTATTAATGTGTTAAACTTGTAAGAAATACTTAAGTGTTTAATTGGCACCTAATGAGGGTGCCAATTAAGGATCATTACGCATTTCTTTAAAAATCATAATTGGCAGGGGGGCATTTCAATCAATGCCACAGGGCTGGCTCCACAGGGACTTCATTTTGGCAGTGCATCTGGTGGCTAAAAGTGTGGGCCACCATCTGGTTGCTAGCCCCATAGGAGCTCACAGCAAGGTCAGGGCTGCCTAGGTTGGACCTAGCTCCCAACCCCAGCCCCAAACACCAAGACCTACTTTCCCCACTACCACCAAGTTCTGGCATCCATCAAAGCTAATCTGAAATGACACCTCTGCCATTCTTCCTGGCAGATAGGAGGCCTCAGAGGGATGGGACCCACTGAGGACCAGGCTCACAGCTCTCCACCAATGATCTCATCTTCTAGGATCCTGAAAGAAGTTTTCCAGGATGTTCTGTGAGAGCTGGGCAGGAGGTGGGACAACTTCTTCTTCTTCTTCTTCTTCTTCTTCTTCTTCTTCTTCTTCTTCTTCTTCTTCTTCTTCTTCTTCTTCTTCTTCTGTTTCTCAAGACAGGGTTTCTCTATGTAACAGTCCTGCCTATCCTGGACTCGCTTTTGTAGAGCAGGCTGGCCTTGAACTCACTATCTGTTGGAGGTTGGTCTGATGTATTTTGATGCTAATTACTGCTTGCTGTCCCTGTGACCCACCTTGCCTAAGAGCTTAACTTATTTGACCAATAAAAGGCCATCAAACCTCGGCAGGGCAAGTGGGGTAGGTGTGGCTATGGTTCCTGGGCTTGGGGAAGACAGAGAGAATCTTGGGACGATACAGGAGGAGAAGGGAGAAGGAGTAGGCTTGCCATCATGGGTTAGATGGAGGAGAAGCACGTGGCCCGCATGGATGGAGAGTTTGGCCCAGATGAAGAACATTAGTAATTATTTGGGATCATGGATGGGAGGTAGCTTGATAGACATTATTAGAAGCAGATGGCACAGGATTGGGGCAGGGATCCCATACCTGCCCCACTATGGGAAGTAGTTTAGGGCATTGATAGCTTCCCGGTCCCAGGTTAACTAAGGCTATTTTAAAATATAACAGGTGTCTGTGTCTTGATTGATTACTACTGGGTTAGAAAATACTGTAGTAATAATTATAGGCCTGATAATAAACATTACTAGGCCTACTGGTAAATTAACAGCAACAGCCATCTGCCTGCCTCTGCCTCCCAGGTGCTGGGATTAAAGGTGTTGGCCACAATGCCCAGCCATGGGACAACTTCTTTAGGAGTAACAAGTCCTCACACTTGGGTACAGGCTGGGTACTCACTTGGGTATAGTGACAAACTACAGCTTGGAGCTCCCTCAGGGCCTCTGAAGGTGGGGCTGGGTCTCTCTCTCCCTGCTAAATCACATTCTGAATGTTTTTACAGGAGCTGTTGTATGCCTGGGCTTGCTTAGGAGCATTCAGAAAAGACAGGGCCCCTCCCACTCCAGTGTTCAACCCCCCTTCCCAGGAAAGCAAAGCTAAGCGGGTCTATATTCTAGCCCAGGCTAGCTAAGAAGAGCATCCTGAGAAGCCGGAGCATGATTAATTGCCAAATTAATTGGCAAATTAATCACCCAGGCAATTGCCAGAAAGGTGGGTGGAAGACAGAGAAAAAGGCCGGTGCCCACGACGGGCAAGGCCAGGCCAGGGGCAGAGTGAGAAGTGACCACAGCCCAGGCAGAGGGTGAGAGGGCAGAAGCAGAGACTGCATACTCTAGGAGAAGAGGGCACGGACACAGTGAGAGGCAGCACACAGGGGTCTGTGGTGGCCAGACTGGCATCTTCCTGAACTGACTTGAAGCCTCACAGGTGGAAACTATAGAAAGGCCAAGAAGGGTATGGAGGGAGCATAGTGGGGAAGGCTGGGATGGTCAGGCGAGGGTGACCAGTTAGTAAATATACGTGTGCATATAAGACTTGACGGGAGGGCTGGAGAGATGGCTCACAGGTTAAGGGCACACGCTGCTCTTCCAAAAGTCCTAAGTTCAATTCCCTGCAACCACATGGTGGCTCATAACCATCTATAATGAGATCTGGTGCCCTCTTCTGGCCGGCAGGTGCAAATGCAACAGAATACTGTATACATAATAAGTAAATCTTTATTTAAAAAAAAAAAAAAAAAAGGACTTAACAGGAAAGAACGACTGGCCTTTGGGGCTAGATAAGGCATGGTGTCTGACTTGACTACTGGCGAGGGAGTGGGTGTCGAAAGCCGGAAACTGGGGCAAAGTGCCCCTTCTACGACTGGCATATTAGGATTGACTGGGGAAGCAGCTGAGTAGCTCCCGCCATTTGCCAGTCTTCACAAACCTTAGAAACCTCACCCTTGCCCATGCAAACAATTCCCCAATGGTCTCATGAGCCAATGCTGCTGCTTGAAGCCAGGTGAGAGGGTTCCTGGCTCCAGAGCTCAGGCTCTGCCCCAGAGTCCCCAGGCCAAATCATTCCCAAGAGGTACCAGGTTAATCTGAGTCTGAAGCAGGAGACTTCCCTGCCTGGCTTTGAGGAACATGGAGGAAATCCATGTTTTCTGTTAGCCAAGGGCCACTTTACCTTTCACAGTGCTGAGGATCAAAGTCGGCTTTGTATGTGGTAGGCAAGCGCTCTACCGCCTGAGGTGTAGCTTCAATCCCCTTTTCCCCACCCCCCTTTGAGACAAGGTCTCACTCTGGAGCTCAGGTTAGCCTGCTCCAGTCTCCTAAGTGCTGGTGGTAGGAAGCCACTTCAGAACTTAAGTGTCTTGAGAGAGTCAGAATAGAGTCTGAGCCTAAATATGATTCAGAGACCTCAGCCCTGCAAAAGCCCCAGTATTTTCCAGGCCACCCTTTGGACACCTAGAATGCTATTTACTTACTAAATACGTATCTAGCATTCCTACATGTCAGGTGCTATTCAAGCTCCCTACATGTATGAGGTCTTTTAATCCGATCAAGCATGGAGGGCGTGCTCCATTTTGCAGATGGGGAAACTGAGGCAGGCGTTCAGACATTTGGTTTGGGATTTTGTGGTAGTAAGCTGGGATTTAGACCAGATTGTCAGTACAGCAAGGGACACCAAGGAAACCCCAGCTGTTGCAAGTCCTTGGGCAAAGGTGCCTTTGGCATCCAGGGAGACTAGCTGAGCTGATTAAGACGCAGAGGACCTCACCCCATCTTAGCTTCTCTGGCGAGAGGCTGCCTACTGCCTGCTGTTTGTGGCATCACATTGACTGAGATGTTGGCTTGTTGCTGTCTGCCCCATAGGGGGTGATGTATAGGGAGGAGGTGACACTGTTTCTGTCCCCCTTGGGCATACAGCTCAACAGGAACACAGGTGTGGTCTCCTGTGTCCAACGGACCCATAATGTCTTAAGGTTTCTATTGTTCTGACAAAACATCATGACAAAAAGCATCTTACACTTACTTCCACATTGCTGTTCATCACCAAAGGAAGTCAGGACAGGAAGTCACGCATGGCAGGATCCTGGAGGCAGGAGCTGATGCAGAGGCCATGGAGGGGTGCTGCTTACTGGCTTGCTCCTCATGGGCTGCTCAGCTGCTTTCTTTCTTTCTTTTGAAATCTTTTTTTTTTTTTTTTTTTTTTTAAAGATTTATTTATTTATTTTATATAGAAGAGTTCTTTCTCTGCACGCCAGAAGAGGGCACCAGATCTCATTATAGATGCTTGTGAGGCACCATGTGGTTGCTGGGAATTGAACTCAGGACTGCTGCAAGAGCAGACAGTGCCCTCAACTGCTGAGCCATCTCTCCAGCCCCCAGCCCACTTTCTTATAGAACACGGGACAACAGTGGTACCACCCACCATGGTCTGGGCCCTCCCCCATTGACCATTAATTGAGAAAATGCCTTACAGCTGGATCTCAGGGTGGCATTTCCTCAGCTGAGGCTCCTTTCCCTCTGATGACTCTTAGCTTGTGTCAAGTTGCCACGTAAAACCTGCCAGTGCGCATAACTACCAGCCCTAGTCCCAGACAGAGGGACTTAGGAAAAGAAGCAGAGGAGGCTTGTCATGTAGTGCAGGCCTAGCACAGTGACGTGCTTCATGTTTGTAGGGGGTCACTGCTGAGACTCCTGCTTCTCAAGAAGTTCTTCATCCTTTATAACTTGCTGACTGATTGTCCTTCTAGAAATGCACCCCTCTCCCATAGCCTCCTCTGAAACTTAATGCAAACCAGAGCAAGGTGAGCAGATACCTGTGTCTTTCATGTTCATGTGTGGGGATGCAGGAACCAGAAGAAAGGGACCCTCTGAGCACAGGACCCACCCTGAGGGATGTAGAGATAAATTAGACCTAATTGGAGTTTGGTCCAGGAGTCCATGACTTAGGACAAGTCATTCAGCGTCACTGAGAGTTGGCTCCAGATGGGACAGCAGCTGACTAACCCGAGCTCAGTAGAAAGTGGGGCGACACATAAGTTTATTACCATGCTGAGTGGGGCGCCAAAGAAACCAGACCTCTGAGCCCAGGACCTTCTAGAACAACCAATCATCCTGACTTAGCCCCACTCCAGATCAGCTCCTAGCAGACCACGCAGGCAGCTTTTGTACACCAGCTGCCAGGACCTCTGAACTCCGCCCCTCCCCGACCTACCCCAAATCTCCAGGCTAAATTTCAGTCAAGGAACTCCGGTCCCAGTTCCAAACCCATACCCACTCATCGCCCCTATGCCGCCGTTCCAACCAATAATCTGAACCTGTACTGCCACCTGGTGGTCACAGTGAAAATAGCTCCAAACCGTGCAGCTCTCTCCTTTGGCCAAGGGAACGGGATTCCATATCACTCATTGTCAAAACTTGGGAGAAGTCACTACTTAGAGGGTAGGAGCTGAGGACATGGGTGTGGTCTCAAAACAACATCCAAATAGATCCATCTTTACCAGCACTGGTCTCAGACAAGGCGATTTAGAAAGGGAAGAACGGGTCCACCATCTGGTGTGGGCTCCATCCCGGCGACCCCATGTTTGCAGGGGTCACCGGTGAGACGGCCATTGTTACCGGCCTTCCTCTGAAGAAGCTCTTTACCCTTCCGATTACTGTCTGCCCCAGTTGGAAATATGGCTTTATATCAAACCTAACTGAACCCAGCGCAAGGTCCGATACAAAATGCTTGTACCTTTCCTCACTTCCTGGGGAGGGATGTTGTCATTTCTCGAAGCTCTCACAACAGATGGGATTCTTCCAAGGCCAGCCCCATCTGTGCCCATCAGCATCGGAGCCCAGCAGAGGACCTTGTGGGGACAAGTTGAGAATGACCGAAGAGATCAAATAGCTAGATGGGTGGCGGCCCTGGCTTCAGAGAACATTGTCCATCTCTGGGAATTTTGGCAGTTGGCTCTGAGGTGAATGAGGCTGGGGGTCAAGTTCAAGTCCTGGTTTTTACTAGATATCCCTATTGCTTTGTGCCTTTGTTTCCCCTGTCTGTAATCTGGACACACAGAGGATGCTTACCAGGAGGTTGCTGGGAGATTGGGCGGCTCTGTTCTGTCTGTGAATGTCCAAGAGGTTTGCACACCTCGCTTGTCAGGACTTCACCTTACCCAGGCTTCAGAGTGGCATTTTATTGACTTATTATTGAGCTGATGATAGATCTCTTAAGTCTCTCATAAGCTTGTGTTCTTGGCTTCCTTCAGCGAATCAGTCTTTTACTGAATGCCAGGCAGGGAGAGTTTGGCCCATTTTGTGGCTCTCTAGGTCCTGCAGTCGGCCCGCCAGCAGGAGAGTAGAGTAGGGCCTGTTGGACCACCTAGAGACGCCTGGGTAGCGTCATGGGTCCTAGGGTGGGGTGAGAGAGGCGCCCAGGGGGTTAGTGCTCTAGTTGGTGGGAGTGCTATTGCTTTTTAAATTATCTGTATTATCTATATTATCTGTAGGCCCGGCTAGCAATCACTTAAGACACAGACACTTGTTATACTTTAAAATAGCCTTAGTTAACCTGGGGCAAGGCAGATAGCAATCCTCTAAACTACTTTTCATAGTAGGCCCTCAGGCATGGGATCCCTGTCTCAATCCCATGCCATCTGTTTTCAATAACCTCTATCAGGATACCTCTCATCTGTAATCCCAAATACTGGCTCATGTTCTTCATCTGGGCTGGATTCTCCATCCACGCCGTGGGCCATGTGCTTCTCCTCCAGCTAACCCTTGGTGGCCTCCTCTCTTCTCCTTGGGTCTCCTCTCTCCTTTCTCCTTCTAGTGGTCTCTCTTTTCTTCTTCCCAGAATTCCTCTCTCTCCTAGGCCCACCTATTTCGTTTGCCCTGCCCAGGTGGGATGGCTTTTTATTAAGCAAAAGGTAAGTCACAGAGTCAGTAAGCAGTAATTAACATCAAAATACATCAGACCATTCCCCTCCCCAACAAGTGCCGTACCAGGTCACGAGAGTGAAAGACTGGGGTTGATGGAGAGAAAGGGGAAGGGGATGGGAGGGGAGACAAAGGGAAGGGAGGGGATCAAAGGATAGGGCCAGATGACAGCTTTTGAGCCATCCGATAGGACTTGCCTGAGGTCGTCAGTGTCTGGAGTTACCAGCAGGTGGCATCATAGTTGCTATGAGAAGCTCTAAAGTAGATTAGGATCTGAGTCTTAGTTGGGGACCTGTCAGGCCCCAGAATCCCCACCCCCACTGTGCCCCACCCATGCACACCCTTCACCCCACCCCCTGCTTCTAGACCTTATCTAAAGCTCCTATCTGGAATGTTCCCAGCCCAGCCAGAAGCCCCCAGTCTGTAAGTCTGGATTGCAGTGCAGATGACCTTCTGCCTCCTGGAGAGGCCAGTCATGCAGAATGGCATCAATCAAGGGAGACTGGGATGGCCACACCTTGCCTCGTGTCAGGACCATGTACCATGGGACCAGAGTCACCAGCTGACGCCACTGCCAACACCTGCTCCATGTACTTGAGTTGAGGGGCACGGTGGATATTTGTGGGTTTCCCCATTGTAGTGAACGTAGCAGAGGGTACTTTTCCAGGCGTAAATTCTGCCTCTCCACTCAGACCGCTGCTCAGTGCCCTCTCGTTCTCACCTGGACCAAGGGGAGCGGGCTATCTCTTTGATGGGGTCTCCATAAGCAAGTCAGTCTGATCAGAAAGTGTCCCGGGCGAGTGAGAAATCAGCAGCCTTCCTGGGTATCATCAGCTCTACCAAGAGCCAGGCATGTTCCAAGATGTCCCCTGCCACCCTGCTCCCCAGCTGTGTGACCCTGAACTGGTCCCATGCCTCTCTGAACACAATTGTGCTTTCTCTGATAAAGGAATTGAAGGAAGGGATGGATGGATGGATGGATGGATGGGGCACACGTAGCAGGTACCGCGCAGTGGGCAGGAGGCCGAATACAGGGCATGAGAAGTTACTCTCAGGTACTATGCCTGGCACTTTCTTCTTCCTTCCTCCTCTCCTCAGTTTTGCCCTCCTCTTTGTCTTTGTTTTAGATAGGCTTTTCTTAAGATATATCCCAGATGAGTCCCAATCTTACAATCCCACTGTCCCTACCTCTAGAGTGCTGGGCTTGCAGATAGATGCTGTCACACTCAGCTTCCCTTTGCCTTGTTTTAGGCAAAGGAGAAGAGCCTATTGGCTGGGTCAAAGACAAGAGACAGGTGAGTATGGAAGAGAAAAGGCGAGTACACTAAGGGGTCAGGAAGAGCAGCCAGGTGCGGGATGGCCAGAGGGAGGCCCCTATGAGGGTGATCTGTACCAGGATTGTGTGTTCACCTTGCCTTCTCTTCCAGGTTACAAGGCAGCTCTCTGTGAGTTGTGACAGCCAGCAGGAACAGATGTGTCCGTGGCAGGAGGGTGTTCTAGGTTCCAGCTGGACTCCAGGTCTTCACCCAGCCTCCAGCCTTTGCCTAACCATGTCTTCTGGCCAGATGGGTGTCCGGGTGCCAGGCAGGCAGGTTTCCTTTTACCCTCACCATCTTGCCCCCGCCCCCCCCCCATCCCAGGCTCATAGGTGCCAGGCCTCTAAGATGACTCTACCTATGTCCCCTTCCCTGGACAGCTTCTGAGGGATGGGCCCTTATCCCCAGCTTTAGACCCATATTGCTCCAGGACCTGGGAAAAGCTTTCATGTATATGATTAGAGAGGTTTGTCTCCGGGGCTGTGAATGAGGGACCTACTGTGCTGGTCTTCCAGCTGGCTCAGAGATAGGAAGCCTGTGTGGCCAACACAAGGGAATCTGTTAGGAACATGACACCTTCTGGACACTGCTGTGCTTGCTGGGGTAGAGAGCAAACTTCCACAGGATTGCCTGGGGAAAGTCACAGGTGGAGTTACGGCCACAGTCACAACCACATCCCGGCCATGGCCAACAAGTGGGAAAGAGAAAGTGACTGGGCGTGACCCCGTGCCTCCTTCAGGCAGCTCTCCCTAACTAAATCTTTGGTAGCAGGTCCGGTCAGAATCCTTTCTGTAACCCAGCAGAGTCGGCCCTGGAAGTTGAGAAGTCCCTCATATGTTGTCAGACACACTGAAAATGCTTGCTTTGGCCTGGAGAGATGGCTCAGAGGTTAAGAACGTTGCCTGTTCTTCCAAAAGGTCTTGAGTTCAATTCCTAGCAACCTCATGGTGGCTCACAACCATCTATGCTGAGATCTGGTGCCCTCTTCTGGAGGTCAGGGGCACATGCAGGTAAAACACTGTATACTTACTAAATAAAAAAAGAAACTTTTTTTTTTTTTTAAAACGCTTGCTTAGTTCTGTGTACTCTGTGGGTGAGGTCTGGGAGGCCCAGGGAAGAGAGGGTGCCACATGTCGAAGACAGGAGAGCCCCCCTCCCCTTGCAAAGGGGCTTGTAGGAGCACCCAGCTGGACTGGATGGAGCAGGGAGAAGAGGGAATGTGAGTAGAATCTAGCCCAAGTCTCAGCTTCTGGGACAGGGGAGGAGGATTGGTGGGAGGGCTGACTGGAGTGATGTGACCTAGTCAGACCTGGACTCTCAGAGGGATCTTCAGGCCTGTCAGTCGCCTGATGGAGCAAGACACTGATGGGCTTGGGGCCCAGGGAGAATGGAAGAGGCAGTGGGTGCTTGGCCCAGGGATTCTCCTGTCTTGCTCTGGGCCAGGCCAAGCCTCCGATGGGGAGGTGTAGGCTGGAGACCATGTGGCAGTGTGTCTGTGAGCCTCAGGAAACTTCTCTCAGAGACAAAGGGCTTGGTACGCATTCTCCTCAGCTGGGTGTTGCAGGAGGCAAGAGAGCATCTCAGCCTCTCTCTGGGCTCACCACCCAGGGGGCAGAGTCTCAGTCCCTCTCAAGCCCTCCACAACTCTAGCCTCTTTACATTTCTGGCCACTTTGGGCAATGTTTGCCACTGTCATCTTTTAGGCCACTGTGAGGATCCATGTATGGGTCCACTCGGAAATATCACTTAGAAGGTTTGCTTGCTTGTCCATGGAACTTAGAATCCAGGGACCCATTGAGAAGCTTCATGGGTTTCTTGGGTTTACTAGTGATGTTGTCTGCACCCCAGACCTCCTCCTGCCCTTCTACCCTCTACACATTCTAGAAACCTTACACTGTGGAGGCCACAAGAAAGGAGGCCCCATCCTGTGACTGATTTTCTCTGCTTCCAAGCTAGTAGGATTTCAAGGTTGCCTGGGGCTTTTCCTCTAAAAGTGAGGACTGGGCTGTTCTGTAGTCTCATGTCAACTTGACATGGGCTAGAGTCATTTTGAAAGAAAGAGCCTCAGTTGAAGAACCCCATCCCCCACCCCTTGCCCCAAATTGGGCTGAAGAGAAGCCTCTGGTGCAGTTTCTTGAGCAGTGCTCACTGCGAGTGGTGCCACTCCTGGGAAGTTGGTCCTGGGGTGCATAGGAAAGCGAGGAACAAGTCAGTAAGCAGCACCCCTACAATGCCTCTGTATCAGCTCCTGCATATAAGTTCTTGCCCTGACTTCCCTTGGTGGCAGACTACAATGTGGAACTGTATACTGAAATCAAGTCCTTTTTTCATCAATTTGTTTATGGTAATGGCGTTTGGGAACCCTAAGACACTAGCCCAGGCTGTAAGCCACTCATCAGAGCTGGTCTGAGTCATCAGAGATAGGATCCCTGGCCGTCTCTCCCAGCCTCTCCCCTGACCTCCGAGGGACCTCAAAGTGCTCTAGTCTTCCACTTTCTACTGACCTGTCCGTCATACAGGCATCACAGGCCTGCCTGATAGGTGGTCCAACCAAGTTCCAAGGATGTCACCTTTCTGGATGTACCGTGAGAACTAGGAAGTGCAAAGTGGGATGATCTGAGAAACAGGCTTTCTGATGCATGCTCCTGCTCCCGGAGAGGGGCTAGGGAAGGAAGCCACCTTCTTAGGTAAGTCTCAGCACCATCAATTCCTCTACTCCCTTTGGAGTCTCTCTCTTGAATGAAAGCTCTCGCATTGGGCTTTGCTCTGGGGGTCTTGGTATTCTTTACCACAAAAACAAACAAACAAACAAAACAAAACCTGCACAAGATTTATTTGTTCTTTGTAAACTTATCTGTATGTGTAGGTTTGTGCGCATGAGTGAAGATGCCTCCTCTGGAGCTGAAGGTACAGGGGGTGTGGGATTCACCTGACATGGATGCTGGGAACAGAACCTAGGTCTTCTGCCAGAGCAGTCCATGTGTTAACCACTGAAAAATCTCTCCAGTCCTTCTGGAAGATTCTTATCATTATCTTGCATGTTTACTTCCCCTCACCTAGGGGGGGTTACCCAGATGTGCTTAAGAAGTCCTGTCCCCTACCCTGATCTGCCTCTGCAGGACCCAAGCTAAGGAGTATGGGGCAATGCCCACTGCCAACTAGCTCTGAGGGTGAAGTGGCAAGGGCAGACCTGGTCCCAGGTGGGATGGCACCTGCTTTGATCCTGCTTGGTCACACCTAAGGGGCCCCATGCTCTTCCCTATCCTTTTCCTCTCCTTGTGCCTGATGCTCACACAATTCTTTTTCATTTCTCAGTGTTCATGGCCTTTCGAGAGTGTTCTCTGGGAAACGGAGGCTGTCTCATCTGCAGTGGTCCTCAGGTCGTGAGCACTCAGAAGCTAGGATATCCTGAGGTTTCCCTCCCTCAGGCACTCTTAGAGAAACCCCGCACTCCCACCCTCACCCCCACCCCCAACACTGCCACTCTCCCCCCTAACATCCCCCCCCCCCCCCGCGCCAAAGGAGCACAGCTTCACTGCCTAACATGGGGACATCTGCCTTGCAACGCCTTGTGCATTCCCTGGCCTAACCTTCTGCCTTGTTTTCCATTTAGCTGTAAGAGTAAGGATATGGACACACAGGACACTTGCTCGCAGCGCCCCTCATCCTCCCCCCGCCCCCAACTTGGCATCTTGCTCTTCTGTGTAGAACAAAGTACAGTGTGGGTTGGTTCACTGAGGGAGTGCTGGGCTAAAGGGAGATGTTTCTAGAAGGAGTCTACAGGAAGGTCAGAGTATGGGCAGAGTTTCTGAGCTCTCCCCCACAAGAGCTTTCCTTTACATTCTGAAGGCGTTCCCACTGTCTGCCTGCAGCCAGCAATGGGATTACTTTATTCACTTTGGCTCCAAGGTGACACCTCACTGTTAAACAAGAGATGGCCTCCTTTACAGGCGCCCACCCGCATCCTGCCTCTTATCCCTAAACCACCCACTACCAGTGCTGATTCTTCAGACCTGAGCCCTCTGGTTGCTATTCACACACACACACACACACACACACACACACACACACACACACACACACACACAGAGAGAGAGAGAGAGAGAGAGAGAGAGAGAGAGAGAGAGAGAGAGAGAGAGAGAGAGAGAGAGAGAGAAGGACTCAATTGCCAATTTTAGAAGCAGCAATGGTGGACAATTCTGTCTTATCCTACCAACGAGGGCAGTGAGGAGAGTCCCCTTGGGCTTGATTCCTCAAGAAGAATACAACCACCAGAACCTTTCAACCCAATATTTTTCAATCCAGCACCCGGTGAAAGACATGGGAAATTGGGGATATGGATTTTCCTCAGAGAATAGAAGAAAGAGCTAGAAAACAGAACAATGTGAGTAGAAGGGACAATTTACTGCGAGGGCACCAGTCTAGGAGTAGGTGGCCTGTCACTCACGATATAGCAGCCTGCGTCTGTCACTCAGCCAGGCCTGCCCCTCAGGAAAAGGGGTCTGCTGCAGAAGAGAAGGGCACATTATCCCCCACTATCCCTGCTCCCTGGTGTCACCCCTGCTCCCCAGGCACTATTACCTCAGGATACCGAGGGACCTGCAGCGTCCACATTGCTGAGCCAAGGGGCTGACTACTAAAATGGAAACATACAGCCCGCTCGCTCACCTCACGTCCCTCCAAAGTCCTGCCAGTCTTCTGAGAGGAGAGTCCTTCCTGAGAGCAAGTCTATCACTGACAGGTCCAGCAGTAACCCTTGTGGGTGGCCCAAGGGTACACAATCCTCAGTCTTGCCTAACGTCCTATCCCAGAGCCCCCACCATCAGCCAAGCCCTTCATCATGGATCCCAGAAGAGAAGCCCCCTCCGTGTTTGATCAGGTTAGCCCGAGACTCGGTTCTCTCTCATCTCTCTCTTTTTCATCACCGACCCTGGGGCACTCCTGGGCAAACTGGTCACCCTATTGCCATTGTCCTTTAAATCTTTCTGAGCCCGACAGGTGTGTCACATACATATAGCCTGATGGACTTCCCGTTCCGTGCCATACACCCTGTACTTTGTGCTCCACAAGAAGCTGTTTTATTTTTGTGGTTCAGACATAGCTCCTGAGGATTCCGAGACACCATCTGCCACCCCACAATCTTGGGGGCATCAGGCCTTCTTCCTGACCCAATCTCACAAGATTCTGTCCACTTGATCTCCCCACAGGTATTGCGGGCACTGTCATCCCATGAGGCCCCATCCCAAAACATTTCCATGGATAGATCAATGGAAAACAGCCAGGCTGCCTGCCATCTCATAGCTGAGATCCAAGTGACTGTCCCCAGGCCTCCCACAGATCCTAACCTCACCCATTGTGTCCCTTCCTGGAGTTTTGCACCCCAAGTGTCACAGACTCCATTCCCTTTATCTAAACATCTTAATTACATCTTTAATGCTCTCACACACTGAGATGCTGCGAGTTAAATTACAGCTTTGTGCATCCTAAATTACTCACAGCCCTCCAGTTGCTCAAGCGCTAACGTATTTATAGCATCTAGAGGCAGGAATAAAACCAGAACCAGCCTCACGGGGTCCTCCTAGTCCCTCACCTCCTGACGTTTGGTATCTACCCAATTGCATATGTGCCACCCCCACATCCTTGTAACCAGCAGAGGACAGTGATAACAGTAAAGCTGGGGACACGCCTCTGCACATGCTCACGTGTGTCCCAGTGTAGAAAAACTGCCCTGTCTTTGTGGTCTGGTCTGCCCAGATGCACCTAATATCAGCCTTGCACCTCCAAGGCTTCGAGGGAGGACCAAGGGCAGAGACTCTTGTCCACATTCCAGGAACGCTGAATGGACCTTCCTTCTGATAGGATGGAAGGGAAAAACTAAAACCAGACTCATAAGTCTTTTCCTCAAAGGACACTCCCTTTCAGGCATCCATCGCTCTTCCTACCAGCTTCTGGCCTGGGGCTGCCCTTAGACCGATGGGCTCTCCCAGAACCCCGTATGGGAAAGGGAGCCGTTTCTAGAAGCAGGTCAGCCCAGCTTCTGGAGCCCACTGAAGAAACACGGTGAACAGAGGAACCCGGCCTTACTTCCCTCTTCCATGTGCCCTGAGCAATGAAGACGAGGAAGTGGCCTATGGTGGGAGTGAGCTTGCGAGGTGGAGCAAATGCAGACAGCCTCCAGCTTACTCTTCTGCTGGACTAGGTACATGCCTGTGTGACCCGCATGCACGAAGCCTTTCTCCACATCTGGGGAAATGCATCTTCCCAGTTTCCTGGTTTCATCCCCCTCAGCAGCTACCTTGGCTGCCAGGGACATGGCAGAGACCCCTGGGAGGCCTCATGCTTACCCACTCGCCATAATATCTTAAATATGGATAGTCCCTGGGTTTGGGGATCCCTTCCTTTGGTGTCTACTGGACATTTCCAGCTCTGTCCCTGGGCCTCTTGGGCCTATAAATGGTGACACCCTAACTGGCTGTGGTGGCACATGCCTTTAATCCCAGCACTCAGAAGGTAGAGGCAGGTGGGTCTCTATGAGTTAGAGGCCAGCCTGGTCTACACAGTGAGTTCCAGGATAGCTAAGACCCTGTCTCAGGAAACAAACAAACAAAAAAACAAAAAACAAGCAAACAACCCCCCTGCCCAAAAAAAAAAAAAAAAAAAAAAAGTGTTGCCTTGCCCTGTCCCCTGTCATCTGGGTGTTTGTCTTTCTCTACTCTAGACGAGGTTCCAGGCTCATAAAAAGAAATGCTAGGTGGAGCCTGCCTTTCCTCTCCCTTCCCCTTTAACCTTGTGCTCTTCCTCCCCATCAGAGAAGCAGACCTTGATGCAAGGGTTATGGCCAGGAGATCAGGAAGCCAGCAATGGCTCTTCGCCTTCCCGCACGAGGAGGGCTGTCTTCCGTGCTAGGGCCATCAGTTCAGGAGAAGTCAGTGGCCAGATGGCCAGCCTGGTCAGAGCTCTCTCTTCAAGCCTGAGAGTCAGTGGGTGGGGCCTCTCAGCACAGCTGAGCTCTGTTGCAGCCCTTTTCCTGTCTTGGTGGTGACGATGGCTCGGGTCCTGAGAATAGGTCTTGACAGTCAGGAAGTGGGCAGCACTGCCTGCACTGTGGCAGGTGTGTTTGTCTGAAGGCCGGGCCTGTTTTCAGGCCTCTCACGCGTGGATGGCATTGGCTACATCAGTAAACACCAGCCTGCTAGGCCTCTGCATCGGGCCCTGGGAAGGGAGAGTGCTCTGCAGGAAGAAAGGCAGGCGCATCAGAAACCTTGGCCAAAGGCAGTATCTGGTCCAGTCACTTCCACTCTCACTTCCTGGTGCCTGCTTTTGGTATCGGCTACGCCTTCTGCTTAGAGTAACCTTCCACTAAGATCAGCCTTGATTCTGTAGTAGAAGCTTTGGTGTCTTTAAAAACTCAGCTACTATGTTATATAAACATGTTTTTCTTTTAATCCCCGGTGTGGGATATGGGGCAGATTCAGATTGTCTACACCAGCTAACTATTTGCCTCCTGAGGGCTCAGAGATGGGCGTGGCCTTTG
The DNA here is from genome assembly GCF_903995435.1 of Acomys russatus. Taxonomy (NCBI): domain Eukaryota; kingdom Metazoa; phylum Chordata; class Mammalia; order Rodentia; family Muridae; genus Acomys; species Acomys russatus. The sequence goes on along the minus strand of NC_067168.1, from coordinate 33,805,628 downwards.
CCAGCTGCAGATAGTTTAATTCCGAGGACTCCGGAGAGGAAATAAATGACAGAGCCTGGAAGAGTTGTGGCCCCCGTTTACCCCCCCCAATCCCCCCCTCGAGAAAGACGAGGGATGCCGGTGCTGCCCCCTGATGCTCCTGGTTGCTGTTGATGCAGTTTGATGAGAAAAAGCTGGAGATATCCTAGAACAAAGACTGGACTTGCCCCCAAGGAACCCAACAACCCTAACCAGCAGGAAGTAGCTAAAGAGAGCTATGCCCTCTCTCCCCACTAACACTCTCTCTTTCCTACCAAGTGTTGAGTGATTGGGGTGAAAGGGACAAAGAGGCATAAGGAACCACAATTAAAACACAGTGTTTTAAAAAAAAAAAAGGGCAGAACATGATTCCTCCCCCGCTAAGCCATTCCCAGCTTGCCCTGGCACCTTGGCAGCACTTACTGTGGATTTAGCATAGGTTACTTACGCATGCATTCTTTTCTGCCAGCAGGAATATCTCAGCCCTTGACCTTCCCCCACCCACCCACCCACACAGAGGCAAACACAGGATGAATCCAGAACAGGCCCAAGCCCTTCATGATATCACGGCTGAGGATTTGGGAGAGTGGTAGCAAGTGATCAGATTGCCCAGAGGCTCTGACAAGATACGGGCATGGTGCCCACCCCTTTGCATACAGGAGGTGTGTTTGGCTTGGGTCTCCACTGCCCTGGATTGTCAGTGGCTAAGGTTCACTAGCCTATTGCAGAAGTGCCTCTGCTGAAGAGCCTGATTCACACACACCTGACTCGGGTCCATAGAACCTAAGGCTCCTTCCCCCTGTCATGTCTGCCTTTAGGTTTTGTTTGTCTCCTTTTCTGATTTCCCAGCTAGTATACGAGGATTCACAGGGCAAGAATTAATATTAGATGAGAAAACTGGCTTCAGAGATTCTAGCTGGGCCTCCAAGATCTACAGGCTGTCAGAGCTGAGCCAGGCTGGATCCCACAAAGCCCAGCTTTGCATAGTGAGTCTGCAAGGGCCACAGAACAATCTAGCAGTTTCTGGACAAATCTGAAGAGACCCATATGCTCAAGATTGCTACCTCATCACCTGGCAGGTGCTGGCAAGATGCATAGTAAGGATAGGGGGTGAGTCAGAAAGAAAGGACAGCTCCAGGCCGGTGCCCACCTTGCCCTGTGCGGCCTGCAGGGAAGCAGCAGCCTGCATGGAGGCAGCATCTCGCCCGTGTTCCAGAAGCTCCTGCTCCAGTTCATCTTGCTCCTCCGTGGGGTCAAAGTTGTACATGGGCATGAGCTGGTGGCGTAGCTTCTCCAGCCTGGGGGGTAGGACAGAGGCTGTCTGGGGGTGGGGAAAAGCCTTCTGCCCTCAGTCCTCATGGCCAAAGGAGCCACACACCAAGTTTAAGGTGTCTAAGTCTTCCTTTAGGATTCACGGACAGATCTGAACCTACAGTACCAATCTGACCCTCAGATGGGCAGCCTTAGGATGAATAAGTAGCCATTTCCCATCCCCCCACCCAGGGAAAGGAGCCTTCACGCTGTGGGCTCTTTCTGCCTTCCTACTGACATCCCCTGGATCCCAGTCCAGCCCTTCCCATAGGCTAAAGCTTCAGGGGCCCGTCTGGGGAGTTACCTCTTCTTCTTCCTGATGTATAAAACCTGCAAGAGAAGGGACAACATCAGATGGTGAGGGGAGGAGGTCCCCACCAATCCAGCCGCGCCATCAGGGTGGGTGGACTGTAGAGTACGAAAAGCAGGGTGTTTGTGGGTCCCCATACCCTCAAGGTCCCATCCCATCTTACATATATGCTTCACGTTCCCAGCGCCCCCAGCCCCCACCCCCCCAATAACCCAGTCTTGCCTGGAATTCCCTATGCAATCTAGGCGGCTTTGAACTCTCCGTCCTTCTATTTTAGTCTCTGAGTGCTAGAATAACAGGCCTGCACAACCCCACTTGGCTCCTTTGATATCTTTATATGTCAACAGATCCCAGACTGAGTCTGGAGACGCTGAGATGGGGGGCCAGGCATAGGAAAAACCAGTTAGGCCTGCCTGGAACTGGCTGTTTCCAGCTCTCCAAATCCTGACTAGCTGCCCACTCCGGCATCTGCCTGGAACTCCTCCATGCTGAAGGGGAAAGGAGAGATTTGAGCATGTCCCTTCCCCTCAACCCTCAGCGAAGCCTACAGGCAAAGAGAAAAGGAGATCAACAGCAGGCAGACCGCAGAGCAAGGCTCTAGGCAAGGCTTGGCTCACCTGAGCCCCAGGGTGACCCCAGAGCCCTGATGCCATAGGAACCTAAGGAAGTCCTTCCGTTGTCCAGACACAAAGGTAAAACGTTAGTAACCAGCTAATGCCTAGAACCCACAGGCAGAAGCAGGAAGCCTTGGAACCAAACACCAAAGAGAGAGAAGGCGGTGGGTGATGTTTGGGAGACCACGCCATGGACTACTGCCACCATCTGCTCTTCCCAAAATTGGCTTGTTTGGTTGGTTGGTTGGTTGGCTTTTTGGTTTTTTGAAACAGGGTTTCCCTGGCTGTCCTGGAACTTGCTTTATAGACCAGGCTGCCCTCAAACTCATAGAAATCTGCCTGCCTCTGCCTCCCAAGTGCCTGGATTAAAGGCGTGCACCTCTACCACCTGCAACACTGGCAATTTTTGACCATCAAGAATATGACAGCTGGCTGGGTGCACGCCTTTAATCCCAGCACTTGGGAGGCAGAGGCAGGCGGATTTCTGTGAGTTTGAGGCCAGGCTGGTCTACAAAGTGAGTCCAGGACAGCCAAGGCTACACAGAGAAACTTTGTCTTGAAAAAACCAAAATAAATAAATAAATAACATCTTGGCAGGGCGGTACTGGCGCACACCTTTAATCCCAGCACTCAGGAGGCAGAGGCAGGCAGATCTCTGAGTTCGAGGCCAGCCTGGGCTACAGAAAGAGTTCCAGGTTAGCCAGAACTACACAGAGAAACCATGTCTTGAAAAACCATACCAAAAAAAGAAAAAGAATAAAGAATATGACAGCCAGGTGTGGTCACAAATACCTTTGATCCTAGGGTCCTGGGAGGCAGATGTCTGTGAGTTTGAGGCCAGTCTGATCTACATAGTGAGTTCCAGGACAGCCAGAGCTACATAGTAAGACCCTGTCTCAAAACAAACGAACAAAAACTAGAAAAAGAATACGACAGTTTCTGCCCAGGGAAAACCACATCCTCCAGTTTTCCTTAAGCCCCTGTGGCTCCCACAGTCTTTGTAGCCCACTTAGAATTTTTTTTTTTTTCTGAGACAGGGTTTCTCTGTGATATCTTGGCTGTCCTGGACTTGCTCTGTAGCTGGTCTCGAACTCACAGCGATTCGCCTGCTTCTGCCTCCCGAGTGCTGGGATTAAAGGCATGGGCCACCATGCCCAGCCCACTTATAGTTTTAATCTGTGTAATTCCCAGTCTGGCCCAGAGCTCTCCCCATATGATCTCAAGTGGAAAAAAGCTAGTGTTCCTAGCTCATTGACCTGCCCCAGGGAGTGACTCCTTCCTGTCCTGTGGGTAGACACAACAGAAACTCAGGTCTCTGGGTCATCCCCAGTCCCTTTCCACCCTGAGCTCCAGGCATGATGACTCTTGCTCCAAATCCTGTCCCCTGTGGCCTGTGACTCAAGATAGTCTACAGGAAAAGCCAGACGAAAGCCTCGTCCCTCGTGAGCGCCTTTGCCCTGTGGCCCCTCTGCCCCAGGTGAGGATGCGCTTCAGCTTCCTCCTCAAACCTCCCTGCCTCCCACTGTCCAGCCTCACATCTCTCACGGAGCTCCCCTGCTCTGTTCCTGCCTGTACCAAGATCTTCTCCCACTCCTTTGTGAGGCACACGGGCTGGCACCAACTCCATGCACCCATGGCATGGCTCGAGGCTGGCACCAGGGGGAAGGAAGAGATATTCAGAAGACATTGCTAAGAGCCGAGCATGGTGGCGCACGCCTTTAATCCCAGCAGATCGCTGTGAGTTCAAGGCCAGCCTGGTCTACAAAGTGAGTCCAGGACAGCCAGGAATACACACAGAGAACCCTGTTTCGAAAAACCAAACCAAACCAAACCAAAAAAATCACAAGCAAACAACCTCAAAACCCAGAAAAACAGAAGACATTTCTAGAGGTCTTTTCTTCTCCTCTGTGACTTGCAGCTCTTTCCTGCCCTCCACTATCTTTGTCCGGCCACCTTCTGCCTCTCTACCTTGGTGGGAAGGTCATGCACTCTGGCCTGAATGTCCCTTAGAGACAAAGAGCAAGACAGCCATATCAAATCCCTAGGTCAAAATCTTTTGCTTAGAGCAGGACAGCCCCTGGTGTTAGGGTGTCTCAGGGTGTTTTAGCCACCACACAGGTGCCAAGGGGAAGCACTGGCAGTCTACCTCCCTCCTGCCCCAGGAAAGCTCTCCTCCCTGGCCTCTCTGCCCGTTATGTATCCTGGCCCTACTTGCTGGCCAGCAGTTGTTCCCTGGCAGCTGTCCGAGCCTGCAGGGCCCATATGGCAACCCTAGTTTAACACAGGCTTTAGCCAGGCCATGATTATCCCTGCCCTGTTTTTCTTTTTCTGTTGTTTCTTGTTTGGTTTGTTTTGGGGTGTGTGTGTGTGTGTGTGTGTGTGTGTGTGTGTGTGTGTGTGTGTGTGTGTGCTGTTTGTTTGCTTGCTTGCTTGCTTTTAGCCCAGTGCTTAAGATTGAACCTAGGACTTTGTACCTGTTATATGTGCACTTGGCTACTGATCTATATCCCCAGACCCCTGTCCGGCCCTGTGTGTCACATCAGAGCTCAAGGCTAGGCATCATTGCCTGTAAAGGGCAATGGGCAGAATGCTACTACTACTAGGCCCCCCGAGGGACTTCAGGTGCACCTCATTTTTCTTAGTCTTAACTTGTACACGCTACAGTTGGCTCTTTAGTGACATTCCTGGTGCCTGTCACCACTGAAGGATACATACAGTGATCTTCTCGCTCACCTCTGTCCCAATGGCTGCCTGTCCCTGCCCCTTCTCACGACCATGAGGTCAGGCTCCTACCTGGAGTCAGAACCCTAATTTTTCTTCCCAGCTGTCTCTGACCACCCAGCCCAGATCAACCCCCTTGCCTATTAACCCCATCCCTCATAAGAAACACAAGTCCGGACCTTGTCTCTTCTGGCCCTGGTATGTCCCCAGGGTAAAGGAAGACAGTCAGCGAATAATTGCCGAATGAACGCAAAAATGAACTGCTAACAGCCTGCCACGGCCAATGCATCCCACTCGGACTCTGTACCCCATAAAATATCCAAGCCACCTTCTGGCTTCTACTGCCATTGAAACTCCCACACTCCTCTGCTTCACTGCCCGGCTTGCTGCTTACAGAACTTCCTACCCAGTTCAAACATCTGCCTATCAAGACCCTGTGTCTGGACCCCTCTCCATACCTGATCTTATATGGCCCCAGCTCAGACATCATGTGTTATTCAGACTCATTTCTGGGTCTTCCAATTAGAATTGCTTAGCTGGGCCCCAGGAAATAAATCTCGGGGGGTAGGCGAGAGGGAGCTGCATTATCATTAATGGATGATTATCTTCTAATTAGATTGTCTATAAATCTAAACACTAGTCACCCTCCCCTAAAGGACAGACTTCCGGGCCTTCTCCAGCTCGCCCCGGCTCTCACCATGGCCACAGCCAGGCCAATCACTGTGATGATCCCAAAAGACAGAAGCATGGTACCCACACCAGCTGCACCACCCGCCATATCAGGCATTCGGGTGTCATTGAAGCTTGTGGTCTCTGGGCCGAGGGTGCTGGTCTCTGTGGTGGACCCTTCAGTGGCAGGCTCCAAGTCAGGCTCAGTGGTGGCTGGGTGGCCGCTGAACCAGCTGTGAGTAGCTGGGACCCTGGAGTTCATGCTGTTGCTGGGCAGACTGTCAGTGCTTTGTCAAACTCTGCTGGCTTCTGACGTTAGGAGTCCAAGGGTGTAGTTTCCACTACCGTGATGACCATTGGCACAGCCAGATCCTTAACAGGAGACCCCTCCTCTGCCAACCTAGGCTCTAGAAAGACAAGAATAAAAGCAAGAGTTACAGCTGGGGGCCTGCCCGTGAGATAAAGAATCTGAAGGCACCGATGAAGTAAAGGTTTCAAGACAGAGCTAAGTCAAGTTCGGGGATATTAGGATGCAGGCTTTGTCTATGGGTCCCCTATGGACATAGGGCGTGAAAACAAAGCTCCGCCTCTGCCACCTCTGCACGATGACTGTCATGATCGTATTTGGAAGCTGGGAGAAAATCCAGGAGGGCTGAAAGAAAAAGTCTACCCTTTGCACAATTATCTCTGTACTCGCTGTTTCTCCTACTCCTGCCTCCTCACTCCCTGCAGCACCCCACATCCCTCATTCTGCTTGAGGGGAAAATTTTTTTCCTGTAGCCTTTTCCTTCCTTTAAGGGAAACACTCGCCTAAAATTCAGACAGACCTGATAGACCCCCCCAGGCAAGTCACCCCTCTTATCTGTGTAGAGACATCCTCTCAGTGGGAAATGTTGTAGTTAGTGGCATTGTCAGAATGAACAAGTCCTCAGGGGGGAAAAGAACTTAGCCAAACACAAGGCCTGTCCACAGACAGGTGCCCAGTAAATGTCTCAATTCCCCCGCCCCTTCCCCCACTGTCACCCACAACCCAGGAGAAGGAGAGTACAGGAGTCTCTGGACTTAGTGGGCTGTGTGACCCAGGCTGTGGTTGGGACTGGTGCAGAGACACCAAGAGTCAGGAAAGATAGGCTGAGCCAGATCCTCTGGCAGAGGGCGGTTGGCAGGGGTGGTCACTGGACCACTTCCTTTCACTCTTAGAAATAAGGCAAGGAGTTACATCGTCAGAGGCAGTGATGGAATACCCACTTTGAAATGCCTTCTCCTCTCCCGCCCCCGCCCCATTTTGGAAGCAGAGGGTGGGGTCCGTGGGTCTTGGGTAAAACAGAGCGGGAAGGGGGTCCCTAGCAGTGCTGCAGTGGAGCAGACCTAGAAAGAGAAAGGATCCCTAGCTTATGGCTACATATATGTTTTTCTGTGTGGCTCATAGGTAGGCGTACATGGGATGCCTCCTCTCGCAGATGCAAAATTATGTGTGAGAGGTGTGCACACATCCTTCATGGTCCCTTAGGAAGGAGCAAAGCTGGCAGAGCGTCATGCATGGAGTAGACTCATTCCTTTCTGTGCTCTCCAGCTTGGCTCAGCAAGAAGTCTCAGGTTCACTTCTGGGCTCCGCCACTGATCCCAGCCGTGACCTTGGACCAGACCCTTAACTTGCTCTGAGTCTGTTTATTACGGGCCAAAAAAAGAGAGAAGGCGTCCTGCCGACTATTTTCTTGGCCTGCCTCGGGGTCCAAATAGGAAGGAAAGAACGCCGGGGGCGGGGGGCGGGGGGAGTGGTGGGCACCGCGACCTCCAAGAAGCGGCACGCCATTCTCTGTCAGGTCTCAGTCCTCCCAGCCTCAATCCCCACACCCGCCTCCGCGACCCTGTGATTCCTCCATTCTTGCTCAGAAGCTGCGGATCTCTGCACTTACTTAATCCTCTCCGGGCCGCCGAGCTCAGTCTGAGAAGCTAAGGGTGGTGGTGACAGGCGGGAGGTGTGGGCGGGGGTTTAACACCCAGGCCCGGTCGGGGGGCGACAGGTCCGACTCAGGTCCGCCCTTCCCAGCACGCAGTGAGCAGCTAGTATTAGCCTGCGCCGGCTGACAGCCTGAGCTGGGGTGGGTTCAGCCCGGACCACGGAGGGGGTGGGGCTGGGATGAGCAGCCTCGGGGGATCCCCAGGAACCTGAGTGCCTTGCCTCCCCGCCCGTCCGCGCCCCCGGGCTCTGATTGGCTGCGAGGTCTAAAGCCCGTCCAGCATTGGCCCACTCGCCTGTCCCTCGTATGTAGCTCCACCTACAGCAGGAGCCCGGTGCTGAAACCCGACTACCAAAAGAGATTCTCGGAGACTACCTCTGACCCTGGTGGCCTGCCGGAAGTTGGGCCGTGGAGTGTAGGTGGCCAGGATCTTTCCTGGGCCAGAATTCAGGCTCCTGGCCAGCTCTACCCGCACTGGGGTAGACTTGTAAGCCGAAAATGCATACATAGGTAGGGAGGTTTGCTGATAGCACTAGACCCAGAGTCTGATACGTAAATTGAACTCTGGTTCAATACTCTGCTGAGTTTATGACCTTGAATGCTAAACTGCCTCTCCACCTCTGTTTCGGCTTCCTGCTTAGATAGGAACTCTGATGAAAGGGCTTTTTGGTAAATGACTCCATCAAATGGGGCTATAAATGGAGAATCCAGTCCAGAGATGTCAGAGACGGAGAACGGAATTATCTGAGTGACATAATTGTGTACCCTGACCGAAGCAATCACACCGAAACCCGCTCATAATAGCAAAAACTCATGTCAGGACAGAAGCGCCAATTCGCTCTACCTCAGAGCTATATTCCCCAGCCTTTAAAAACGACTCCCTCCCCACCCCACAGAGTATCGCACTGTTGTCCAGGATGGCCTGATGCTATGTATCCCAGGCTGGTCTTGAACCAAGGCCATCCCTGGGTGCCAGGATTTAAATTTTTAATTAATTTTATGTGTAAGGATGATTTCTCTGCACATATGTCTGTACACTATGTTTGTGTGTGATGCCAGAGGAAAACAGAAGAGGGCGTTAGATCCTCTGGTATTGGAGTGACAGACTGCTCTTAGCCTCCATTTCCAAGAGAGAATTGAACCTAGGTCTTCTGGAAAAGCAGCCAGTGCTCTTAACCACTGAGCCATCTCTCTGGACCTTCTTGTATTTGGGACTTATAGGAATGTACTAGTATACCCAGTTCCAAGTCCCCCTCCTCTTTTTCTCCAGTTTTGTTGTTGTTGTTGTTGTTTTGTTTTGTTTTTGTTTTTTTACTTTTTTGGAACAGGATTTCATGTAGTCCAGTCTGATCTTGAAAGATGAGCTTCTGGTTTCCATGCCTCCATCTTCGGAGAGCTGGGACTGATAAGTGTGTATAAACCACACCCCATTTTATGGGCATCAAATCCAGAGTTTTGTGCATGTTAGGTGAGCAGGTCAACAACTGAGCTACTCTATGAACTATTTTTTATTTAAAAAAAACTTTTTAAAGGATTTATTTATGTATATGAGCACACTATCTTCATGCCCGCCAGAAGAGGGCGCCAGACCTCATTATAGATGGTTTTGAGCCACCATGTGGTTGCTGGGAATTGAACTCAGGACCTCTGGAAGAGCAGACACTGCTCTTAACCCCTCCCCTACCTCCCCATCCGCCCACCCTTTCCCCGCCCCCCAGCCATCTCTTCTGCCGTTAGATTTTTTATTTTATGTCTTAAAAATGTGTGTATGTGTGTGTTTGGGTGGGTATGTCCACATGGGTGCTTGGAACTGAAGTTCCGTCCTCTGCAAGAGCAGTTATGTGCGCCTAACCGCCGAACCATCTCTTCAAGGTCCCTTCCACCTTTTAAATTTTGAGACAGGCTTTTTACTAAATTACCCAGGCTGGGCTTGAACTTATGATTCTCTTGCTTCTGCCTCTCCAGTAGCTCCAATTACATGTCTGCACATAACCAGGTCCTGAAACTGCTTTGAATTTTATAAAAGGGACAACTAAAGGCTAGAAGGGTCTGGGCACTTAAACAACGAATTGCCAACATAATCAGGACTCGAATCTAGTTCGCCCGTATTCGCTGTTCTGCTATCTGTTCCAATATTCTATGTGCCTGTCAAGAGGGTCCTTAGATATTCAGGTCCTTTCCGAAAACAGAGACTGCCCCCAAACAACTGAAACCCAACCACACGCTGCTAGACCCAGCTTGCAAGGTGTTAGAACAGCTCCCTTCCTCCTCCAACTAGTCTGGCTCTCAAACCAAGCGCACGTGGGTGACACTCTCGCGGCTTGTTTCTGCCCACACACCGCCCTAGCTGGATATGTAAACGTTTGCTTCAAGCAATCACCGCAGGCTGGAGACACATCTTTGCTGCGACCTGACGGAAGACTAGTGGGTACAGCTCCCTACAGAGCACTCGCACATCTCTGCACTTTACCCCCAGTGAGACTGCGATCACGTCAGTTCAGCCTCCCCGCCATCCCACGGTCTTCAAAGGGGGAATCCGGCCTCTGCAGGAACTCTAGACCAGGGAGATGTGGTCCACCCGAGCCCTTTCTCAACTGCACCGAGGCGGAAGCAAGGCGCAGAGGGAGTACACTTCAAGCTACGCACATCCGGGGCCGACCCCGAGCCTGTTCCTGGTGCCAGTGTGTGGGTAGGGCACACGTGCATCCCCTGTAGCAGGTATGCATCAGGTGTGGAGATCTGGATGAGAATGCTTGGACCGCCACGTTGACTTTTGAGACAGAGACTATCCCTCACAGTCACGGGGAAGCAGGCTTGGAGAGAGGGCGCGCTCCCCTGAGTCGTTTCGTATTTGGGATAGAGTTGTGTCAAGACGTCGAGCTTTGGTTCCTTCTGAAACTGGGAAGGAACAGGCGGACCGAGTTGCCTCAGGAGTCCGTCTGAGCCTAATTTGTGTCCTGCCCAGTGTATTTTATAGCTTAAGTAACCGTGGGCAAGTTGCTACCTTCTTCTTGGAGCCCTGCCTTTGAGTATGTGGCAGTTAGCAGGTACTCAGCAAATGCCAGTTTGGACCTTATTTAGTTTGCTTGAAAGTACAGGGGGCCACCGATTTTAAGTCAGATAATTTATTTGTGTTAACTTAATATAGCATTGTTAATTTTTCAACCTTCAATGTATGCTAATGTCTGGGATCATGGATAAATTAGAGGGATAATTTCAGCTTCCAAATAGTAACGGTACACAAGCAAGGCTCCCAAGCATGACAGTCTCCTGCCATCTATTAGTGACTCCCTGGTGTGTGATATACTATCTTCCAGGCCCTTGACATTCATTGGTCAAGACACCATTCACCAGAGAGCTGGTGGTGTTTTCCCCCACACTTTGGATGAACAAACTAGAAGTCAGAAACAATGACTTGACTGAACTCACTCACACTGAGGTCTGACATAGGTCTGCCCTACTCCCAAGCCTACACCTTGACTATCAACAGGGAGCAAGTTCTACCAATTCAACCTACTTCAGCTGAAAATAACAAAACATTACTCGCCAAGACAAAAAGAAATCAGACGGGTGGTTTGAGCATGTGGATATAGTCCAGGAGGTGACAGATTAAACGCACACTCTTGTCAGACAGTTTTTTGAGCCTTTCCGCATCTTCCTTTAGGGTGACGACATCTGAGAAACAAAGCAATGGAGAACCAGAGCCCATGACCCATCCTTCTCCACCCAGCCCAGCCCAGGGATCACTCCCAACCCCTACCTCGGGAACTGATAGCACAGGGGAGACTTAGGAGCACGGAAACCTTTCTCCAAGACATGAAGCTTTGGGGCCGAATACTTTGGACCTTCCTATCTGGTCCCAGGGGCAGGAGGGGAGTCCCCCAGGGCTGGGCCTGCAACTCACGGAAGCCTTACTCATGTCTGGCTGGGCTGTTGAATGCCACAGAGATGGTCAGCCACTGGACGAAGGTCTTTGAGGAAAGAGGTATCCCAGAGCCCCGGGAATCCAGTGAGTACATCGTGGCTCATGTCCTTGGAGCCAAAACAGTTAAGTGCAATGTTAGGGAGGCTAGGAAGAGGGAGGAGGGAGAACTCTGGGGAACAGATATTGAGGGGCTTTTGTTTGTTTTATTTGTTGCCTCAACCAGGATGCTTGATTGAGACTGGTGGGATTTTTTTTTGGGGGGGGGGGAGCAAATGTTTCAGACATATTTATTCATTCATCCAACAAAGTATTACAGTGCGTTCCAGGCACTGTGGGTTCAGGGATGATTAAATGGCTAGTGTTGACTGAGTCCACAGACATTGTCCACACAAGAAACCTGGCTGCGTGTCCCTAGACCAAGGGAACCAGCCTCTCATATTCTCCATGGGGACAGTTTCAGAGCCTGAGACCAGAACTTTGGACCAAGCCACTGACCCCTCAACAACTGGAGTGCATCCAGGAGCTATGTAGCCATCGGTTACAGAGGTGAGCGAGCGCCCGTGGACAGATCTGAGGACTCTACAGAGATCCGTCCTTCCTTGGTTCCACCAAACTATGGTCAGGGAGGAGTGAAATGTCTACGGACTAGGGATCTGTTGGCGAGGGGATGCCTAGACTGTCCTAGGGTGTTCCCGTAGCTACAGCAGTCCTCAGTTCAGCGCTGGCTTTATTAATCCTGGCCCTGGTACCGACGACTCTCTGGATGCTCCTCCTGCAGGATGCCGGTGCAGTATATCCTTGGGGAGTGGGACTTCCAGGGCCTGAGTCTGAAGATGGTACCCCCAGTGTTCATTCCTCGGCCAGAGACAGAAGTGAGTATGTCACTAGGGCAGGAGGGAAATGAGGAAAGGTTCATGGTACCTGTCTTGCCCAAGACTTCCTCCAGAGGGTGCTGGAGCCCTGTGAACGCCACTCACTGTGTCCTCCCACTCTGTCTTGCTGGCTAGGTTGGCTGGCTGTGATAGAGGCCCTCTTGCCCTCTCTCTTTGACACTCTTCACATTCCAAGCCTCTGCCCCAACTCCAAGGACTGGAAGGGACACAGAATGCTTCAAGTAGTGCTGTTCCTGTGCTCAGCTCATCGTGGCCCTTCCTCAGGAGCTGTCTACCCTATAGGCCGTGGCAGACTCAACCCATGGAAAGTAAATGGCCTCCAGCAACTTAGAGAGCATGGGGAAGAAGAGAGGGCTCTAGCTGGACACTGAGGCCTGGCATGAGCAATGTGACTTCATAGGTGATTGCTACCTACTCTGGGCTCAGATGATGGATTGTTGACCTGTCAGGACAGGCTGTGGCTTGGTGGTCCACTCAGGTGTTCATTGTCTGGTCAGGTGATTGCTTGTGTCAGGCCCTCAGATTACTAGAGCTGATGATTGTGTGGCCCATGCACGTTGTCCCTTGGGGATACACCCTGATCTGGGAGAGATGTTTCTCTATCTTTGGACTTCCTCTTTGTTGAGGCAGAGCTGAGAGCTAAGGAGTGGATTCTGGAAGCCAGGCATGGTGGCGGCAGAGGCAGGCAGATTGCTGTGAGTTCAAGCCCAGCCTGGTCTACAAAGTGAGTCCAGGACAGTTAAGGCTACACAGAGAAACCCTGTCTCAAAAAAAAAAAAAAAAAAAAAAAAAAAAAGAAAAAAGAAAAAAAAAAGTGGACTCTGGGGTGAAGTGGGACTGTATAGGCCATGGTGACAAAAATCAGAGGGCACGAGACTCTGAAAAAGGTATTTCTGGAGAGATCTCCCAGCACATAAACATTTCTTGGGAAAACTGTCCCGTTCCACCTTTACTAGCCAGGGCCTTTGAGCTGCCAGTCTTTCACCCTTTCAATCACTGTCCCTTGGTCATGACTCCTCTGATCTGTCTGGAAAGATGGCTCAGTGGTTAAGAGCACTGGCTGCGCTTTCAGAGGATTCAGGTTCAAGTCCCAGGGCCCACAACAGTGGTTTACAACCATCTGTAACTACAGTCCCTTGAGATCTGATGCCCTCTTTTGGCCTCTATGGGCACTTCATGCACCTGGTACATACATACATGCATGCATACATGGCTGGTACATATGCATACAGGCAAAATAGTATACATACCCATTAAAAAAAAAGCATCCATTAACCACCTGGCTTATTCCCTTATCGTATGGCAGGGCTGCAGGAAGTCTGAGGCCTTGAGAAGTCAGGGTGGTCAAGGCAGGGACCCATGGGCAGCACCTGAACTTTCTGGCTCTATCCTGTTTAGAAGTGACATGACTTGGGATGGGGTATGGATACTCCAAGCAGGATGTTGCCTGTCTTTGAGGGGATTATCCTGTAGCTTTCTCCAAATATGTGACTTCTGGCCAGATCACTTGTCATCCTTGGAGAACATAGGAGGGCAGCTCTCATGGTGGCCTTTGTATCCTCTTGGAGCTGACCTGGTATCTGCCATGTGTTTGTGGATTCTGAGTGCTCGGTGTGAGCTTTCAGCTCCTGTGTGCCCCACGCACTCGCACTCGAGGTGGGTCTCAGCCAGGAAGGCAGCTTTGCTGCTGGAGGAGGGGGAGAGTGAGGACGCTGTGGTTGGCTGGGAGGCCAGGTCTGCCTCACTGTACAGACATTTCCGAGAACTCACCAGGTTTGCCCCCATGGGAAGCCACATCAGACAGGGGTGCTTTACTGAGAAATCAAGAGGACGTGGGTTGTGGCAGGGAGTGGAGAGAGCGGGTGCAGGGGAGGGGGTCACGGAGTCTATATTCTCTATCCATCAAAGAGCGGTTTTTGATGGTGGGTGTGAAAGTCTGAAATGCAGAGTTGCAAGTGGCTTGTGGCCTGATGAGTTTGGTTTTCCCTGGGGCCATATATACAGTGGGAAACCTAAGGCTGGGGTGTGAGCCATTTGCATCTCCATGGTGTGGTCTGACTGTAGGCTGGGAGAGGCTCAGTGCTGTAATTGTTTCAGGGAGGCAGTATACCTGACTAGGGCCAGCCCACCAGGGATGTGATCCTGATAGAGGGTGTGCATGGTGCTTGCATCCCGCTGAGACTGCGGGGCTACCCAAGCTGCCCCTTCCCTGCCATGGTCTCACAGTTCTCTCTGTCATACTATGCTTTGAATTCTTGCTGGATTCAGTTGGAACAGATGACCTGGCTCTGTGACTAGCTTGGCTCAGAGCCAACAGCTTTAGGTAAAGGGACTGTCTTCACTGCACAGGGAAGAACTTTCTAGACTTCCTGGATGTGGTAGCAACATAGATAGTTCCCACATAGTCCCCCAGATGGTCCTAAAATTAAGACAAGCTTTCCATAGTCTGTGGTAGAAAGGAAAGGAAGAGGCTACTGGTAGCAGTGGGGGCCCAGTCCGCCAGCTTCACACCCTGCCCCAGGTGGCCATTTGCATAGTTGGTATGCATGTCTGAGGTCAGGGATGCCTCTGTGAGGTGGCTAGCCAGTGTGGGCTGGCTGAGGGGTCATCCTCCAGCCAGAGTGGGCCATTTGTGGCCAGGAAACCCAGAGAAACTCACACCCCTAACACAGGCAGCCTCACAGTCACAGCCCTAGATTGCAGGTCCTTCACTGGTCATACGCCCAGCTTGCTGCACACACCCCTCTGCTCCTCACTCCCTCCCGGCATAGGACTGAACCAAGCTTCCTCACCTGTGGGAGTATAGAAGAGGCTTGAGGCACGGAGGGCTGCTCCAGCTCTCCAGCTTCTGTTTGCTTTGGACTCATTTCCTTTGGTGTAAGTGAGCACTGCCACTGAGATTGGGGGCCTAGAAGGACAAAATGCCTGTGGGACTCAGCAGGACAAACTTACAAGGAAAGTAGGTTTGGGTGACCTGGTGCCGTTTGCTCCACAGGGCCTGGCTGGTGCTGGTGGGTCAGGCCCAATGTCCTCTCACAATTTAACATGACAAGAGAGGCAAACCCTGTCCTAGATCTTCAAGTCAGGTTGAAGACCTTTGGGTTGTAGAGATGCCACTGCTCTGGCAGAAGTGATGATGCTCTAAGGAGACAGATGTGTCCCCCCGGTCTCTCAGATGGTTGAAACAGTGGACCCCAAAGAAGTAGGAATTTCCTGAGAAGTTTCATGCACTAGTCAGAGGGGGAACATGTCTCCCACCAAGAGATATCAGCTGTAATCACTTGGAACCACCTGTCAGAGCACCTGACAGGGTGAGAAGACTGAAACCCAGATAATGGAGGGTCAGTAGTGGGCAGGACCACACCTTGGCGTGAACTTTTTAGATTCGCTCATCCTTGGCCTGCTGCTTACATTTTGATCTCACTTGAGGACTCTGAAGATCAGCTTGAGGGGTTTGCAGATCTCTTTGTTTCTCCCCCCAGTGTGGCCACACTGAATAAACTAACTTACTTCCTCCTTTTTTTCTTTTCTGCTTTCTACTTTTAATTTGACTCTTTTTATTGGCTTATTGAGGATGAGTGTCCAGGTCTGATTTGGGGCACAGTTTGTGAGCTCCAGGTCTGATAACAGACACAGGGGCTAAGGGAGGTTTTCTTCGAAGGGGATCTCACCTGCTGCTTCTTCCCAGCTTCCTGAGCCTTGAAGGGGCCTCTGCCCATATCCAAGGGGGGCCATCTTTGAGAAGAGGCCACGTTGCCCCTCCCCTGATGCATGCCTGGATCCCCTGTACTCTGGCTAGAAACATTTCAGCTATGGGACAGCAGCAACCTTCACCCTTCATGCCCAGCTAACCCTGTATCCACCATATACTGCCTGTGCAGCCAGTAGATGGTGAGCGAGCCCCCAAACCCTGTCACAGTGGTGGGTACCATCCAGACAGGCTCTTATGCTTTGCCATGTTCTGTTTATGACACAACCACCTGCTAGTATGAGACTCGAGCAAGGACGTGTCCCTGCCCCATTAAGGGAATTTCTTGTCCCTTTGGCCTAAGAGTCTCCTGGGAAATTCCCAAAGTCAGCTCTGTGTAAATGCTGCGGACATAGTAGCCACCTCTGGTGTATTTATCTCTCACCACCCCCATGGTACCAGGGTGGAACCCAGGGCCTTACATATGCTAGGCAAGTGCTCTGCCTTTGAGCTATATTCTCAACTCCAAGCCTGATTCTTGACCCCTGTGAGCCACAGTTCAGGCTCCAGGTAGGGCCTTGACCCTTGGGTGTTAATATCTATGTGAGCCAGTGGTGACAATCCAACAGATGAACACAGGCTCTAGAAGCAAGACCAGGCACTGCGGGGTTGGCTGTCAAACATGGGTCTCAGCATTTCTTGAATATAAGGATGGGTAGATGTCTGGAAGGGCATAGCTGGGGCTTATTGTGCATGGATGCAGCAGGTGAGGGATCAGTATGTGGTTCTGATTACTCTTCACTGTGTTCCTGAGAGGAATGCTCAGTTCTGCACACGAGTAAACTGAGGCGTGGAGGGACAGAATGAACCACCCAGGGTCCTTGCCAATGTGAAGATCTGTTTGGCTATGGCTGTCCCCCACCTCCCTTCAGTAGGAGCCAGCTGCTTGGACTTTGTTGTCAATTGCTTAAGTATGGCATCCAGTCTGATCCAGACCCTCTGCCTTCCAGGAACTGGTTGGCTGGGTTTTAGAGGAAGTGGCCCAGAGGCCCCCTGCAGTGGGAGCCCAAGGTGGTCCCCTCATTCTGGAGGTGGGCTGTGGATCAGGAGCCATTGCCCTCAGCCTGCTAAGCCAGCTCCCCAAGGTAAGCCCCTTCTACATCCCTCTACCCTGCCTTTAGCACATTGAGACAGTCACTTGTGGTCTCTTCCATTCACTGGTCCTTCCTTCCCCCACGTCCCTCTGCTAGAAGCGCTGAGGGAAAGTGGCTGGAGAAGGAAGGTATGCCCAGGCCAGCACGGCCATAGCCTCTGACTTGCAGCCTGGCTGTCCAGCCAGAGCCTAACCACGGGAAGATTTCGTTACATATTCCTTTCTTCTTGGGACCTAGAGGAGGATTCCTAGTCAGGCATCTCCCAGAACTCCAGCTCTCTTCCTTTGTTCCTGGGGCAGAGTCAAGTCGTTGCTGTGGATAAGGCAGAAGCTGCTGTTAGCCTCACCCGTGAGAATGCTCAGAGGTAGGTGGGCTGGGAGGTCCAGAAGGCCAGCGCTGGGCAGTCGGACCCTTTACTGGACTCTGAACTTGACCTTTATTCTAGTGTCAAACCTACTACTAGTGTCTGACTTGCACTCTTGAGGGAGAGAGGCAATGAGGGTAGCCTGGCACTGGTGCCATGGGTTTATGAATGGACGGACTATGAGCAGTACTGCTGATATAAGGACGGCTCGCTTTCCCTCCTGGTCCTTGTAGGCAAGGGTAAAGGCTTGCATTCTGTGCTCACCACCACGTCTCCATCTCTCCAGGCTTCAGGTGCAGGACAGGATTCGGATCATCCCTCTTGACGTCACATCAGGTATATTCCTCTACACATATTCTTGGCATGGGAATCTTGGAGAGAGGTGCTGCTGGTGGGTGAGCCAATGCAGAAATGGGGTAAGGGTTTGCCAGTAATCATACCTGTGGACCATCTCAGACCAGTCCTTGCTGAGGGCTGACAAAGTGTTATTGTCTGTGGGGTCAGGGAACCATTGGGGGAGGGAGGAAAGGGGCTCAGAGCAGCAGTGGGGTCAAGGCATGCCCAAATCCCAGAAATCTATCCTGAGATCAGTAGGAATAGGACCACTCCCGCCCTGTCTGCGGCCTGTGTGGCCTTGCACATTTAGCCCTGTGCCCACACCCTTGCCCTCCTTAGGAGGTCACATAGCCTGACAGCAGGTTAATCTTCCTCTCTCCTTATAAGGTGATGTCCAGCAGCACCTGGAATTCCTCTTTATGCAAATGAGGCATCCCCAGCACACTAGCCCTGGCCAATGATGTACACTCACCTCAATAGCCCCTATGCACCCCCAAAGGTTTACATAGCCTTTGTTCCCCACAAATAAATGAGCTGTGTCACTGAAACTGTCTCTGAGTCTCTCAGCCGCCTGAGGTCTCCATCTCCAGCCGTTCCTGCCTTGCTCCCCTCCAGGGTGCATGGAGGGGAAGTGGGCCAGGAATGGAAATGGTCTTCTTGGCTGACCTGACCCATGAAGGCCCATGGAGTCACTAGCCCTCCCCCCTTTTTCCTCGAGACAGGTTTCTCTGTGTAGCCATGGCTGTCTGTAGAGAATTTTGGCCTCAAACTCAGAGATCTTCCTGCCTCTGCCTCCCAAGTGCTAGGATTAAAGATGTGCACCACCACCGCTCAGCCACAAGGTCTTTCTTACCTGCTGGATCCCCTAATACAGATAAGTTTAACTTGGGTTTATTTACTGACAAGAGGTAAACAGATGTTCAAAGGAAAGTAGTTGGGAGACAAGTATGGTGGCTTATACCTGTAATCTTAGCAGCAGCGAGGCAGGAGGACTTCTATGAATTCAAAGCCTGTCTGGGAAACATAGTTCTAGACTGGCGTGGGATACAAAGTGAAGCATCTCAAAACAAAACAAACAAAAAAAGTCAAACAAATTAAACAACATCAAAGAGAAAACCTTAGGATCAAAATACATATGTGCCCTCCTTGCATCCACCTGGCCTGGAAGAGGTGGTGAGGCATTGCCTGGCACCATGTCAGGATGTGTGCCAGTTCTGATTCTTCTGTTACTCATGGAGTCCCCAAGCTTTGTGTGAGTGTTATACACCTGGGTTAGCATCCGGTACAAGTGGGGCCTAGAGACAGCCATGAGGGGTTGTCTGAGGATGGCAGAGTAGCCCTCCATATGCTCTCAGACTATATTGGTTATAAAGCAGCACGGTGAGGCCAGGCGCCTGCAGAGCAGAGAAGCCCGTCCTCTGCCTCTGCATCAGGGAGGGCTTGCTGGAGGCGGCACTTGAATGTTGCTTACTGAGGAAGCCCTGACAGGGAGGAGAGAGCACATGGATAGTCTAGGTAAGTGGCCGCATGTCAGAGCATGTCCACTCCCAGGCAGCCTGCTAAGCAGGGACTGGAGCTTATCAGGTCTAAAGACAGGCCCATAGTATGCCTTGGGGAGTGGGATTAACTAAGGGACAATGGGCAAGTGGAGCTTTTACAAGTTGTGGGTCATTGATGCTGTGTATCCACTTCTTTGCCCATAGAGGGGTGCTGGACACAGCTTCTACCCTGGGGCCCCGTGGACTTGGTGGTCAGCAACCCTCCCTACATCTTCCACAAGGACATGGAACAACTGGCTCCAGAGATCTGCAGGTACAGGGTGGGTGGGACAGCAGAGAAGGTCTAGGAGGTGGCCCTCCCATCTGGAGAAACAGTGCAGAGCTGGAGAGTAATGCAGAACTGCTCTGTAGAGCCTGCAGGCTTCCTGGGGACGTTTTTGCCTTTGTGCTTCTGACTCCTGGAGCCCTGGAGCCTCTCTGAGCATCTGTTTCCCACTTTGAAAGAGGAGTGGGCAGTAGTGCTTGCAGGCCCTTGGGAAGGATTTTGCGTCAGGCATAGTGAAGCCCTGTAGAAGGTACTCACAGGGGATGTGTCATTTTACACAAGACCAAGGCCTAGGAGGGAAGGTGTCCTGTTAAAAGACCCACGAGAGCTCAGTGGGAAAGCCATCCTGTGTTCACATGGCCAGAAAGGCCAGTGTAACCACACGTCCCTACATAAGCAGTGGTAATATGGGTTGGGGGCTGGCTCTTCTTTTCTGGGCCTAGTCAGGTCAGCTTTAAATGCTCCAAGGGCTCTGTCAGTGGGACTCAGCAAGTCCGTCCATCCCTGCTCCATGGAGGGTTGTCTGCAAGAGAGGGGAAGGAAGGGGAGGCTGCTAATGGACCCTCAGCTTACCTATCAACCTGAGCCCAGCGGGCCCTTGTGAAGGCCTACCTGGGCTCTCAACATCAGCACACACTCCTTCCCCAGGCTCTCACCTTCCACTGTTTTCCCATTCAGTTATGAAGACCTGGTGGCCCTGGATGGTGGTGAGGAAGGCATGGACATCATTACCCACATCTTGACCTTGGCACCCCGGCTCTTGAATGCCTCTGGGTATGGACACTGGCCTCCTCCTCTTCCATTGTGTAATTGGCATGCCTTAGCAATCACTGTGTCCCCGCCTCTTGCAGGCCAGACAACCTAGAAACACAGGTCCTGGCCCTGGCTACTCGAGCTGACCCATCTCTCCTCCATGTAGAAGTATCTTCTTAGAAGTGGACCCAAGGCACCCGGAGCTTGTCGGCAGCTGGCTTCGGAGCCGGCCTGACCTGCACCTTAGTCTTGCGGCTGTACGTAAAGACTTCTGTGGCAGGTAAGGCTACAGCTCCCATAGCCACGTCACTTCCATGCACTCCACAGCCCCCACCACTTGCACATTCCTTAGAGTTCAGTTGGTACCCAGATACTCATTCTGTCTCCTCAGGCCCCGGTTCCTGCATATCCAGAAGTCTGCATCATAGTGTGGCTTATCTATAAAGGCCCGGCCAGGGCGCTAGCCTGCTGGGCGCTTGGCTGACCCTGCGGGGTGTTCTAGGAGGGAGGTGTACAGTGCCTTCCCAAACCCGAGGCATGACCCATGGTTCTGTGATTCCTTATGATGGATGTTCCTAGGAGACTCAGAAACATGGATGGAGTGTTCTTCCTAGGGCAGCAAAGAACAGAGATCCCAGAGCTGGGTGAAACTGCTGTGAAGATGTTGGGAAGTGTGACCAGTGAGGTCTTGAGAGAACAATAAATGACGAACCAGCGTTTTTTTGTTTGGTTGGTTGTTGGTTGTTTTGTTTGTTTGTTTGTTTTAATGTGCATGGTGTTATGCCTCTCCTGGGCATGGCTGTGTCTGAGGGTGAGGATGGGGCTGAGGGTCTTTGACATGTGACCCTGGGGTTGTATACACACATTCATTTAAGTGAAGGTTTGAAACAGTAGGGTGGGGGGAAAACCTACAGGACTTTAGTTTGCTTTTACTGACTATCCTTTCCAAACATAGAAATTCAAGTTTGGAATTAAAATAACCCACATATGTCTCCCTGGTTGGTGCACTGGCTTGTGACCATGATCCCAACTCTGGGCAAATTCCCAGCTACCAGAAGGCCCATAGACTAGCCTGCTGTAAACACCAACAGGAAGCCGCTCCAGTTGGTGAGTGTGGACACAAGACTGCATCTGGGTGGCTCCCAAAATGTTTGAGACACTAAGCAAGTTCATCCCACCTAGCTCTCCCCTCACCCCACCCCCCACATTTGCAAGGACCTGACCTAAAGTGCCACAGCCAGAGGCAGTGTGCTCTAAAAGGCAACAGCTCTGCCAAGACAGGAACTGGGTCCCAGGCCAGAGTCTTGCAGTTGGACCTCAGTCGTCTCCTTTCTCTCTGAGGAGCGGACGCTTGAGTCCAGGACCAGGGCAGGAAATAGCCTCGTTTTATTCTACTCTACATCAGCAGAGTAGAACATTCATGCTGGCATCCGACTGCCCACTGTCGAGGCAGGAGGGCCAAGCTGGTAAGGCCTGCCTGAAGTCCTGTGATTCAAGGCACTCACAAGGGACAAGTCCCGTGAGAAAGGAAGTTAGGGCCTCACCTTCTGGAAGTCTGTGTTTCTGGACTCATATCTGGTGTAAGTGATGTCTGCTGCTGTGGTTGACAGGCATGTGTGTGCTGGCAGAGATCACACTAAGGGTCGCAGAGCCCCAGGATCCAGCCCTGGTGACCTACCCTGTGTCCAGCCCTAGATATGTGGCCCCCAATCTGTCTCTGGCTTCCTCTAAAGGAAAGAGCCCGGCCTTTCCCTTATGCCTGTTCCAGAAAGAACCTAGGTGGGTAACCTGGGCTACAACCAGAGCAGGGCTCCTCACCTCCTGAGCCTCCTATGCCATTTGACCTTTGCTTGTCAAAGCCTGTGTGAATAGTGCCTTCTCTCTCTCTTGCCTCTGCCCTTTGGCTCTGGCTGTCTTCAGACATCTCAGGGCAGCTGTCCTGACCTCACAGCAGTCTGTGGCCTCTTGTCTCAGTGCTCAGTTCCCTGACGTTTTTTCTGTGTTGGCCTTAGGCCTGTTTCTGAGGTAAGGCCTTGGGGAGCCTGCGGGTCTGGCACCCAAGAGAATACAACAGTGGAGAGAGACGGTGGAGGGGTAGTTGGGGTCATTGGAACAGGATCCACCCTTGGGACAACTTCCTTCCCAGAAAAATGTGGGACTTGACTCCACTGGGATAAAAATCCAAGCCAAGTAGAGTAGCAAGGCAGGGCCTCCAGACTGGAGCTACCAGCCTAATTTGGTGAGCCATTGCATGTAGGGTGCTGAAGCCATCCCAACCAAGTCTGTCCCTCACCAGGGTGTGACCTCGAGCAGATGACTTTGACTTTTTTCAGCTTTGGCCTCTAAACCTTGAGAACGGGACCAAAGTCCTTTACCCTAGAGGGTGGTTGTGAGATTTTCTTGCTACATTGTGGGTGGTTTTGTTGCCTCAAGCCATGATAGAGAGAAGTCCCTGCACCCTGCTGGGTCAGCTCAGCACCAGGATGAGGCAGGCAGAGACAGTGCACTGAGCGAAGGAAAGGTGGCAGGATTTTAATCCTGAGGGGCTCTTGGCGACTCTGCCCTCTGGAGATGGAGCCACCAGGAGCAGCCACATCCTCCCATCACTGCATCTCCCCACCAGGGCCTGAATCCCTGAGGCCCAAGCCACAGCAGCCAGGGCTCCACTCTGAGAAAGACAGGCTCACATGCCCTGTCCTCTTCTTTCTCCTGGTGGGAGTGCCAGAAGCTTGGCACAAGTCAGGGAATCCCTTGGGGACAGTGCAGGAGAATGCAGTTGTACACGATGCTGTCCAGGCCCTTCAGGCCCTGAGGTCTTAAGTCCAGAGCCTGGGAGAGCAGTTCTGTCCCCTTCAGCAGGTGGAGAAACTATGGTCTTGCCTCACAGTTAAGTGCTTTTTGTAGCTCCCCATGGGGCTTATTCAGCTACCTTATGAAAATCTGTCCCCAGCTACCAGTATATCCTTTTCTGCATGTGCACTTCCACGGTCACTAGGCATCTTCCCAGTCTCTGTTCTAAACCTTAACTGGATCCCAGGACCCCAGGATGGTCTCTGTGTCCTCCAGAGTGCTGTCTGAAGAGGCCATAAGTAAGCGGTCAGGATAGAGGGTTCCACCACTGACAGGTCTGTGAACTGCTGGGATGAGGTGGGAAGCCCATTAATCTCTGCAGCCTGGCCTGTTTCTCTCTATTCACCTTAGATTCCTTACCGCCCTGGACCTCAGCTACCATGCAGTGCCCTCCCCTGAACACCTTCCCCTAGCCCAGGCCAATGCAGCCTTCTGGAGTGCCCTTGGCCACCACTGCCAATCCATGTCATAGCTGCTAAATTCAAATGCACCTGCCCTGACCTTGCGCTCTAGCTGTCCCCTACACACATCTCTGTCAGTGCCCTGCCTATATATCTGTCCCCTGAATTCAGAAACTTTCCTCAGGTCACATTCTGGGAACCCCTGTGCGACTGGCACGTTCAGGTTTAGTAAATGTCCCCTGATAAACAGACAGGATATCCATTTTCTAGACTAGAGGCTGGAACTTCCTGAGTGGTCCATATCTGACCTGACAATAACACCCACATATTCCAGATGGTAGAGAGAGGAAGCCATGAGGTCTGGCCTCCTGCCTGAGCCAGGCAGCTGTTCAAGTTGAGCCATAATCACTTTGAGGGCTCCAGTGCACCTGACACCCGCCCTGCAGCCATGCCAGGAGAACAGGCTGTCCTTGGCGGCAGCGGGAGCAGGCGGCAGCGGGAGCAGGCGCCAGGGTTCCTGGAGCTCTTGGCCTTAAGCAGCCCCCAGTCAAGGTGGTGACTAAGGTGGTGGCCTGATCTCTATGAACTCTTTGCCCCAGAGGAGACCCTGGGTTTGACCCTGTAGGCACTATAATGGTGAGTAAAGACACCTATGTCCTCATCTTCTAACCCATGACTATTACCCTATATGACACATGCAAGTTGTGTGTGTGTGTGTGTGTGTGTGTGTGTGTGTGTGTGTGTATACATACATGCACATGGAGGCCAGAGGCCTCAATCACCAGCTTATGTTTTGAGGCAGGGCCTTCCACTGACCCGGACTTCTCCCATTACACAAGCCCCAGGGTTCCTGCCTTTGTCCATGCCGGGCTTACAGAAGCATGCAGCCATGCCCAGCTTTTGCACGGGTGCTGGGTATCCTAACCCCGGTCCTTAAGTTTGTTTACCAATTGATCCTTCTTCCCAAACATGTAACTAAAAATCTAAAAAAGTAAAAAAAAAAAAAAAAAAGTGCAGTACAATCACAGGTGTCTACAGGAAGGAGAAGACAGAGGTGTCAAGGGAGAGGAACCAGGTCAGGATGGTGTGGTTGCAGGAGGAAGGAACTGAGAGCCAAGGAATGCAAACAATTTCTTCCCTAATGTCTCAGGAAAAGAATGAAATCATTTAAGCACAGTGGGATTCATTTTGGATTTCAAACCTCTACAATTATACAATGTGGTGGTGTGTATTGTTTTAAGTTTCAAAATCTGTGATAATCTTTTACAGCAACTATGGGAGATCTTGGTGCTCTATGGAGCTTGGGTTAGTCACTTTGTATTCTTTTTTACTACACTGTGTGTGTGTGTGTGTGTGTGTGTGTGTGTGTGTGTGTGTGTGTCCCTGCCAGAGCATGGTAGTGGATGTCAGAGGTAAACTTGCAGGATCCAGTTTCTATTGTGTGGGTCCCGGGGATTAAACTCACTTCTGCAGGCTTAGCCTTCAGTACATTTATCCAGGGTCATCCTGGCTAGCCTTACTCTATTCTTATGCCTTACAAGGAGGAATGATTAGTTTGGCTCAGAGCTTCAGCCCAGGATTGGCTGGCTCTGATGGGCATGTTACAAGGCAGAAGCACGGTGGAGGAAAGCTCCTCACCTCATGGCAGCCAGGATGCAAAGAGAAGAAAGAGTCCAGGGACAGTGCAGACTTTCATGGCTAGCCTTGCTTGTCAACTTGACACACCTGGGAAAGGGAGCCCTCGAGTGAAGAACTGTCTCCATCAGTTTAGCCTGTAGTCACATCTGTGGAACATTTTCTTCATTGATAATTGACGTCAGCGGGCCTGCCCACTGTGGGGAGCACCATCCCTGGGCAGGTGGCCCTGGGCTGTACTAGCTGAATGGGAAGCTGGGAGCAAGCAGTGAGCAGTGTACCTCCACGGTCTGTGCGTCAGATCCTGCCTCTGCTCTCATGTGTGAGCTCCTGTCCTGGCTTTCCTAACCTGTAAGCTGAAATAAACTCTTCCCACCACAGTTGGAAGGGGGAGGTTTTGATCCATGTTTTATCACACAGCAAAAGAAACCAAATGACAACACACACTTTAGTGTTGTTGCTTTGACACAACATTTCTCTGTGTAGCCCAGGCTGTCCTGGAACTCACTCTGTAGACCAGGCTAGCCTTGAACTCAGAGATCTGCCTGTCTCTGCTGGGCAGGGATTAAAGGCATATGCCACCACCACCCAGCCAAAAACACATACTTTTATATAAATCCCAGCTTCTTTTTCTTCTTTCTTTCTTTCTTTTTTTCTTTTTTCTTTTTTCTTTTTTTCTTTTTTTTTTTTTTTTTTTTTTTTGAGACAGGGTTTCTCTGTGTAGCCCTGGCTGTCCTGGACTCCCTTTGTAGACCAGGCTGACCTCAAACTCACATCCACCCACCTCTGCCTCCTGAGTGCTGGGATTAAAGTCTTGCACTGCCGCCACCACCACCACCTGGCCCTTGGGCTAGTTTTAATTGTGTAAGTTCTGCCTGGGTCCTTGTCCCTGCTTCTCACGGAGCTTGTGTGGTTGGCCCAGCACATCCTCCATATGTATGTCATGATGTGAACTGAGCTGTGACTAAGCGGAAAGCCTGACCACCCTCCATGTTGGTGGATAGCTGGGCTCTTTCCAATCACCCAGATAGCCCTCAGCTTGTGTAGGACTGTGTCACCACTCTATCCTGGAACTGAATCTGGTTGTCCCTAAGGATCTTAGTGTTCTGGTTCAGATACCTTGGAATAGTTCAGAGACCTGGGACTAAGGAGGCAGCCTGGACACAGATCCCCTGGACATAGTTTGGATGAAGCCAGAGGACTTGTTGGTGCTAATAAACGTGAACCGTACGGAGACTTGTATCTAAGTTCCAATTCTCCCTTCCCCCAAGCAGAAGTAGGCACAGCAGACTGGAAGGGGATGAGGCTGCCACTGGTGCCCACCTCACCATCAGAGACACAGGGATTGGCATAGCTAGGTCCTGAGCCATCTCCTACAGAGCTCAGGGCTAAGACCCACCTGTTGGAACGGGAGTGGAAGTTGCCAGAGCTGTCCCACAGGGCTTCCCACAACCACAGCAGCTGCCTAATCCTGGCACATGGAACACAGCATCAGGATCTCAGTCTCTCAAGCCAGGCTCCAGAGGGACAGCCAAACTCAAGGATCTTACCAGAGTTCACACAGCGCTTGCCTCCTGACTCCTGGTTCAGCACTCTCAGACGCCATCGTTTCCAAAGCCCTATGGCCAATAGGTGGCGCTTCTATGAGTCCCCGGATAGCTAAGTGGTTCTCAATGACCCTTTCACAGAAGCCACCTAAGACCATCAGAAAACACAGCCGTGTACATTGCAGTTCATAACAGTAGCAAAATTACAGTTAATGAAGTAGCAACGAAAATACTTTTATGGTTGGGGGTCACCACAGCATGAGGAGCTATATTAAAGGGTGGCACTAGAAAGATTGAGAGCCTCTGATACAGCTTGTATACTAAGAATTCTGATGCATAAAACCCTCTGGGTTAGGTTCATGAACCCACATAAGCCACATTTGCTCAACTGTAGCACTGGCTATGTGGAAACCTATGTCGAGGTCCTCTCTGAACTCCTGACAGTTGTGAGGAGAGGGGAGGTCCTTCACTAGACTAAATGAGTGCATCTACTCCTGAAGGAGTTAGTTGTGCACCCCTACCCTGGCTGTCTGGGCTTCCTGAGGGACTGTCTTAGGTAAGGGTCCTATTGCTGTGATAAAACACCAGCTTCCCAATGTAGTGTGTCTTTGGGGGGAAGGACGACTCAAAACAGGGCAGGAACCTAGAGGCAGGAGCTGACACAGAGGTCATGGGGGTGTGCTGCCTACTGGCTTTGTTCAGCCTGCTTTCTGAGAGCACCCACACCCACCAGCCCCAGAGAGGCTTCATCCATGGTGAGCTGGGCCCTATCACATTATCAATCAAGTAAACACACCACAGGCTTGCCCACAGGCCAATCCGGTGGAAGTTTTCTTTGTTTTTTGTTTTTGTTGTTTGTTTGGTTTTGGTTTTTTGAGACAGAGTCTCTCTGTGTAGCCTTGGCTGTCCTAGACTTGCTTTGTAGACCAGGCTGGCCTCGAACTCACAGCGATCCGCCTGCCTCTGCCTCCCGAGTGCTGGGATTAAAGGCTTGCGCCACCATGCCCAGCCCTTCCAGTAGGAGCATTTTCTAAACTGGGCCTCTTTCTTCCCAAATGACTCTGGCTTGTGTCAAGTGGAAGTAAAACTACCCAGCATGGCAATCTAAAATGACCACTGGGTGTCTCTGGCCTTATAACCAGGCCTGTGAAATACAATTTTAAGTCTCAAAGGCCTCTTTTCTTCCAGATAACTGCCTACTAGTCCTGTAGGTGGTCAGTAAAGGCCAATTTACTAGTTGAGAGAGTAAGACAAACAAAGGAAGGTTACCTTGGTTTTGCTAGGGGCCTGAACTGAGCTAACAGAGCATCCCTGACCCTTGGCCTAGCCGGGTCGTCCCTTTCCCAGGGCCTGGGTCTCCTTATGGCTTGTGCTTCTCAAAGCAGAGGCAGCCACCGAAGTAAGTGTATGCCTGTGTAAGGGCATCAGATCCCCTGGAACTGGACTTAAAGACAGTTGTGAGCTGCAATGTCGGTGCTGGGAAACAAACTGGGTCCTCTGGAAGAGCCGCGCACGTGTTCTTAACCACTGAGCCATCTCTCCAGCCTCATGTTGGATTATCTTAATCAGCCTTCACGCTGTCCTATAAGTCGGAAGCTATGAAGCCCTCATTTTACAAATAAGAAATCAGAGCATGGTCTAAAGATATGGTGGAGAGCGGGGATGGGGGGGGGGGGGTGAGTGTAGGGAAAATGCCCGGGGGCTGGAAGGCGCACAAGTAGCGATGTGTGTGTGTGTGTGTGTGTGTGTGTGTGTGTGTGTGTGTGTGTGTGTGGTGCAAAGTGAGTAGGAGTGGCCTGGCTGAACTCTTACTTATTTTTGCATGGTACAGGTGCTTTGCCTGTATGTACGTCTATGCATCCTGTACATGCCTGCTACCCATGGAGGCCAGAAGAGGGCATCAGATCCCCTTGGACTGGAGTTTCAGATGGTTATGAACTCCCGGGTGGGTGGTAGGAATTGAACCAGGATCCTCTGGAAGGGCAGTTAGTATGCTTAACCACTGAGCCATCTCTCTCCAGCCTTGGACAGGGGCCATGGGAGGCGGCTAAACACAAGGTTTTTGAGCTGAGTTCCAGGGTCATGTAGGCACTGACATTGCTCCTTCTGGGCTCAGGCAAGTAGCTGCGACCATCCAATCTCTAGAGTTGGTCCTGGGCTACAGTGGTGGCAGGAGGCATCCTGGATGAACTGACTCACAGCCATCACTGAGGAGCTGAATGGGGGTAAGGATGGGATAAGTGTGGCCCAGGGCCCTGATTGGGACTGGAGGAGCTTGGGACTTCTCTAAGCTGAAGACTGAGGATCTGGAGACAGTGAGTCTAAGAATAGAGGGTACTCTCAGAACATCCCAGAGGTAGCACTGGGCATCCAGAGATCTAGATGTGGCCATATGGGAGCATGGCATCCATTTGGGAAGATGCTCCCAGGCCTTGGGGCTGACCATAACAGTAACAAGGCATCTGCCATGTATAAGCAGTGATGAGCACAAGCCCTTGGTCCTAAGTCAGACATCAGCACATCAGGTATGCCTCCCTGGCCCACTGTCAGGATAGACCAAGGCCTGTCCAAGGTCATACAGCAAGTGTCTGTGCTGGGGATTGTGCCCCCTAACATCTGGGCCCGAGAGAAGGTGAGCAGGCCATGGAGGCCACCTGCATCCTAGGGCCTTACCTCACAGAGGATTTGGCAGCTGGTTACAGTCCCAGAGCCAACATAGGCCAGGCCCCTAGGCAAAGGAGGAAATGGCCAAACCAAATAGCACCAGGCTTTGGTGAGCCCTTGGCTGGCCAGCTTTCACATCCCGCTGCAGAGAAACCAGACAAGGAGCCCTGGGTGTGGGGCAGAGAAAGTAAGTGGTACCGAAACAGGACTCCCTGACTCTGAAGCTGAGGTGGGGCTGGCAGACTTCATGCTCTGGTTCTTGACTGGCAGGTGAGTTAAGGAGGTAAGTCCCCACCCAGCTCATTGTGAGGAGGAAGTATTTATTTCAGGTCCTCAGGGCTGGAAGGTTCTAGAAGGAGGCACTGGATGGATTTGCCTAAAATCTCTTTTTGCATACACTCCACTGCTGAGGACTTTTTTAAAAAGAAGAGTCTCACTATGTAGGCCTGGCTGGCCTGAAACTTGCTGTGCACACCAGACTGACCTCGAACTCAGCAGAGAGCCACCTACCTCTGATTCCTGATTGCAGGCTCTAAAGGCCTGTGCCGTCATGCCTGGCAACATTCTTTTTCATTTCACCCCAGCCCCTTACAACTGAAGAGCTTGTTCCTGCAAACCAAGTTTCATGTGACATTCAAATACATATTTTTTAAAAGGGTGAAAACAACATTTTAATGTTTAAAGATTGAAACTCTTCCTTAGCATAAACTCTAGCAACATGAACAGCAAAGAATGACAGTGCCTGCCCCGGGGCCTATGATGGGCTGGTTTTTGTTTTGTTTTAATTTAAAAATGTATTTAAGCTAGGCATAGTGATGCACAGCTGTAATTCCATCACTCGGGGAAGCAGAGGCAGGTGGATCGCTGTGAGTTCCAGGCCAGCCTGGTCTACAAAGCAAGTCCAGGACAGCCAAGGCTACACAGAGAAACTCTGTCTCAAAAAACCAAAAAAGAAAAATCCATAAAGATGCATTTATTTTAATTTTATACATACAGGCAGCTCGCCTGCATGTATGTCTGTGCACCACAGGCATGCAGAACTTGTAGAGCCCAGAAGGGACTGGAGTTATAGGCAGCTGGACGTGGAAACTGGAATTAAAGTCCCAGTCCTCCGTAAGAGCTGGAGTCACACTGCCTGCGGTGGGTGCTGGGAACCAAATCCGGGTCCTCTAGAAGAGCAGAGATACTCTTAACTGGTGAGCCTTCTCGACTGTCGCAGGGATTAGGAGGATGCTTACACGGGCCTAAGAATCCTTTTTCTTTCAATGCTTGATTTTCATAACAGGACCAAGGGCCGGGCATGGTGGCGCACGCCTTTAATCCCAGCACTCGGGAGGCAGAGGCAGGCGGATCACTGTGAGTTTGAGGCCAGCCTGGTCTACAAAAGTGAGTCCAGAACAGCCAAGGCTACACAGAGAAACCCTGTCTCAAAAAACTCTAAAACCAAGCAAAACAAAACAACAGGACCAAGGGACTCACAGATCAGTTAGGAGCAGTGACGGTACCTGACAGTCTCCGACTGCAGCAACAGGAGAAGACTCAAGCGCAGGCCATGGGGAAGACCGATGTGTTACAGTGGTGGGCTACACTTGTTCGGGTCTGTGGTGTTTAGTTGTGTGGGACGGGGATGTACACACACCGCAGCGGACCTTTAGGGGCCAGAGCACAGTTTGTGGAGCCTAGTCTTTCCTCCCACATTTACGTGAGTTCCAGGGATTGAAGTTGGCTTCATTAGCCTTGCATAGCAAGTGCTTCCCTCACTGAGCCATATCACTGGTCCTAAAATTGCTTATTTATTTATTTTTTACTAACTCTTTTAGTTAGCATAAAAAGATAATGCATTTTAAAGATTTATTTATTTATTGTATATGAGTGTTTTATCTGCAGAAGAGGGCATCAGATCACATTATAGATGGTTGTGAGCCACCATGTGGTTGCTGGGAGTTGAACTCCAGACCTTTGGAAGAACAGGTGGTGCTCTTAACCACTGAGCCATCTCTCCAGCCGGATAATGCATTTTTATTGTTAGGTTTTCATATATATACACATATACATTGTATCCCTCTCCCCCTGCCACTTCGGCTACCTGGGCAGGGTTTCTCTATGTAGCCTTGGCTGTCCTGGAACTCTCTTTGTAGACCAGGCTGTCCTCTAACTCAGAGATCCACCTGCCTCTGCCTCCTCAGTGCTAGGACTAAAGACATGAGCCACCATTGCCTAGCTATGTTGTATTGTGTTTTTATTCACTCCCCACTGTTCTCCCACCCCTTCCCCCATCTCGTTTGTCCTCTTCCTTCCAAATGGTTCCCCCCTCCCACCTTCCTGACATATGTAAGTATGTAGGTGGCATAGAGAGAAATATTCTTTACGTATGGGAGAAACAACCTGTCATTTTGTCTTGCCCCCATTACCCTCCTCCTCCCTCACAATCCCTCTTCTGGATACTTCCATGCCCCGTGTATGCTTGTATATGTATTCTGCTTACGATATTTGTCTTTCAGAATCTGAGTAATTTCACTTAGCGTGATGACCTCTGCTCCGTCCATTTCCCAGCAATGTTTATTCTTTAATATGAAAAAGAGAAAAGGGGAGGTGGGGGCGGGGGGAGGGAAAGAGGAGGGAGGAGGGAGACAGGAAGAAGGAGAGAAAAGAGAATGGAAAGAAAGTTGGAGGAGGGTCAGTAAGATGAGGTAAAGGTGCTTGCTGTCCAGCCTGATGATCTGTGATGCCTGCGGAAGGAGAGAAACGCAAATTGTCTTATGATCTTCACATGCACAAATAACGTGATACAAGAGATAAATGTTAAAACATTTTACGTTGCCCAGCTTTGGTGGCACACACGCCTTTAATCCCAGCACTTGGGAGGCAGAGGCAGGCGGATCTCCATGAGTTCGAGGCCAGCCTGGTCTACAGAGTTCCAGGACAGACAAGGCTACACAAAGAAACTCTGTCTCAAAACCCTCTCACCCCCCCCCCCAAATTACATTAGAAGGGAGGGAGGAGGAAGGGACGGGTGGGTGGGGTGTCAGGGGCATCATTTTCTGCTGTTGACTGTTCAGTTCCTGAAGCCTCGGGGGTCCCCAACTCTCCTGTCCTGGAGGCGCCTCCTCCCACCCAGCCTCTGTCCCTACAGCTAAATCTGGGCCATTTGTTTCTGATAGGTCCCTGGAGTCCATAGCTCTGACCTGGTGGCACAGGACACGTGCCAGGTACATGATGCCTGGTTTGAGACAGGAGAAAAAAAAAATCCGAGCGGTAGGCGTGGCCTAGGGGCTTCCCCAGGCTTCGTGGTGCCTTTTAAGATGGGCAGACTGGGGAACCCAGGGCCCCACAAAGCCTTGCGTTTCTCTGCTTCTGGGTACCTTCATTTCTGGGAACTGGCTGTGCTTTGGAAAGAGAGAAATGAGAAGCAAAACCCCTTTGGGCCCCAGCATAACTTCCACCCCCACCCCACCCCCGTTTCTGCCTTCTTCCGCTGAGTCACAGTTAAGAGCCAGGCACCTCAGCCTTCCTAGGGCCACCCGGGTGGGGCAGGATTCAGGGTCAGGTGAGGACACAGCATCCTAGACAGATTCTCTTCCCCAGTGTCCTCTTGCGAGTGGTTCTGGGGCAGCTAAGGGCTGAGACCACCTCCCCAAGCTTATGGGAGGGGCAACGGAGATCCTTTCTATGTCCTATCAACTGTATGCCAGAGCCAGGGAGGTGGGATGGTTCAGGTGGTCCTTTGGTTCCATGTCTTTAGGGAGCTGATGGATGGAGTAAACACAGACTCCTCCTGATTGGCTCCCAGTGACAGGGTCTGGGTCTTTAGGATTTCTTTTGTCAGCAACAGGGACAGACCCAGGTTTTGTCTTCTAGAGACAGCTGGCCATATTATACATGCCTATTACAGGGAACTACACACATGCCTCTTCACAGGAATGTGCGAGCATGTGCATGAGTCTGACACTTGAACACTGTCTGATATTTATGATGATAAGTTATCCATACAGACCCTCCCTTGGGTGGAGGAGCTCTAGGCTCTAAAAGCTGGATCAGAGCTGTGTGTGTGTGTGTGTGTGTGTGTGTGTGTGTGTGTGTGTGTGTGTGTGTGTGTGTGTGTGTTTGAGTATTTGTTGTGTATCTGAGTGTATATGTGAGTGTGGGTGTATGTATGTCTGAGTGTATGAGTGTGTGAGGGCGTATGTGTGCGTGTTATTATCCTGTCTCAGAGGCCCAACCACCACCTCTGAGTCATGGCTGCCTGTGGAAACTCCAGCACATCATCTCCATTTCATAGAAAAGAAGGCTCAACCTCTGAGGATCTCTCTGACTTTGCTTGCCTAGTGTCACACAGCATTTTGGGAGTAGGTATGGCAGGGAGATTACGCAGGTTCCTGATCTTTTTTGGCCTGGTAGTTGGAGCCTGACACCTACTAAGGGCTGTCCTCTATCAGCCACCCAGAACAGAGGCCATTGACTCAAAGAATCTAGCTCAGGCCCAACCCCAGGTCCTCCTAAGCCCCAGTGACCTTTCCCTAGGCTCCTCTATTCCCCACAGCTTTGCTAATAGTCTTGGCCTCCTGGGATCCATTCTCTCTCTTTAGCACCCCACTTCTGCAGAAATGTTCCCCACCTTCTTCATCCTTGGGATTTTCCTGTGATTCTGGCCTTCCATTCTAGCCTTTGTCCACTTCATGTCCACCCACCAAGGCTAAAACTGGCCCCTGTGTCACTTTCTCTTTTCCTTTATACTGTTGTGTTGGGCTGGGGTAGATATCTCAGCAAGTAAAATGCTTAACATGTCATGCGTGTGCACACACACACATGCATACACACACATGCACACACACACACACACTGTGAAAGCTGAGTTTGTATCCACCTTGTAAGCAAACGAGTTAACCTGCCATGTCAGAAAACATTAAACTTGTTTAGAAACAAGGGTCAGAGTACCTCTGCTTTATTGGAAACAAGGGCTGTCAGCTCCTCAGCTGAGCTGGCAAGGGTACAGAAGTGGAAAAGAACTGTGGCACGCAGTCTCCTAACACCCAGCCATGGCTCCTTGGCATCACTTCCATAAAAGCTACCTGCGTTAGGGTCCTTGTCTCAGTGCTCTGCTGAGGGACACAGGGAAGCTGTGTCTAGAAGGGAGCTTTGTGGTCCCAGGATGGGATGTGAAGCACATTTTAGATGCCATCTCACTTTGCCATCTCATTTTGGCTTGCTTTGAGTTTTGGTTTTTCAAGGCAGGGTTTCTCTGTGTAGCCCTGGCTAACCTGGACTCATTTTGTAGACCTCAAACTCACAGAGACCCACCTGCCTTTGCCTCTTGAGGGCTGGGATTAAAGGCATTGTGCCACCATGCCTGGCTAATTTTGAAGTATTTCATTTATCTAAGAATTCATGGTGAGGTAGACATTGGATGTTTTTGCCAAAATTATTCCAAATTTGCCTGTTGGAAATTACATCTGGACAGTTACCATTCTTTCCTCACCTGAAGCACAGTCCAAACTTATAAAATACCAGTTTCAGATAGATTTACAAGGAACGCAGGGGCATTACCAGTGCCAGGGACTGGATATAAAGTGGCTGGTGCAGGGGAGTAAGTCTGTAATCCACTCCCATGATAATAGTTCAGGCTCCAGGGAGACACAGGCAAGGTCTCCTGGTCTGACACAGTGTAAACGCAACGGCAACGCAGCCATTGTGGAGGATTTGAGCTGTAGACTGAGAAGATTCATTTTTATGAGAACATCTAATGCTCCCCTTTTCTGAGGGGTAGGGGAGGCGGGATATGGGGGAGAAGGAGGGAGAGTGGGACTGGGAGGAGAGGAGGGAGGAGGCTACAATTGGGATGTATAAATAAATTAATAAAAAAGAAACCATTTAACACATCTTAATAAAAACTTCAGGACTAAGGGTGGGCCTCAACTAGCCTGGCATATAGGAGACTGTGACTTGCGTTACCATCTCGCCAGCAAGAACGACGCTGCACACACAGGATCCTTCTGCAGTAAAGCTTTAATGCGTCTTAAGAGGGAGAACATAAGCTTACGACAAGTAAAATGGAGACCCCAAACAGCAGAAACCCATCCCTTATATAGGAAACTGTTCTCCGCTTAGGATGTGTCAGTCCCTGATTGGCTGTTACTCATCAGGCGATATGACGCCACGGGAGAGGCAGAGCACAACAAGTGGAAAGTTCCTTCGCACATGCGCAGATTACTTGTTTACCAGTTTGGGACACAGGATGTCAGCGCCATCTTGTAATGGCGAATGTGAGTGCGGCCTCTCACAGGAGACCCTGGGTTCAATCTCTAAAAAGATAAAATAGAAAAGTGAAAAATTAGGCTGGGTGGTGGTGGTGCACACCTTTAATCCCAGCACTCGGGAGGCAGAGGCAGGTGAATCACTGTGAGTTCGAGGCCAGCCTGGTCTACAAAGGGAGTGCCAGACAGCCAAGGCTATACAGAGAAACCCTGTCTCAAAAAAAACCAAGGGAAAAAAAGTAAAATTTTAATAAATTAATTTTAACTTCATCTTCACATTTTACATTATTATAAAATATATAATTTATTACTTCAGTTTTTGTTGCTGCTGTGCTAAGTTTTTGAGACAGGGTCTTCCTCTGTAGTCCAGGCTTCCTGGAACTCACTCTGTAGCATAGGGTGGCCTTATACTCATGTCAATCCACCCCCAACCTCCCAAGTTAATTTCTTTTAACTAGTTAATGATTAATTTTGCGTCTGTTTTTATCTCCGTGTGTAGGAGGGGCCCCACATGTGGGTGAGCACACATCATGCACATGCGTATGATCATAGGAGCCCCTGGAGGGCTGAGGCTACCCTCAAGAGTCTTCCTTGATTTCTCTTTGCCTTGCTCTTTGATGCTCTCAGACTCTGCCCTCCTAACCCTGGAACCGTGGCAGGCCACCATGCCTCAGGGACACTTAACATGGGTTCTGAGGAAGGGAACTGCCGTGGTCACCACTTCACCCGCGGAGCTCCCTTCCCAACCTGTATTTCATCTCTAACAAATCATCTCACGCCTAGCATGGTGGCGCACGCCTTTAATCCCAGCACTCAGGAGGCAGAGGCAGGAGAACCGCTATGAGTTCAAGGTCAGCCTGGTCTACAAAGTGAGTCCAGGACAGCCAAGGCTACACAGAGAAACCCTGTCTCGAAAAACAAAAAACAAATCATCTCACAACAACAGATGTGCCGATTTTTCTGTGTGTGAGTGTCTGCGTGTATCTGTGGGCACCACGTGTGTTCCACAGAGGCCGGAAGTGGGCATCAGAATCCCTGGAACTTGAGTTACAAGTAGCCGTGTGCACTGGGAACTGAACTTCTATAGACCAGCAAGTGCTCTTCACTGCTGAGTCATCTCCCCAGCCCCGATTTTAGTCTTTTAAAAATATTTTTTTTGGGGGGGGAGGCTAGGTGCAATGTTTGCCAAGTATGCCTGATTGATTCCCAGTACTGTATAAAACTGTGCATGGTGGCACGTGTCTATAATCCCAACACCCAGAAGTTTAAGGCCCTGTCTCAATAAATACAAAATATAAATGCTGAATCTGTGTTTTAAAATACTTTCCAGTTTTGGTATTTTTTTACTTAACATTTTAAAAATACTCTTGGGTTATACTGTGTTATTTTAACTTTGCAAACCATTACTGTCAAAAGAAATAATTACATGCAATTCTTATAATAAATGATCTTGTAAGTGCTTATAATAACATGATCATCTTTTCTAGAATAAATACAAGAACAACTAGTGATCCAGGAAACATAGAGAATGCATTATGAGCTAAGTATATCATTCTTCTTACTTAAACTGCAGACCCATCAGAGAATACCTAGATACAAATAATGATCATGAGGTTAAAAATCCTTGAAGTCAGCCAGGTGAGTGCAGTAGCACACTCCTGCAATCCCAGTACTTGGGGAGGCAGAGGCAGGCGTATCTCTGTAAGTTCGAGGCCAGCCTGGTCTATAAAGAGAGTCCAGAACAGGCAAACCTGTCTTGAGACTCTGTCTTGTAAAACCAAACCAGAAAAAAAAAAATCCTTGCTAACTCCTGACTTTCAGACTCATAAAAGCTGTTGATACTTTTATTGCTGTGTTTGTTAAGAGGTTGGCACATATTTTACTAGCTGTTTGTAGTTTATGATATTTCAGTATTTCGATTTGTGTATTAGGACCTCAGCTTGTCTCTTTGCCCAGAGCTCTGCACACATCAGCGCCTGCGCTCCATAGGGAAGGGAAGGTGGGAAGTGCAAAGTGAAGCAGAGACAGTGCTGTTGGGCTCCTGCTGGGGTGGGGTGGGGCCCAGAGGGAAGGAGATCTCAAAGACAAATGAAAAGACCAAATCTACAGTTTACTCAGTACTCCTTAGAGTGATGCCTTAAGGTAAATGATGGCACATCACAGACGGGGAAACTTGAGTTTCAGGGACTCATGACTTTCTGAAATCACAACACTGTGGGCGACCTGGCTCTGGAACTGTGTGAGCAAACCTAGCACTTCTGGCAGCTCTGTCACCTGCACTGAGCAGGTCTCAGTTCCCCACAGCAGGCTCTTTCTAACCAAGGCCAGCCTACCCAGGAACTGGGGCTCCAAGTGGCAGAGAAGTGTAGCACTTCCACTTTTTGTCAGCTGCACCAGATGACTGGTGGCTCCAAGGTGAGGGCACAGTGAAGGACTGTGTGTGTTCTGGGTTGCCTGAGCTGCCTTTCTATATGGGTTTAAGGATCTCTCTCTCTCTCTTTCTCTCTTTCTGTTTTTTCAAGACAGTGTTTCTCTTGTATCCCTGGCTGTCCTGGATTCGCTTTGTAGACCAGGCTGGCCTTGAACTCACAGGGATCCACCTGCCTCTGCCTCCTGAAGTGCTGGGATTAAAGGCGTGCACCACCACGCCCAGTTGAGGATCTCTTACTTATAGGTCACCTCTTAGCTACTCCCAGCCACTGCCCTGGCCTTCAGTCCCAGGACCAGCCTTGGGAGGGGGCCATGGTTTTCTCTGATATATGTAGGTGGGTAGGTTACAGGCTGGGAACGATGTTCAGGGAGGGCCAAATAGTGACATGCAAATGTGAGCGGAGAGGCAAGTCTCTGCTCACAACTGAGAACCAAGGCTGCATGACTGAGTGATGAGTGATACCGTCAGGAGAACCCCAGGTGACTCACTACCGAAGCTGCTCCTCCCCAGCCCCCAGCCCCCAAACACCCCCCCCTCCCACTAAGGTTCAGGGATCTGAAGCCAGAAACAACACTAACCTGGAGGCTGCCTGGAACTAACAGGAAGTCCCCTCAGCAGGGCCTGGCTCTGCTGACATCGCCTTGCATTCCCACTCTCTCTTACACCCCTTTCCTCGGACCTGGCAGTGCACTCATGCCTAACAGCCCTCTTCACCTGTGGACATGCACTCTCTTTTCTGTCCACACCCATATCTAGTTGCTCACTCTGCCCCAGGTTGGACACAAAATACCCTAGAGCCCACACCACACCTGGGCCTTCTGAAGGAGAGGCCTTCGTGTGATGATAGAGGTGAAAGAAACACATTCAATCCAGGAGGGCTTCCTGGAAGCGGGGACCTAAACTAAAGCTTTGACATTCCATCCCTTCCCCAGGTCACTTGACGTCCTCTAAGCCTCTCCTTTAAATGAGCATCGGGTTCCAGGAAGTGTCCCCTGTCTCTGCATTGCTGGTTCCAAGAACCACAGCTCCTGGCAGCAGTTGCCTGGCATTCTTTCTTAGAACCTACTTAAGCGTCCAGAGTCTCGGGGCAGGGAGAGTTGGAAGTGGAGAATGGACAGGGATGACTTCTCCACAGAGAGGACCCTTCATAAAACTGGCCACTGGGAGGTAAGCCATAGACTGTCAGGCAAGAGGGGGTAAACACACCGAGGTTGGCCATAGGGGGTCGAGATCTTCCTGCACAGGAAGGAAAACGATTCCCTCAGCCCATCACTTCCAGTAGCTTCCTGTACTCCAGCCCGGATTCCACTAGCCTGGTACCTAGAGTCCCATCCCTTAGCGAATTGACCCAGGTCTTCTTCCCCTGGCCTCAGGCAAGCAGGCATTCTGGGGCCTTGAAAGAACGTGACGTGACACCTACGCTATCAATCCTGATACGATGTCGCTTTGCCTGCTTAGAACAGAGTAAGCCGTCCCTCCAAGTCCCGCAGGCAGCACGCTGGGTGGGTGAATGGGGTCAGGGAGAGACACGCCTTGACAAATTAGCAGAGGCAAAGTCCAAATTCCCTCAAGGTCTGTTGGGCCTCTCCTCTGGGTGACTTCCACCCACCCCACTTCTGAGCTGGCACCGGGCCTGCCCGCCCGCCTGGGACCTGCCCGAGCACATTGAGCAGCGAGTTCCTGAGAAGCGTGGAAAAGCTGTTTGGTTTAAAATTAACTCCCCCGCGCACCCTCCCACCCGCCCTCCTCTGAGTTCTTGGAAGAGGCGCTCTGCTCTTCCTGGGAAGAGGCCTCCTGCCACAGCGGCTATGATTCTGG
This sequence comes from Acomys russatus, assembly GCF_903995435.1. Classification (NCBI taxonomy): domain Eukaryota; kingdom Metazoa; phylum Chordata; class Mammalia; order Rodentia; family Muridae; genus Acomys; species Acomys russatus. Next base: position 33,765,490 of record NC_067168.1, on the reverse strand, counting down.
CAAAAACACCTTACCCCAGGGTGGGGGCGGAGCTGCCCACACTGTGCCTTCTCTGCCCTCCACAAGCACCCACAGGTAACCTGCTGAGGCCCAGGAGAGAAACTGGGCATAGTCAAGTTGCTCAAAGGGGGTGCTGGAGTGCTCAAAGCCCACAACCTCCCAACCCTGATACTGACCGGCCGACTCCAAATGAAAGGTACTGGGCACCTCTTGGGTAGGACACAGAGCAAACGGACCCCACAGGCAGTAAACTCAGAATTTTGGCCCGTGATGAGGATGAATATGTGTCTCAGGAAGATAAAAGCAGCCTGTTCAGAGTTGCCCGGCTTTGCCTGTCAACGCCGAGCCTACCCTGTCGATGCTAGCTAGACTCATTGATGATGGCAAGTTCCCAGGGGCACAGGCACCCGAGTGCCAGGGTTAGCAGTATACCCTTCCGGGAGGTCTCTTCCTGTGGCCCCTCCACCATTTCAGACTACCGTGGGGACCGTCTCCGTCTGCATAGACCTTCATGTCTCTGGGCTTTGAGGAAAAGTTTCCTGGGGACCTCTCTCCTCTATGACTCCTCCTACCAAACTGTACCCTGGAAGGAGCTGAAGAAAACAAAGGAATGTTGGCCAAGGGGAAAGGTCAGCGCTGTGGGCAGGTGGACACCCCCACCCCACCCCCACACACGTGCTCAGTGAGAGGATAAAGTGCTTCTCAGGAACAGGCTGAGAGCTGAGAGAGGCTCTGAGAACAGCACCTTGCCTAACATAGGCAGGAACTACAGTCTGTATCTCTGGTGGAAAGAGAACCCATGTTCTGCTTTATGAGTGCTAGAGTCGGGGAAACCCCCCAGGACAGGGTTCTGCCCCTGGAAAGTGTTTGCTAGATGCCATGCCCCGCTTCAACCACACCATCGGGATATCTCTGGGGACAGTAAGTTCCTGTGTGGGTAGAGCAGTCTTGGAGGGCTGCCTGGAGGAGTTACAGTAGCCCCAAGTTTCCCCAGCCTTCAGAGACGACCTATTGCACCCTCCCTGGGCTGTGCTTGCTTCATGTAGGCTTGGGTCACGGAGGCCATTGTCTCTCCACTGAGCAGACGGCTTTGGCTCCTTCTTTCTGCCCTCAGCGGACTGCATCTCTGGCTCTTAAGTGAGGATTGGCTTCCGTGTGCTTGGCTTTCCCCCAAAGCCAGGCTCAGCCACTCTCTATTCACCCTCTTGCCTGCAGTCTGGCCAGAATTAACCCTCCAGGGACCTCCTCTAGCTTGTGTCCCTGCTGCCCTACAGTGACCACTGGGGTGGCCCCCCAGTTGGCTGGCTGTGCTGCTCCACTGAGCCAGAGAGGGGCGGGGGAGGCCAAGTGCAAGCCTGCTTTAGATTAAAACTGGTCTAACAGGTTGGTGTGAAATGGGCTGCCCAGGCTCTCCTTCCAAATGAAGCCAGCCTCAGTGAGGTCTGTGGGGGTGGGGTGGGGTTGGAGGGGGTGGGGTGCAGATGCCCTGTGCACACACTCTAGACCTTCCTGCCTGCTGTACAGTACCCGATTTCAGGCCCCAGACCTCTGGCCCTTCACTTCACCTCAGACACATAGAGTAAGAGGGTTTCTGAGAGTGACCACAGCTGGTTGGTCATGGCTTTAGCTCCATGCAGCTGCATTTAGCCCTGGTCTAGCAGGATTTGCCCAGAGGGCAAGTTAAATGCTGGACTTAGGTCCCAAGCCCTTGGGACCAAGGGAATTTTGTTTCACTCAATACTCTTGATTGAAGCTGGGCGTGGTGGCGCACACCTTTAATCCCAGCACTTGGGAGGCAGAGGCAGGCAGATGGCTGTGAGTTCGAGGCTAGCCTGGTCTACAAAGCAAGTCTAGGACAGCCAATGCTACACAGAGAAACCCTGTCTCGAAAAACAAAAAAAACAAAGAAAACAATACAAACAAACAAACAAACAAACAAATCTTGAATGAAACATCCTAGCAAGACACGGGCCAGTTTGTCCTGCCAACAAGAGATGGGCTTCGTGGCATCTGCCCCTAAACCATTCCAGGGGCACTTTAAGTCCAGAGAGGACTACCACATAGGACCACTCTCCAAGCCCATCTTCCCCTGGCTGGGCAGAATCTTCCGGGGCCAGAATTCCCTCTAATGAGCCCCACTGTACGCCTCTCCCCTTCTTTCTGACTGACTGAGGTGTCGGCAGGCGAGAGTCTTCAGAGACAGGGTAGAGTAGTGGTTACACAAATAAGGTCTAGAGACAAGGCTTATGACGCTAAGCTGGTCTTTGTCTTTCTCTAGGCCAGTAGTTCTCAACCTTCCTAATGCTGTGGCCCTTTAATACAGTTCCCCAAGCATACAAATTATTTCTGTTGCTACTTTATGGCTGTAATTTTGCTACCGCTATGAGTCATGGTGTAAATATGTGTGTTTTCTGATGGTCTTAGGTGACCCCCCCCCCGTGAAAGGGTCTTTCAACTTCCCAAAGGGGGTCGTGACCCCACAGGTTGAGAATTGGTCCAAGCCACACCCTTACAGCTGAAAACGAGGAGACCCTCTGTTAGTGTGCAGGGCTGGAGTAAGAATTAATGGGGGAATGAACTATACCCAAAGTTGGCACCCTTGCCTCCTCAGTGTTTCCTATGGCACCCCCCGTTGCCCCCCCAAGTTCCATACCTATGAATCTTCTCATTGGCCACCTGCTTTGAAGCCTTCATGGAGCCATCCGCCCAGAATCCTTTAGTAATGAGCATCAGAGCTGAGCACAGTCCTCTGAGACACTCCACTAGCTAGAATAAAATCAGTCGCGGCCCCCTTTACCCTCCCCACTCATCCCGAGGCATGTTTCTGCCTTCCAGCCATTGTACAGGCTAGTACAATGATTGTTCCCAGTATTTGGGACAGCCCTTCCCCATGGCATCTATATGACCAAGCCCTGCTCTTTGCTCTGACTGCCAGGTACACAGCCACCCTACTCAGCACCTTCCGGGACCCTCTTTGCTCCAAGGCGACCCCACACCTAAAGCCACTCTCTGCCCCCCACCTCCTGCCTTTGCCTTCTTCACCACTCAAAACTTGCCTGTTTGCCCACGTGGTTACTAGCTTTTCCCATACGCACCACAAACCCCATGAGGATAGGGGCCATGTTTATCTTGTTCCCTTCTGTGTCCCCAGGGCCTTGATGAAGTCTGGTTCGGTCAATAGCCAAAGATTACACGTGTGAAGGGATTCAGTGGGCAAAAGGTTACCATTAATTACTGTTTTCACTATTGCGTGGGGTCCAGCATGCCCATCTCATGGCTAGTACCAGCAGGGTGGCCTTTTAGTAACCCAGGACTATCCAGGGGTGAGTGCACTGGACACCTGATTTGTCTTTTCTGCTAGGCTTGGGTTTGAGGTCCAATGACATGTTTTCTGGGCTCCCTATCCTAGGCATTGCTGTTCCTCTTTTATATGTAAAAGCTGAAATGTCAGTAGCTGGCAGCCCCTTCTCTGGTTTGAGGTGAGTTAGGGACAGCCCATTCATTGCCAGGCAGGCCTGTGGCTCCAGAGCTCTCTGCAGGTAGAGACAAGGTAGATACAAACAACTGTCAGAGATGCCATCTAGTTGCCTGTCCCCATTTTACCAAGAAGCCTGGAGACAGAAGGGCAGCTAGGGAGAGTAGTATTTGGACCCCAATCCCATGGAACACAGAGTCCTCATTCAGACTTGCACCCAGCAGGCATTCTTAGACAGTCTCGTGTGTGGGCTTTCCTGTGTTTCCTTCTGTTATAGTGGCTGAGTGTCCAGGTTGTGACACGAGGTGTGGAGAGCCAGCCTCTGGCCCCTATGTGCTCACTTCTTTCCCATTAAATGACTCAGATCTGGAGGTTAGGGGGAGCAATAGGGATTACCTCACATCTTCCAGGAACCACAAAAAGGCTAGGACCAAAGTTGAAGGAAAGGCCCTACCAAGGGCCATGGTGACATTCGGACAAGGTACACTGTTGGGCCCCACAGCCAGCAAAGGTTTTACCAGCTGCTACCGGTAGTGGGGAAGGTGTCAGGCCAAAGAGATGGGCTTGGGCACTACTTCCAGTTTTTAAAAATATCATCCCTCCTTCATTTACCTCTTGGTCACTCTAACCCAATGTCATTCCTTAACAAAACGTATTGTTGTTGTTATTATTATTACCTCTGTGTGTGTATGTGTGTAGGTACATTGAGGCCAGAAGACACTGTCACCAGAGAACATTGACTCTCTGAAAGAGTAGCAAGCACTCTTACCCTTGCTTTGAGCCATCTTTCCAGCCCTACAATGTCATTCCTATTCTGTCTCCTTGCCCTCAGCCCTGAGCCTCCCTGATTCTGGTTGTTTATTTATTTTTTTTTTAGCCTCTTCCTTATCAGGATGCCAGTCCCTGCAGCTTCCTGCTCTCAAGCCACCATTACCAGCCTCCCATCACTTGTAGCTTCCAATGGTCTCAGGACTAAGAACACATCCTGAACTGTTTCTATAAGAAGGTTATGGCGCCGGGCGTGGTGGCGCATGCCTTTAATCCCAGCACTCGGGAGGCAGAGGCAGGCGGATCGCTGTGAGTTCGAGGCCAGCCTGGTCTACAAAGTGAGTCCAGGGTGGCCAAGGCTACACAGAGAAACCCTGTCTCGAAAAACAAAAAAAAAAAAAAAAAAAAAAAAAAAAAAAAGAAGGTTATGGCTGTGAGCACACTTTAGGGGTGCTTTGCCATGAGACCCTCACACTGTATGTAGAAAGATCCCAGCAGCCTAAACAGTCCTGAGGCAGACCATCAACCCTGGGCAATGGTTTTATTTTAATTCTATTTCTGATGTACAAGATCTTGACTGAGAGGCGTCCTCTGACCCCAGACAATCTGAACCAGAATTTTGACACTTCTACTCCAGGCCAGATTCTACCAGCTCATTGGTCACTAGCCCTGCTTCAACTGATCTGCTCCACTGTACCGGAAGAGTCCTCTCAGGCCCCACGTCCTCCTGACCTTCATCATACGTTACTGCCTTTGTGTCCACTGCACTTTCCTCCTTGTAGGGCTGGCCTGAGTTCTGTGCCTCCTCTTCTCAGGTGACCGCCCTCTGTGCCCACTTGCACTTTGAATGGGTACTTCCTCTTCATACACCTCTCAGGCTTGGAGTTCCTCTGCAGCCCGCTTCCTCCCTGTCCAGCAGTGCAAGGGACAGCACCGCAGAAGGCATGCCCATGGACCTTCCCCTCCTGACTCTTGTTTCTCAAGGAGAACAAGGGAGAAGGTGAGAAGAAAGGCACCTCTGTTTCCTGCCCCCCTCTGTCCCCTGGCAGAGACCACGGGGAGTCATTAAAGGTTCTGAGCTTTGGCTTTTCCAGATGAGGGGGCGGATTGTGATCCTGGGATGAAAGGGAGCACAATATGCTCAACTCCAGATGCCCCACAGAAGGCTTCATACATGGAAGGCATCGTAATTTTATTATGATTACAGAAACATCAGTGGAAGAAAAGCTACCAAACTGGTTCTTGTGTTATAGTAACTGTTTCTATAAAGTCTCATTAGGTATGTGTACCTCCCCCTCTCACGTGCAGGCAACTTCCTGGGCAGGAAACCGACACAAAAGAGCTGCAGCAGCAGCCCTTGAGCCAGCATCTCCTTTCTGTTCCAGCAGATGTGTTCCTCTACAGGGGCCCCGCACCACAGAGAAGCCAGCTCTATGGACACCACAGCCCGGCTCTGTGTGAGCTGTTTTTCTGGCTCCTGTCTGTTTGGTTACACCAGCCTCCCAAAAGAGGCTAGGAAGAAAAGAGGGTGGGCACATCCATAAGCAAGTGGTCAGGGCAAGGACATTCAGGACTGCTTTGGGCCCATCAATATATCTTGGGATGAGGGCGGAGGTGTCTCCACAGGGAAGAACCAGATCTGCAGGGAGGAGGTGGGGGTGGGGGGGGTGCTTTGGACCACCCAGGGCTTAGGGCAGAGAAGTGGGATGGCTCGTGCCATCACCCAAAGCCCAACTCCTGCAAGGAGAATAAATAAATAAATACTGTATAAATGTATAGTCCTCCAGCCGGGCCTGCTTCCCCACAAGGGGGCTGGCATTATCAACCTCAGTGCCTCTGGCTGACACTCTCCCAGAAGCAGCAGGCCAGCTGCTCTATTGATGGGGAGGGGGCCTGCCCTACCCAGACAATTGAGAAACCAGGGCTGGGAGAACATACAATGTTTGGGTGGCTAGGGCAGGCAAGTGAATGGAGATCTGGGTCCGGCCTGTGGGGTGAGACGAGGTCCTGCCTGTCTCTGCTGTGATACATGGCTCACCACCAAGAGTCATACGGGATCTGCAGGCATTGACTTCAGAGTTGTGCGACAACCCCTCCTCCACCTGCCTGTTCTTGCTGGCACTTTCTGGTCCAGCTGTCACATGTATGCAGGCACCAGGGTGACAACTGGAGACAGCAGGACTCCAAGGCCAGCTGGGGCCTGTGTCCCCTCCCCTCCCCTCCAGGATATAACTGTGTGAGGCAGGGCAGGATGCCTGGTTCAGTCAGAGTTGGAAGGGGTACTGTCTGAGGTAGTCAGCCATGCGCCGGGGCAGTGGTAGGCAGTCCACGTCGGCCACCAGACGGTTGATAACTAGGCGACAGAGATGTTGTAAGCTTCGGGCACTGCTCCTGCGCACAAAGGGTTGTACCAATTTCAAGTGCACAGCAGTAGCCATGGGGATAGGTGACACTGAGTCACCAGGTGCATCTTGCTTAGGTAGAGGCAAGGCTGGGGTGGGAGCAGGATCTGGACTGTCATTCCGGGTGTCAGCAGCACAGGAGGCCACATAGTGCTGCACGAGGCTGACCACATCTGGGAAGGCCAGGATTCGAGGTCTTGACAAGCAGTTGGAGTCCAGTCGGAAGCTAGAATCGGCATACTCGATGCGTACGTTGGTGGGGCCACGGGTGGTTTTGACTGACAGCGTGAACAGGTAGCTGGGGTGGGTGCTATCACGTACTAGGAATGTACCCTCTGGCATCTTCTGGAGGTGCTGCCGGGCCTCACTGGCCGTGATGGAACCCCAATACCATCCTAGGAAAGTAAAGAGGAGGACTGGTCAGAGTGGAAATTTCCATAAGGGGGGGGCACCAACCCCAGGGTAGGTCAGGGTGAAGTGGCCCTTCACGTTTCCCTGGAAGATGTGTATCTCTACCATTAGTTCTTGGGGGGGGGGGGGCAGGAACCATGCTTCTCAAACCAGATACAAAAATCCAAAGCACTTAGCTCCTCCACAGACTTCGCATGACAAGGTGTGCAGCTCCCCTGAGACTCACCAGATTCCCGAAGGTAGGAGAAAGTCCTGGCTATGCACAGCAGGTCCTCCTCAGGGTCCAGCACCGTTGGTTCACTCTCTGGCTGGACAGGCGTCTCCTCTGCTGCCTCCTCTGGGAATGCCCCAGTGGGCAAGGGCTGCATGGCTGGCCCAGGCAGCTCCAGGGACTGGGCCCACAGAGGCCGCTGCCCAATTTGCTCCAGAGCCAGCAAAGGACAAGATCTAGAAGACAGGGAAGAGAGGTCTCACACAGTCTCCACTTTTAGAAAAGTCCTTTGATGGTTTCACCCCAGTATACAGATTTTAAAAAATTTATTTATTTACTTTCATTTTATGTACATTGGTGTTTTGCTTGCATGTATGTCTATGGAACTGGAGTTACAGGCAGTTGTGAGCTACCATGTGGGTGCTGGGAATTTAACTAGTGTCTCTTGGAAGAACAGCCAGTGCTCTTAACTGCTGAGCCATCTCTCTAGCCCCCAGATTTTTTTTTTTTTCTAAGACAGGATTTCTCTGTGTAGCCTTGGCTGTCCTGGACTCGCTTTGTAGACCAGGCTGGCCTTGAACTCACAGCAATCCACCTGCCTCTGTCTCCTGAATGCTGGGATTAAAGGCGTGCACTACCACACCTGGCCAGATTTTTTTTTTAAAAAGCAGGGTCTCACTACGTAGCCCTGGCTAGCATGGAACTTGTTATATAGGCCAGGCTGGCCTCTTACACTCATAGAGATCCACCTGCCCCTGTCACCCAGCTCCTATATAAAAATCTGTCTTTCTATTTTTTTTGTTTGTTTGTTTAGTTCTAGGAACTCAACACAGAAGTTCATACATGCTAAGCAAGTGTTTTACCACTGAGCTATGTATACCCATACTCCCACGTTCATAGAACCTGCTCTAAAACAGTCTTTTCTACTCTTCTGCATTTACTAGATACAAATTAACCCTCATCTTATATCACCAAAAGCACAGGCCATTCCTCATGAGCACTTTCAGCATCCCAAGCACCAGAATGGGGACCCTGTCAATGCAAAAGCTGTCTCACAGTTGTGCCCTCCTGCCTGAGGTAGCCTGTGAAATGCCAATGTACCCGGTGGAGTCACAGGATGAACTAGGGTGAGGTTCTCAGGGAGACCTCAAGACTACAGTAGAAAGCCTAAGGTCACAGGGTAGCTTCCTGTCAATAGGATATCTGTTGGGGAGTTGGGAGGGGTGATGCAGTCCACACTAGCTAGGACTTCAAGACTTTAACAAGCTCCTACCTATAACGGCCAGATTCCCATCCCAGGCTCTGCTCCTGCCAGCTGAGGGGTGACAGTGTCCTCTAAAGGCATTGGTGGGTCTCATTTCTCCTAAGTATCAGCTCTCACCAAAGGGCAGGGTACTCAACCCACATTCCAGACTCCATCCTGTCCAGCCAGCCCTGCTACACTGTATGCTTTTTATGTATAGTTTGCTCCTCTCTGGTTGCAGTTTCCCCTCCTTCTCCTCTTCCTTCTTCCAGATGAGGGCATACTTGTCCTGAGGGATTTGGCAATATTAGAGGGCTAGTGTTAGGGGAACTGAGATGGCTGAAATCTTCCTAGAGGAAGCCTACCCAGCTGGTGATGCAAGGGCCCTGCTTCCTGGGGAAGAAATAGTTGGTTCTCTCTAATTTCTAGTAAAATATGTCCCAGGCCTCAGGTCTGTGTCTAGTCCCGTGTTGGATTTTTTGTTTTTGTTTTTGTTTTTGTTTTTCCGAGACAGGGTTTCTCTGTGTAGCCTTGGCTGTCCTGTACTCGCTTTGTAGACCAGGCTGGCCTCTAACTCAGATCAATCCACCTGCCTCTGCCTCCTGAGTGCTGGGATTAAAGGTGTGTGCCACCACTCCCAGGCTTGCGTCTCAAAATAATGAAACCCTAGGCTCTGCCCACACTTGCTGGGGAAGCAACAGTGTATCAGGTATTGCTTGTAAACAAGGGCTGGCAAGGAGAGAAGCCAGAACTGACAGTGTAAGCCGTGTTGAGAAAGAAGGTCATGGTCCCGTGGCCACTCGTGAGAACGGGTGACAGGTTCTGGTATACCACAGCCTACCAATGGCTTTTCCACACCTACTCTGACTGTGCCGTGAGAGCTCTGGAATCCCACTTAGTGAGCCACAGGCAGAATTTTGAGGTGAACTGCATGCTGGGTCCCATGGCCTGATTCAGGCACTTTCTGAGAGTATGCGAGCAGTTAGCCAATCCTTCCACAGCCACTTGTGGGAAGTATCACCAGGCAGCTTAGGAAGGCCCTCTGTATAGATGCCACAAAGGTAGGCAGTAGGCATCTCTGGGGGGCTGGAGTGATGTCTAGATGTAAAATGACTGCTAATCCCCGCAGGTTGTTGGGGAGGGACTATATATCCAGGGAGGGGTGTGTCGACTACCACTGTGTCATCACGGTGGGAATGAGAGCTGGTGTGTTCCAAGAGCCTGTGTGTGCATGTCTTGGGAGTCTAGCCATGAAGTCCTGCCTTGAAGACACATGCCAGTGAGATGAACCAAACCCAGAGAAGGTGGGTTACGTTCACATCTGTTAACAATCTTGTTTTCCTAATACCTGGACACTGGCCCTGAGGTTTTCAGGGGCCTTTGTTTAGGGCAAAGTCAAAGAGGCTGTAGGGACCCAGAATGGAGACAGGGGGGTGGGGGGGGGGGTTGAGGCACCTAAGAAGGAAGGTAGTGGGTCTGCTGAAGAGTCCCCAAGTTCAGAGGATGAAGGAGCAAACATGGTAGGAGCTCCCAGGGAATAGTCTTTGTAGTGTGTCAATGTCGCCCAGTGCTGCTTAAAGCAAGGGCACTTCTGCCTTGGCCCCACCTTCCACTCTTCCTCACTTGGCACCATACCCATGTCATTTATAACAACTGCTATCGGACCACCCAGCTTTCTCTGGATTTGTAACACACACACACACACACACACACACACACACACACACACACACACACACTTTCCTCTCTTCTTGGCATTTCCTGAATTCCTGACTGATCAATGACGAAAGGGGGCGCTGAAACCTAGGGCGAACAGATGTGCCAAGACCACTCTGCTGAGGCCAAGACTTTTTTTTTTTTTTTTTTTTTAAATCAAAGCCCCACTCTCACCATCGTCCTCTAATTCCACGTCTTTGGGAAACCTTAGAGAAGACAGGCTGAAGTCTTTATCACACTGTGGCCTCAATCTGGGCTAAGAGAAGTTGTAGGGTGCTTCTAAGAGGTGGTGATTATCAGGTGCCAGCCTGGGGAGAGTCAAAGACCTCAGGCTGGCTTCCCAATGAGACCCTATTTGCAGGCCTGGGATGCAGGAATGAACACCGGAACCTCTAGAGACGGGTCTAGGAGCAGGCTCAAGGTCACCGATAGGTGTGGGGCCGGAAGGCAAGGTAAAATCTGAGCTCAAATAGTGGTCTAGACTTGAGAGCCCCATTCCTGGGGATCTTTTACAATTGGCGCCCGTGGGATCTCAGGAATGGGGGCTCCTCCCACCGCTCGCCAGCCCGGTTTCCCTATCCACACTAAGTGTGTATGTGGGTATCCTAGGCGCACCACTCGACGTTCTTTTGCACTCCAACCGGTCAAGCCCTCCCAAAATCCCGCAGCCAGCTCGAGGCCTGTGATCTCCCGTAGTTTCCGCATGGAACCTGGGCAGAGAAAGAACTGAGCTTACCCCTGTACGCAAAGGACCATGTCCCAGAGGCAACAGCGGCTCGAGGAGTCGGGGCTCGGTGGGACGGAGGCAGAAGGGAGCCAGTGAGTCCCGAGGGCGCGAAGGTCAGGGTCCCGGGGCGCACGGGCGGCGGTCAGGGACTGAGAGGCTGTGGCGCGAGGAGCCTGGAAGGACGTGGGGGACGGGCTGGGCGGGCGGGGCGGGGCCAGGCGCCTCCTAATCTTTTGTCCGCTGCGTCCCAGCCCTTCCGGGAAGCCGCATCTTCCTAGAACCGCAGGCTTTGCGGCGGCCGGGAAAGGAACAGGGGTACAGGCGTCTAGGGCTTCGGACTGAGAAAGGAAACACCTTTGACAGATTTCCAAGAACTTTCCAGGAAAACTGGGCGGGAGGTCCTCGAATTGACCAATCGCATCGCTGGGGGTGAGCCGAGCCGCTGGGCGGACCAATTGAAGTGCATGGACCCTGGACTGACGTGGCCGAGTGGGGCGGGACCTAGAGACTGGTAAGGCGAAGACTGGGTTGGGGCCAGGTGAGGGAGGAAGACTACGGATGAGACTTGGGCAACTCGAAGTCAGATTGTCTTCAGCCTGCTTCTCTGGGGACGGGTGCGCTTATCTCCCTATAGAACTACAGCGCGGGGGCAGGGACGGGGCAGGTCGTCCTAGCTAGCCGCTCCTAGCTGAGCGGACATTGTACTAGGGCTCCCTATTGGGTTACTCTTACAAGAGGACACTATGTGGAAGTGGGTGGTAAGGTGTGAAATCTGGAAAGAGACGTAGGGAGAGGCGTGGAGTGCTTAAAGGGGGGGGGGCGCGAGGAAACAAGTATGTCCATTGTGGTCACCACAGCCAAAATGACTCAGGCCACATTTAATGTTTTGTATCAAACGAGCCAATCCCATCTGTGCCTGATCTCTGAGTGAACCCCAGTCGAAATTACCCTCTTGAGGAGGTAAACAGAGACCATCAGCATCCACGTAGATAGCCCAATCTATGGCTGTCGTACCGTAAATATGGCAACTACCGTAAATACTGTGAGAAACCTGAATTAAAGCAAAGGGGGACGGTTTGGGGATTGGCTTCTAGAGGTAAGGGACAGAACAGTGACACCGCTCTCCTGTACAACAGAAAATTTGCTCCCCCCCCCCCAGTAACTCACCAGGGAGCTTTAAAAAAAAAAAAAAAAAAGGAGGATGTAGACTGTCTGGAAACTCAGTATGTAGACCAGGCTGTCTTCAAACTTCCGGGTACAGGCTTACAATGTGGAGTTACAGGCTAAGCCACCGTGTCCCGTTTACCAAGGAACATATTGAAGGACAAGAGAGTCTATGAGAACTCCCTCCAAACCCTTGGTCCAGGATATGGGGAGATAAGACCTGGGGAGCCAGCACATCTATCTACTCCTTCCACACACCCCATACAGGACTCTCCACCCAGGTTCCTCAGAAAGGCTGACTGTAAGATCTTTGGCAGGGATGACAGGCTTCTGGCAACGTGTAGAATTCTGAATAAGTGTCTGGGGATTTCCCCCAGCACAGGGAAGGCTTTGGGTGCCCCACCCAAGATAGAGAGCTGAAGATTAAGCCTTGTGAAAAGGAAGGCGTATTTAATGGTGGTAAGAAATGACTCCAGGGACCCAGGTCTCTCTGTAGCTGCCTTGGAGGGGAAGTTAGGCTCCACACAGCCCAATCAAGGCTCCCAGAGTAGAGAAAGAAGCCAGCTTCTTGGAATATAGATACGGTGGTGTTGGGGTACCCAGAGAGCATGGGGGTCCCTGTATGGCTGTTAACTCCTCTGTAGAAACTGTCTGTAACCACCCTGGCATGAAGATATGTTTTTTGTTTGTTTATTTGTTTGTTTGTTTTTTACAGGTGCCATGCAACACAGCTGTGACATACACTTTATTTACTTATTTGACAGGATTTCTCTGTGTATCCTTGGATGTCCTGGAACTTACTATGTAGACCAAGCTGGCCTTGAACTCACAGAAATCCACCTGCCTCTGCCTCCTGAGTGCTGGGATTAAAGACATATGCCAGCTGCGGGTGGGGTGGGGTGGGGTGGTGGTGGCAGCAGCGGCGGTGGCGGCACACGCCTTTTAATCCCAGCACTTGGGAGGCAGAGGCAGATGGATCGCTGTGAGTTCGAGGCCAGCCTGGTCCAAAAAGTGAGTCCAGGACAGCCAAGGCTACACAGAGAAACCCGGTCTTGAAAAACCAAAAATAAATAAATAAATAAATAAATAAAATAAAATAAAATAAAGACATGTGCCACCACTGCCAGGCACGACTTCATTTTTTAAAGAGAGAGAGAGAGAGAGAGAGAGAGAGAGAGAGAGAGAGAGAGAGAGAGTGTGTGTGTGTGTGTGGGGGGGTGTTTTCATGTGTTTGTAAGTGCCACGGCACTCATGTGGAGTCAGAGGGTGACCTGAGGGTGTCACTTCTCTTCATGTACTATGCGGGTCCCAGGGCCAAAAAATTAGGTTGTCAGGTAGTGGGAAGCACCTTGCTTGATTTGCTGATCTATTTCACTGAACCCCAGAGCTGTGATTTTTGGACTTGGATTTTTATAATGCCACATTTCAAATACTCTGCCCCAAAGCTACGTCTCTTCCATTTCCCTGTGACTGTTGGACACTACAGTGTGCTAGACACGATAGTTTCACTTTTCAGTCACAACTACCACAAATAATGCTGTCTTTTATGTAAGGAAACTAAGATACAGATTACAGCGGGCCTTAGATCTTAGAACTGGCAGGTGGTGGATTGCAGCCAAGGCCCTACATCCTTCCGCACACTTCTGGGCAGCCTCCTCTGCCCTCGCTGTAGTCTGTATCAGGACGCTGGGTATTCCCGTGAAAGTGTCCCCTACAGAGGTCAGGGATTAGGACGGTTTGTGCAAACCAGTGTCCTAAGGCTCTCTCCAATAGTCTTGTGTGATTTTGACAGTGTTATGCGTCTCGCCTGCATCCTGGAAACCGTGGTGTGCCCCTGTTCTGCCCAAAACTGCCTGCTTGCTTCATTTAAGCTTCAGTGGATAGCTGTGGCTAGTTCCTTATTATCTCTCCAGTCTCTGACTTCAATGGACCCCCTCCCTGACTACTGGACCCACACTGCCACCCAGTGGTGATCCTTCTTAAGACCTCACTAGACCAAATACCCAGAGTCTTTTCTATTGTGTTCCTCTCCAGGCACTGCAGGAATTCCTGTTGCTGCATCACAAGAATATACTGAACTGCCGGGCGGGCGTGGTGGCACACGCCTTTAATCCCAGCACTCGGGAGGCAGAGGCAGGCGGATCGCTGTGAGTTCGAGGCCAGCCTGGTCTACAAAGTGAGTCCAGGACAGCCAAGGCTACACAGAGAAACCCTGTCTCAAAAAGCAAAAACAAACAAAAAAAAAAGAATATACTGAACTATTCCCTCAACATCTGGTTTCTGTCCTTTCACAGTGAGCAGATTCCCTTTCGTCAAAAGGCAGGTGTGGGGAATGGGGACTGCCCTCCATCAGGCACTTACTGGATTGTCTATCTGGTCTCAGTTACTTTGAACACATAACTATTATGAAGGGCTAAGTGGCAGAGTCTGCTGCCATGAACCCAAGTTGCCCAAGCCCTGAACCCTGTGTTCTGAATCTTTCCAACAGTGTGAAAGGGGACATGATTCCCGGTGGTTACTACAGCTCAGCACGGAGAGAAAGCTACATATTCTGATTTCCCTGGGTTGAATAAACAGCCGGAAAACCTCTGTTTGCGATTGGTATGGGAAATGCATGTATTTGTATCATCATAGGCATTATAATTTAACATTTTGTTATTAATGACTCTGTGTGTGTGTGCGCGCACATGGGTGGGCATGTATGTCACGGTGCAAGCCTAGAGTTTAGAGGGCAATTCTGCAGTCTGTTCTCTCCTTCCATCTTTGCATAGATCCTAGGGGTTGAACCTACATCACCGGGCTTATGTAGGTAGTGCACAGTCACCCACTGATCCATCTCACCAGCCAGGGAAGGGCATTTAAAAAAATGGGGGGCTGGAGAGATGGCTCAGAGGTTAAGGGCACTGACTATTCCTCCAGAGGTCCTGAGTTCAATTCTCAGCAACCACATGGTGGCTCACAACCACCTATAATGTGCTCTGATGCCCTCTTCTGGTCTGCAGGTGTACATGCAGGCAGAACACTGTATACATAATGAATACATAAATAAGTAAATAAATAAATAAAAATTTTAAATGGGACTACTTACAGCGGGGCAGTAGTAACACATGCCTTTAATCCCAGCACTTGGGAGCCAGAGGCAGGTGGATCGCTGTGAGTTCGAAGCCAGCCTGGTCTACAAAGCGAGTCCAGGACAGCCAAGGCTACACAGAGAAACCCTGTCTTTAAAAACCAAAAGAAAAAAATGGGGGAGGGGGGCGGGAGACTACTTACTTTTTATACTTCAGTGTGATTTGAACAAATGCAGCAAGAAAGTTAGACTTCTATGACCATAATTTTTACTGAAATGCAGTGTATGGTGGCTCCTATCTGTAATTATAACACTTGAGAGGCTGAGACAGGAAGAGCCAAGAGTTGAAGGTCATCCTTGTTCCTTGTAACTTAAAGGGAAACTCCTAGCAGTGTCTGGAGGCATTGCTGTCCTGCAGAGGAAGGAAGAAGATGTCCTCAAATTCCTTGCTGAAGGAACCCACTTGGGCGCCACTTACTGTTTTAAAATTACATGTATTATCAGTAGGCTTGCCTACCAACCAATTAAGACATAGTTATATTTTTAAAATAGCCTTAGTTGACCTGGGGCAGGGCATATTATCAATCCTCTAAATTACCTCCCATAGTGGGGCAGGCATGGGATCCCTGCCTCAATCCCATGCCATCTGCTTCTAATAATTTCTACCAAGTTACCTCCCATCCATAATCCCAAATACTTGCTAATGTTCTTCATCTGGGCCAGATTCTCCATCCACATTGGCCATGTGCTTCTCCTCCACCTAACCCATGACAGTCTTCCTCTCTTTCTCTCAGGTCTCTCTCCTTGCTCCATTCTCCTACTGGTGGTCTCTCTTCTTTTCTTTCCAGGATTCCTCTCTCTCTAAGATCCACTTATCTCCTTTGTCCTGCCCAAGTGGGATGACTTTTTATTAAA
Source organism: Acomys russatus (assembly GCF_903995435.1). Taxonomy (NCBI): domain Eukaryota; kingdom Metazoa; phylum Chordata; class Mammalia; order Rodentia; family Muridae; genus Acomys; species Acomys russatus. The sequence continues at coordinate 33,749,388 of NC_067168.1, read as the reverse complement.
CAAAAGTTGGGTCACACAGATAACAAACAGTATTAGCATCAAAATATGTCAAACCATCCCCCCAACAAACCCGCTTTGGTGGCACCAACCCTGACTTTCGGATGGACCAGTACATCCACAGCAGGCTTCCTCATAAATCTGAAGAGGACCTGGGAGAAGCTGTTGTTTGCAGCTTGGGCTAGCACTGCTGTTGAGAACCCTGCTGACATCAGCGTCATCTCCTCCAGGAACACTGGCCAAGCGAGCTGTGCTGAAGTTTGCTGCTACCACTGGAGCCACTCCCGTTGCTGGCTGCTTTGCACCTGGGACCTTCACCAACCAGATCCAAGCAGCCTTTAGGGAGCTATGGCTTCTTGTGATGGCTGATCCCAGGGCTGACCACCAGCCCCTCACAGAGGCCTCTTATGTCAACCTGCCCACCATCGCTCTGTGCAACACGATTCTCTTCTGTGCTATGTGGACATTGCCATCCCATGCAACAACAAGGGAGCTCAGTCAGTGGGTCTGATGTGGTGGATGCTGGCTCAGGAAGTACTCCGCATGCATGGCGCTATCTCCCATGAGCACCCATGGGAGGTTCTGCCTGATCTTTACTTCTACAGAGACCCAGAGGAAATTGAGAAGGAGGAGCAAGCTGCTGCTGAGAAGGCAGTGCAAAGGACGAATTCCAGGGTGAGTGAACTGTGTGCCAGCTCCTGAGTTCACCACTGCTCAGCCAGAGGTGGCAGACTGGTCTGAGAGTGTGCAGGTGCCCTCTGTACCCATCCAGCAGTTCCCCCACTGAGGGCCGGAGAACCCAGCCAGCCACTGAGGACTGGTCAGCAGCTCCCACAGTGCAGGCCACCGAGTGGGTTAGAGCCACCACTGAGTGGTCCTGAGCTGCTCTGCAGACACCTGAGCAAAGGGGAAAATGGAAGGAAAATAAAGTTCCTAACAGCTGGTAAATTAATTAATTAAACAACAAATAATCAAACTTAAAAACACAATTATAAAATTTTAGAGTAATTAAAAATCTAAAAAAAACTTTGTAAAAATTTTTATTTTTAATTATGTGTGTGTGTGTGTGTGTGTGTGTGTGTGTTTGTGTGTGTCTGTACATGAGTGTGGATGCCCAAGGAGGCCAGAGGTGTAGGATCCCTTGGAGCTGATATGAGGACTGGAACTGGAACTTGGGTCCTCTGAAAGAACAGTATGTGCTCTTAACAGCTGAGCCCCCTAACTATTTTTATTTATTTATTGTTTAAAGAAAAAAAAAGAGGAATTTTTACAGGACACACACTGAGATGCCCAACCCGAGCCTCTACCCTTAGCTGCCTAATTTTCTGTTCCTTGTGGAGCCCTGCTTACAGAGGAGACCTTAAAAACAAAACAAAACAAAACAAACAGAGAAGGAAACCTTGCTGAGCCTTGGGTTCACCAGCTTCAAATAGGCTGCCTACAGAAAGCAGTGCCTGCCCCAGCCTCTTAGAAGCAAAAACTTCCAGATTGTCTGGCTTCCTTCAAGCTCCTAGATCTCGGGTCTGATTATTAGGTTGGACTGATCCTAGGTACAGCTAGGCATAAATGTGTGGGTGTAAGCATGCACGTGCCAGTATGTATCTGTGTATGTGTCTGCCTTGCACATCTATGTATATGAACATGTGTGTGTTTTGTGTGCACTGTGTGAGTGCATGTGTAAGAATATACTTGCACATGTGAATGAGTAGGCCAGGAGATAGATGTACACACACACACCTGGAAGGAGACGCCTTTGGATGGGACAGAGGTCCGGGTGGATGCAGTTCTGAATATAACCTGTAGATGGCAGCAGAGACCAGTTCAGAAGGCTTGCTTGTGGCGCCACTGGTTCTGTAAAATCTGAGACTTGTGGAAAAGCTGGCTTAAAATATCTATGACAGGCTAAGGTGGGCTCAGAAGTGGAGATCTAAATGCGGAAGAGCAAATTTCAAAGCTAATAGAGAATCTGTTTCTGGGATGGGGATAAAAGGCTTTTAATGTTTATTTCTTTATTGTTTTTTTCTTTTTCTTTTCTTCTTCTTTTCTTTTTTCTTTTTTCTTTTGGTTTTTTTTTTTTTTAAAGATTTATTTATTATTTATACAGTATTCTGCCCACACGTGTGCCTGCCCACCACAAGAAGAAGACAGCAGATCTCATTTCAGGTGGTTGTAAGTCACCATATGGGTGCTGGGAATTGAACTCGGGACCCTTGGAAGAGCAGACGGTGCTCTTAACCTCTGAGCCATCTCTCCAGCCCCCTTTCTTTTGGTTTTTCAAGACAGGGTCTCTCTGTGTTAGCCTTGGCTGTCCTGGACTCACTTTGTAGACCAGGCTGGCCTCGAACTCACATCGATCTGCCTACCTCTGCCTCCTGAGTGCTGGGATTAAAGGCATGTGCCACCACGCCCAGGTTTATTTATTGTTTTTTCAAGACAAGGTTTCTCTTTGTAGCAGCCCTGGCTGTCCTGGAACTCGCTTGGTAGGACCAGGCTGGCCTCGAACTCACTGAGATCCACCTTCCTCCGACTTTCGAGTGCTGGGATTAAAGGCATGCGCTACTACGCCAGGCTACTTTTATTTATTTTTTAAACATAATCTCACGATGTAGCCTATGTTGGCTTCACAATCCTCTTGCCTAAACAAACCGTCCTTGCGCTGGCCAGAGACATGAAACGGAAACCAAAGCCCAAAACCATGGTAAGGTAAAAAGATGATACAACCGACCAAATGGAAAAATCAAGATTTCAGATTCAAGAACGTCCTAGGTGTGTTCAATCTGCCGCCAAGGGGTCATATGCGTTCCAGGACAGCATGACTGTGGCCCAACCCATTTGTAGATGACAAGTATAAATTGCTAAGTAAAAAGGTTGGTCAGGGAGTGCACTGAAAAGAAAGCTGCCTGCTGCTAGAGAGGTGCCCTAAACCACCAAGGAATGAAGAGTGGCGAATTAAACAACAATATGCCACTTCCCAGGGCAGGCTGGCAAAAATTAAGTTGAATTCTGAAGCGCTTAGCCACCTGGAAACGTGCAAAAAGAACACCGCACTCGAGAGCCCTCAAGAGAAACAAAATGTCTTTTGGCCTGCCTCTGCCTCCCGAGTGCTGGGATTAAAGGCATGCGCCACCACGCCCGGCTGAAACAAAATGTCTTGCGCTGTCACTTTTCTAGGTCGCGGGTAAAAAAAATCCAAGGCTGGTAGGGCAGTCGGAGAAGTTTCAGCGTGTGTCCCAGGGCGCCGGTAAAGTTACAGCTACTTCAGGAGGCCACGCCCGATTTTTGTCGGGGCGGAGCCAGCCAGAGGCTCTGCCCAGGCCAGCTCAGTCCGGACTTGCCTGGCCCTTTAAGGCTGACCTAGCGGGGCCCCAAGTCCGGATGACGTGCGGGGAAGGCGGGTGGGGGGTCACGTGGGGTGCGGGCAGCGAGACTCTGGGCCCCGGGCGCCCCTCGGTTGGCAGCTCCCGCTCGTCGGCAACATGGTTTCCGTCTAGTGCATTGCCACCAAGTGCGCCTTCGCCAGGTACGCCTTTTCTGGGCCCCTGTGTGGCTGGCTCTCAGGACCTGGCGGTTACTCCCTATTCCTTCCTTACTCGACACGTGCCCGGGCTTGGGGGCGATCACCTCCCCGCTGCTGCACGTTGGTAGTCTCAGGCAGTTTCCAGCTTGTCTTGGGCCAGCAGCCCCGTCAATCTAGTTCTGGAGAAACCAAGGCTGGGGTGTGTCCAAAAAGTTCCGGTGGGGAGTGACTCTCTCCCTTTCTCTCAGGTGCCTCTGGACGCGCCAGGCTGGGGTTACCTCCGAGCGCCCCGTGGGGGCCATGGATGGCGAGACAGCAGGGGAGAAGGGGAGTCTTGGACCCCCACCAGGTGCACTCGGTGGGCCCGCCTTGGGCGGTGCTCCGGCCCCAGGTGTACGAGGAGAGCCCAAGAAGTACGCGGTGACTGATGACTACCAGTTGTCCAAGCAGGTGCTGGGTCTGGGTGTGAACGGCAAGGTGCTGGAGTGTTACCATCGGCGCACTGGGCAGAAGTGTGCCTTGAAGGTTAGTGACCCATCACTTTAGGGCTGGGGTCACCTGGAAGGACCAATATCCGTGGGTACATCTATGTCTGGGGCCTCTGTTAAACATCTACACTCAGCATCATGTTTTACTTTCGTATTCGTCCTCTAAGGTCAGAATCATGGTCTTCCCAGCCTCCCCACATGGGGACACAGAGGCTGAGCCTACCTAAGCTCCGGGTGTGTCCCGGAGAGCAAGGGGAGGAGTTAGTGGGTGTAGAGCTGTTGGACCCGGAAGGCAGGAGGGAGTGGCTGCGTGCTCTGGTTTTGGCTTGGGCTAAGTGTTCAGGCCCAAGTGGTGCTCTTATTGCTAGGCTGTTCCCTACAAGTAGCTCGTTATGGCGACGGGTCTAAGTTTCTCTCTGCTTGAGAGCTGAGCACCCCTCAAGGCTCAGAGTGTGGTTGCTTCCTCCTCATGGGCCCTGCCTGATTAGGCTGGACTATGGAGCCTCTTAGGGTGGGTGTTCTTTGCCTACTGGATTCTTGGTAACTTAGTGACCTCTTGTGGGAAAGGGGCAAGTTTTGCTTCTAGGCTAACCCACCCTGGACAAATGATGGGCGGCCGTTTAGTCACATCATACCCAAGGTCTCCTAAAAGCCTGGAACGTTGATGTTGGGTGGCATGAGAGAGTGGCTGATCTCACTCCCTGAATCTGGTTCAGGCACACAGTTCCCACCCGGAAACCCTTACCCCTACCTGTGTATCCTATCCCACTACCCCAGAATTGCTTGAATCTTTGTCCCTGGGAACTTGACTCAGTTACAGGTAATGCCGTTGGCACCTGGATGGTACAGCATGGTGGAGAGTGAGTGGCTCCTGGAAGTTAGTAAAGTCCTGATTTACAGGAGCTGGAGTGCAGAGTCCTATGGCTGTGGCTGTAATCTCTATCTTGTGTGTGCCAGCTCTGTGACCTTGGGCGATACCGTCAACTCTCATAGTTAAGTCTCTGACTTTGTTCAGGGACAAGGAACAGGAGTCGGTGTGAACTCGAAATGAGATAAAACGGGCGGGAGTTCTTGATAATAGGCCTGGAGTAGTAGGCTAGAGAGGTTCCCGAACAGACTTAAGGCATGGGATCCGCAGGAATCCGAGTGAGGGCCTGGGCTCCGGTCTCTGTCTTTGTCTTTGGTGTGAAAGGGCTGATAGTGGAGGAGGTCACCTCCCAAGAAGGACCCTGGAGGGGACCATGAAGCTGGGGCAAGGGCAGGGTAAGGGACTAACCTGGGGGCTCTGAGGTCACAGACAGGGATTTTCTGAGTCCTTCAACAGGGAGATGGCTTTTCTTTTCTTTTCTCTCTTTAAATATATTTTATTAATTTATTCATAATACATCTCAATTGTTATCCCATCCCTTGTATTCTCCCATTCCTCCTGCCCTCCCTCCCATTTTCCCCATACTCCCCTCCCCTATGACTGTGACTGACGGGACCTCCTCCCCCTGTATATGCTCATAGGGTATCAAGTCTCTTCTTGGGAAGGTGGCTTTTCTAATGACATATACTTATGAGGAGATGGGGAAAAAAATGCACCTTTATCTTCACCCTTGCCACCAGGTGTTCTCCTGCCTGAACGAAGAGGTAGTGAGCCTGGGAGAGGGTGAGTGGTTGATCGAAGCCAGAGAAGAGTCTCAGGTGCGAGGCTTTTTGACCCTGATCCCTTGGGGTTCAGATATTTGTGAGCACAAGGCAGTTTCAGCTTTGAGCAGGGCTGGGCCTACTCCTCCCCCCACAGATGATGTCTGATTGATGACTGGAGGAATTTAGGGTGGCAACAGCTTCCACTCTAGCTCTTTTTACTTAAGGGCTCCCAGGAGGGTCTCCCCGCCCTAAATTGACCCTTAAGGGAGATGTGGCCCTTACCCTGATTCTTTCTGATCCTGCCTCCTACCCTCAAGAAGGGGCTCAGTGACATGCTGTTTTAGTGACTTGGGGAGGCAAGTGGCACTTTCAGAAAAGCAAAGATGTGTTGGAGGCCTCAGCACAGTGGCAGATCTGGGCCCAGGAGCTTAGCCAGCCTCTGAGCGGATCCTAACCCTCTCTCCGGCTGTTCTAGCTCAGCCTAGGAAGGTCATGGGCTCTGGGCTCTGTGTCTTTCTAGAGCCATACCTCAGATCATTGGGCTGTCCAATCCTCATCTTGTAGCCTGAACTTGTTCAGGCCATCACTTTTTTTTTTTTTTTTTTTTTTTTTTTATGCCCATCCTTGGGCTTTGTTGCCCAAGAGGTCAGATAGCACCTAACAGGAAGCCAAGATGCAGCAGGCCACCCACAAGACAGGAAGACTGTGGTTGTTGTCCCTGTAGCTACTGCCGTTCAGTGGGGCCCTAGAGGAGCAGGCCTGCCCCGCTCTCCCCCTTTTTCTCAGCCTCTGACCACTGGTGCTTATTCTGGTCTGGTCTCGTGCGCAGCAAGGCCTCTCTCCCTAGGCCAGTTTCTGCGGCCAGCAGAGCTTTCTGTATTTCCCCAAGCCCTTGTACCGCATGTACTGTTGGAACTGGGAGGTGGGGGTGCCCTCCCGGGGAGAATATGGGGGCACACAGTCTTCATGTGCCTCCTGCTGACATCTTGTGTTCCTTCCTAGCCCCAACCAGTTAAAAACCAGATGTGACCAAGGCACTTAGTAAAGTAAAAACATGGAGGGCCCTGGGGAGACTTGGGGGGGGGGTGCATGTGGGAGGACAGGTAGGGTCCTTTTTTTCTGCTCTGGCTGCTGGACAACAGGGCTTGGGGACCCTTCCTTCCGATCAGCAGAGCCTGATGGAACCCCCTCTGGGTTCCCAGTGTCTCCTCTGCTCTTTGTTAAGGAGAATGGAATGGTGGGGTGTGGTATCTCCTACAGGGATGGGTCTCCACGGGGAGCATCCCTTCCCAGTCTCAAGGTCAGGGAGTGTCGGGGCTGAACTGTTGTCTTTCCGTCGGTGCTGGTGCTGAGGAAGGCTAGGCTGCTCTGGATGTGTCTCTGTAGGACCACAGCGACGTCCCAGAGCCCAATGCTGCAGAAGATCTATTTCCCTTGATAGATTGGAAATAACACTCTCACGACCAAGTTTACAGAGCCGGGTGTGGTGGCGCACGCCTTTAATCCCAGCACTCAGGAGGCAGAGGCAGGTGGATCGCTGTGAGTCTACAAAGTGAGTCCAGGATGGCCAAGGCTACACAGAGAAACCCTGTCTCGAAAGAAAAAAAAAAAAAAAAAAAAAGACCAAGCTTACTTCCTGTCACTGGGGGGTCTTAACTTGACTCTGTACGTTTTGAGCCTCTGAGTATGGCATACAAGCCTTCTGCAGTTCAGCCCTCTGCTCTTTGCTTCCATAGGTGGCTGACTTTCTTCTGTGACAGAGTCATTCCCACGGGTGGAGGCTCAGTCCCACTGCCACCCCCTCCAGGAAGCTGTCTGTGGAACAATGGGGTCTTTGCCCCTAAAGCTGTACTGTCTTTGTAGCCCCTGAGCTCATGGCCTGGCATACAGTAGTGGCTCGTAATGAATGCTTAGTGCTATAGCCAAGCCCGGCCCTTCAGAGTTTTGGAAGGAGCTGGACTTTTCCTAGTCTCAGGAACTAAGAGAAGGAAAATGCTGTTTCCCAGACTAAAGGCCTGGAACTTCAGAAAGGAAACCGCCACCTTCACTTTCCCAGATAGAGGCCACTGGGAAGGCTGCAGAGGAAGGAAGTACCCTTCTGTGAGGTCCTTTTGCCATCTGTCTGCCTGGGCCACACCTGTGAGCAGACTGCCTCTCTCCACCCAGAATGGCAGGAAGAAGTCTTAATGAGAGCCAAAGGCCCAGAGAGGTGGGGGGGGGGGGGTGGGGGAGTGGGGGGGGGGGGAGAGGTCGAGGGAGTGTATGTGTTGGGGGCAGGCCCCAGGTCGCCGCCCCGCCTGTTGTGCCATGGGCGGGGATGGCTTGTTGGGGCTGGTGCTGTAGAGCTGGATTTGAGGCTAGGTGGGGCTACCAAGCAGGGCAGGCTCTTTCTCATTCGGCAACCACCGCCCACTCACCTACCATCTCCAGACCAGTCAAATCAGCCTCTGCTCCATGTTACTTTAGTCAACAGGTCAGAAGCACGTGCCCAGCACTGTCCTTGGAAATGAAAGGGTTTCACTGGCCAAAAGGTCTCCACAGGCGACGCCTCACTTAGTAGGAAAAAAAAAAAAATCTGGGGAGCCTGGTGGAGGTTCCTGAACTGCCAGGGCTGACCCATTTGGTTAAGCAGGTTTCAGAAGCGCATCAGACCTACAAAGTGCAGAAGAGGGTTTAGATTTGGCTTGAGTGTCCTGAGATGGTTGTATTAGGGGGCTTCCCAATTCTCCCCACCCCCCTTTGCTGGAGAAAGCTTTACACAACTCTGGGTCCATAGATCTATAAAATAGGTATATAAATCATACATTCAAGGCATTTATTTTAAGATAATTCTTCTTCGTTATAGCCACAATATGACTCTTTATTAAAGATGAAAGCAAAATGAATGATATAAAATGTGCTTGCTTATTTTTGACACAAGAAAATCTTGGCTGAATATTTGACACCCTAGGACTTAAGAGTGTTTTTTAGAGTTGATCAGTATTATGGTTTTATAGTTGTTAAGGCTTTTTTGCATAAACATTACAAAATGAAGCTGGGCGTAGTAGCACATGCCTTTAATCCTAGCTCTTGGGAGGGTGAGGCAAGTGGATTTCCGTGAGTTCGAGGCCAGCCGGAGATACACTGTTAGATCCTGTCTGTAACAAAGAAAGCGTGCCAGATAGACGACTGAGCCGTGAGGAGCATTTGTTGTTTTTGTTTTTTCGAGACAGGGTTTCTCTGTGTAGCCTTGGCTGTCCTAGGCTCACTTTGTAGACCAGGCTGGCCTCGAACTCACAGAGATCTGCCTGCCTCTGCCTCCTGAGTGCTGGGATTAAAGGCGTGCGCCACCATGCCCGGCGAGCATTTGTTGTTTTTGCAGAAAAGTGGGGATTCTGTCCCCCGAACCCACATGGTGGTTCACAGCTGTATGTTACTCCAATTGTAAGGTATCTAGAACCTTCCTCTGGGCTCTGTGGGCATCAGACACACATACATGCAGGCAAAAACACATAAGAGAAAAAAATAAAATTGCAGATATTTGTTTAGGGCCTTTTCAGAAGCTATTGGAAATTCTGTCCTAATCTCAAGCCAAAATCCATTTTAATGATTAAAAAAAAAAATGTGACTCAGCTGCTCAAACAGCAATTTTAAAAGTCAAATATTTTCACAATGTAATGTAAAGATATAGTAGTTCAGTCATGCTGAGGAATGATGGTAGGGAAATATTAAAGGTCTTGTTTTCTGTAATTAAACCATTGTTTCTGTAAGAGCAGACAACTTTGCAAACATGGTTTAAAAAAAAAAACCTGCCACTGCTATTCATAATATACAACTGTATGAACTCTCCACTGAGGGGAGTGGTGTCAGGCCCACAGCTTCCGTGTTGCAGGGCACAATGGCATGCAAATTGCAAAGCGTGTGTGTTGTGTGTTGAAAACCAAGGCTGCGGGGAAGGCACATGATCAGCATAGGCCAGCCCTGCAGCTAGCACCTTAATTTTTGGTGGTTTTATATTCAGGAAACGTTTATTTTTGCCAAATTTTTGACAACTCCCACAGTCAGTTAGGCAGTTCCATATGGGGGGGTCTCTACCTAGTTTACTTTATACCATGCTTTGGTTGAAAAGTGGGATGCCAACCTACTTTCAAGATTCACTCTGCTGCTCTTCCAGAATCTTCTCCCCACTGTCCCCTGCTCCATCCTAAAGTAATGCCAGCCTTCCTTTGTACTGTAAGCTAAAAGTTTAAAAAATATATTTGTTCATTTGCATGTATGTGCACATCTATGGGTGTATGCATACCATGGCCTTCATGCGGAGGTCAGAGGTCAATATGCAGGAGCCAGTTCCTTTCTTCTACCATGTAGGGTCAGGACTGAAGTCAGGTTGTCAGCTTGGTGGCAGTAATCTTTACCTGCTAAGCCATCTTGATAGAGCTGGTTCTGTAGATTTGTTGTTGTTGTTGTTTTGTTTTTGTTTTTTGAGACAGGATTTCTCTGTGTAGCCTTGGCTGTCCTGGACTGGATTTGTAGACCAGGCTGGCCTCATACTCACAGAGATCCACCTACTTCTGCTTCCTGAGTGCTGGGATTACAGGCATGGCTACTACGCTTGGCTCTGTAGATTTTTTTTTTTTTAATTTGGTTTACTGTATTTAAAAAAAAAAAACTGTGTATCTGAATGTGGGTATGTGCACATGAGGGCTGGTACCCGCAGAGACCTGAAGAGGGTGTCAGATCCCTTGGGGTTGAAATTATAGGTAGTTGTGAGCTGCCTGATGTGGTTGCTGGGAAGTAAGCTCAAAGGCCCCTTGAAGAGCAATACGTGCTCTTAACCACTGAGCCATCTCCCCAGTCCCTGGTTCTGTAGATTCTCACCTGCCCGTGAACAGCTGACAGTTTTCTAGAGAAGTCTCCAATGTATGACACACATTGTTTTAATGAGTTCTCATCACTCATTGGATGAGGATACCTAGGTTCAGAGAGACCACAGACTTGCCTAAGGTGCACATCTGGTAGATGGCAGGGCTGGGGTAAAGTCTAGGAAGTTTGATGCCAGTCTTGGCATCCATGTCACCCTTACCTTGTGCAAGTCCTTAGTGACAATGGGAAGGTCTCTGAGACCTGACCTCTAGAAGGATGCTGGCATTGCCCTCTATAATTGTATTGGGAATCTTTGCATAGTCCCAGCTTAGCCCTGTGTGATACTGCTGGTGTTTGCGTGTCTCGATCCAGTTCACTCACTGGGTGGAAGTTTGTGTGTGTGAATTCTTAGATGTGACTCGATGAGGTCCGTATACAAATTTTACCTCCTGAATATGCAAGAACTCTCTGGACTGGGGCACAGTGGGGGTGGGGACTTTCTAGAAGGTGTTGCCCTCTTTAATCCAGACCTCTGGTCTGAGAAGGAAGTACAGTGACAGAGAACGGCCTGGTGTGTGTGTGTGTGTGACAATGTGTCTGGTTTAGCGCCTGCTGTGGGGTACCACTTCCTCCCTCTCAGATCAGGTCCTGGCAGGATGTGGCTGATTTCAGTGGGGCCAGTGTCACAGGCTTGGGAAACAGGAAAGGAAGAGCTTTGGGGATGTGGGTAGCTGCTAAAGCACCATTGCTGGCAGTGCCTTAGAGATGTATGGGCCAAATGGGTAATTGTTCAGGGTCTGGTCTCCATGACAACAGATGTCTCTTTTATCTTCCCCAAGCTTTGAATTTGGGATAGTTTTCCTCTTCGCATTATCACGGGAATTGGAAAACCCTGGCTCTGCTGCTCTTCAACCTCCTGTGGTCCCAACCTTGTGGCTGGCAGCTGATGCCCACATGTGAGGGCTATTATGCAAGAGCTGAGGAAGGCTGGTTTTTATCTCTGTGGTTGAACCTAGGTTTGTGTGTGTGTGTGTGTGTGTGTGTGTGTGTGTGTGTGTGTGTGTGTGTGTGTGAGCAGCATTCAGTTTTGGTGGCTGTAACTATCTTTGCATTCATGAGGAGACAGCAAAGGCTGACACACACTCTCAGAGGGTGGGGGCTCTCCTTTGGGTGGCCTAGGTACAATTTCCTGATGGTATGTTATTGGCTCTTATAGGGCTGTGCTGTGTTTTCCTCTGCATCTGGAGGAACCAGCCCTCATGGGGTGAAAGGATGGTATGCCGGAAGCTGGGGTTGCCGAACTCCTCCCCACCCTCTTGCCCTTTGGAACCGAGTGGATTAGACTGTGGGTTTCAATTGTGATAGAACCCCTGCTGTGTGGGAACCGCAGAGGCTTTTCCTTGGGCTGGAATAGAGGGCACCTGCTTTGGGAACCAGGACGCCCCGAAAGCCTTTTCATCACAGGACAGACAGACGTGCCGAGAATTTTGATTTTGCTTTCAGTGCAGGCTTGGGTTTAACGTTGCTATTTTCTTTAGACTAGGGCTTTGTCTTTGCCACTTCTCTGCACAGCACCGGTCGTTTCTTTCTCTCTTTGTCCCTCCCATTTCTCCGCTCCCCCGTCTATCACCCCTTCTCTCTCAGGCCTGGCCACTGCTTATTTCAAGTGTTTCCGGCTGGGATGGGTTCTCTCTGCTGCAGCGCACAGGCTGAGGACAGGGCTGGACAGGTGCTAGGAATTCATTCTGGTCAGCGCACCACTCCCCCATGGGGAGGGGGGCGGGAGTAGGGTGCGCAAGAGCAAAGAGTGCCTGTCCCCATGCCACTCCCAACGTCCCCTCCTCCTGTCAGCTTTGACCAGGTGCTGGCAGACTAGTGGAGTCAGGTTCACTTGGGCAGAGCTGTAACTTGAGGCGTCCCTGTGGAGAGTGGAAGTCAACTTTAGCTGCTGTCTCTCCTTATTGGATTTCTCTTTATGTCCCAGTGGTCTGAGATTCTTTCTTGGACAGCAGGGTGACTAGGCATATTATGACTCGTGAGGTTACCAGGGTCTTTTTACTAGAGCCTCAAAGCTAGCAGAGGAGCCAGGGGGTGGGGAATGGAGGGGAAGTGGGGGGGGGGCGGCGAGATGAGGGGACCAGGAAGACAAGAATGAGACTTAGAATGTGATAATCTCGGAGGCTATTTCCAGCTCTGATCAGCCACACCCATTGCTTCATTCCCAAAAGGTTCAACCTCTACAGGGGACAAGAAATCTAGTCATGCTGGGCGTGGTGGTACACACCTTTAATCCCAGCACTCGGGAGGCAGAGGTGGGTGGATCTCTGTGAGTTCGAGGCCAGCCTGGTCTACAAAGCGAGTCCAGGACAGCCAGGGCTACACAGAGGAACTTGGTCTTGGAAAACCAAAAAAAAAAAAGTCCTGTCTTGCACATTTCTCCAACACGAACAGCCCTCTTCTTGGGATGTGGCAGGAGGCCTGGTGGGGATTCTTCTCTGCGATCTCTGGTAGGGCAGCTAACCGGGTGCTGGGGGCGGGGCGTGGGGAGAGATAAGAGCCCCACTTGCTGCTGAAGGCAGTCAGCAGAGTCTGAGAATGGGCGCCCTGTCATGGCTGCAGCCACAGAGGTTGAGAAGGCAGAGTACCTTACCCATACTCACAGAGCAGGGTTGTGTCCAAGCTGGGCTGGATCCCAGGCTTGGCAGGTGGCCAACCCCTGGCTCTCTGCCAGCCCTCCCTGTGTGCCACAGGCGGCCCATCTGTAAAATGAGGGGCGGGGTGCTTTGCTTGGCAAAGGGTCTCCCTTCTAACCGGGACGCTTTGGGTGGGCAGTGCCAAGGAAATGGGCAGGCTGGAGTCCTACTCTCTGTTGGGTTTGGTCTTGCAAGCCGTTGAGCTGCAGGATGGAGACAGGCCAGAGACCACCCCCGGGGTGACTGTCCCCTAGCCACTCAGTGAATGGTGTTGCCAGGGAAAGTGCCAGCTGCGCGATGCCACCCAGCAGGGTCTGCAGTCAACTAGAGACAGGAAGTTCTGGGGTCATGACTCAGGTCTGGGGAACTCCTCTCCGTTCTTCTCCGTGGCTCAGTTAAATGTTTGAGTCAGGCTGAGCCAGTGCCAGAGAGCATCTTCAGAGGGCCCACGAGAGCAGAAATGAGTCATTGTAGCCCACCCCTTCACAAGGGTGTCTGTCACCACCATCCTGGTCCTCAAGAGGAGAGACCATGGTGGTCTCTCCCTTTCTGCTCTCAGAGACAGGAAAATTCTTCTAGAAGCTGGCTAGGTGCTAGGGACTTAGGCATACTCTGGAAGGACAGGAACAGGACTCGGGAGAGCCTGGGGGTGGGGGTGGGGTCAAGGGAATCTCGAAGTCTGGACACATCACCGGTGCTTCTGGAGGAATCCGAATGGAGAGATGGCTGCCTACGCTTGTGCAAACCTGTATGGGGAGCTGCAGGGCCGCGGATGAAGCTAAGGGAAGAGGGAACAGTGCTGAGCTGGGCTGATAGAGGCTTCAGGAACTGCAAGGCTGGAGGGTGGGGTCAGAAGGTTCCCTAGGGTCTCTTGCCATGCCAGCAATGGGATCTAGGTCACCTTTCCTGCCCTCACTTCGTTGTTTTTTTTTTTTTTTTCTTAATTACTTATTCATTTGTGTGTATGGATGTTTTGTCTGCTTGCGTGTCTGTGCATCACATGGATGCTTGGTATCCTCAGAGCCCTGGGAATAGAGTTACAGTCAGTTGTGAGATCCCTGATGTGGGTGTTGGGAATTGAACCCAGGTCCTCTGGAAAAGCAGCCAGTGCTGGCAACCACTGAGCCGTCTCCCAAGCCTCCTCCCTCACTATTTATACCATCATTTCCGTGACGGCCAGAGTAAGAAAGACTATCTCCAGAACCCGAGTGACTCAGTAGGAGTCATCTGTGCGTGGCCTCGCTTGTGCAGGTCACCCATGCTTAGACAGAGTAGCCACTGTCCCCTGTGACCCTATGCCAGCAATGTGGCCATCACTACAGCACCACAACTGAGCAGTTGAGGCACACATTTATGCCAGGCTCAGATCTGCTCCCAAAGACAGATCACCAAGGAGGCATTATTTCTGAGATCAAAACAAAACACTGTGTTTAATAAAGTCTCAGTTCTTAAGACGAAGAATCCTCTCTTTTTTTACACTATTGTGGAAGAAATAGTACTGGGGTTAACGTGAATGTTTAACAAAGTGTGAGGGTTTTTTGTATCATTAAAAAAAGTATATGTAATATACAAATATATATGTATAGATATACATATATACATATCTGTGAGTGTATATTATATATACAAATATATAATAAATTTTTTTTCTCTGTGTAATAGCCCTGGCTGTTATGGACTTGCTTTGTAGACCAGGCTGGCCTTGAACTCACAGAGATCTGGTTGCTTCTGCCTCCCAGGTGCTGGGATTAAAGGCGTGCGCCACTGTGCCCAGCTCTAAAAATACAATTTTTATTGACTAGAATTACATCACTTTCCCTCTTCTCTTTCATGTACACACACACACACACACACACACACATCTTCAAAATGGCAAGTAAGACTGTAAATTCTGCAAGTGCATACTCACTTTTTTTGTTTGTTTGTTTTTTGAGACAGGATTCCTCTGTGTAGCCTTGGGTGTCCTGGAACTTGCTCTGTAGACCAGGCTGGCCTTGAACTCAGAGATCCTCCTGCCTTCAAATTAGCCTTCATTGTTCAGGTATGTCCCACCTGAGACTCTGTGGCCACAGCTGCTGTTGCCATGTGTGACCTGAGGCACTGGAACCCTGGTTTACCCCAACTAGACCCTCATGAGCCTACTCTCCTTGCCTGGGAGACCAGTTTTGCTCTTTTTCTGGCAACATTTCTCTCCCATCCTCAGGCCCACCAGATTGGGCCCCTTTGCCTTTATTTCTGGGTTGTCTGGAACTGGCAGGAGGCAGACAAACTGAGGCCATCAAAATTTAATAAATTGGAGAAGTCTGTTCTGAGCCTGCTGACATCAGAAGGTGCCTTGGCTCTGCTGTCGGCTGTGCATCTTGGGGAGGTTGGGGTTTGGCGCTGCAGCTGCTCTCCTCCTCCCGGAACTCTCTGAGTCGCGGTCAGAGAGGTTCTAGCCTGCCAGAAATCCTGGCCTTGATCAGGAAGGGGCGCAGTCATCTGGGAGCCCTCTCTGCACCTGGATTCCCTTGCAGGGCGCAGTCTCCCTCATCTCGCCTGCTCTGCAAGGGTACAGCTCCTGAAAAAAGGGAGAAGAGAGGGAGCCAAGGCCAGTTTCCCCAGACCTAACTTCCTCATCAAACATGGCAGTGACTCACGCATATTGCCACCCCCATGCCCCCTCCCCCCCTTCTCCGCAAATACTTGAGGACAGAGTGACTGTAATGGGCATTCTCTGCCAAGTTTTGGGCCTGGCAACCAAGGTAGGGCCAGTAAGGGTTTGTGGGACCTGGGAATGGATAGGCCATGCTAGGGAAGAGAGCAGAAGCTGGGATCTCAGGAATTTCTCAGACTTGGAGATGGCCTTATGCGAATCACATGACCTGGGGGAAAGCCACAAAACCTCTGAGCCACAATCTCCTCAGCTGAAAATGGTAGGTAGCCATGCAGCTGTTGAAGGGCAAGAGCTAATGGATATAACGTGTCTAGGACAAGGCATGAGATCTGCAAACACCTGCCATTGTTGACACAACTGCCAAGCCTGTCTAGACCCAGAAGTATGGGGCCTAGGTCTAGGAAGGCCGGCTACTCCCACCCTCGCCCCAGTTTGCCCACTCAGCTTTGGAAAGAAGGTCAAACCTCTCTCTCTTTCCATGTATGTGTGTACTTAGAAGCCAACAGCTCTGGGTTCAAGTGTTGACTAGTTATCTGGCTGCATGACTTTGGAAAGTCACTTACCCTCACAGAGAGACCGTTTATTCATATCTTCTTTGGATATGGAGAGCAAAGCATGAGGTGTGTCAGCACAAACATCCTCTATACTCCCGGGAAGAACAGTTGCTTTGAAACAGGGTGCACACATTGACCCAAAACTGTCCTTCTGTAGGCATCCAGCTTGGGGCTGGACATTTGGGGGGGCAGTCATTGGTATCCTTTGAGCTGACCTCCCTGGAATGTTGTATCTGCGGAGGAGAAGGTAAGTGACCGGGGTGCTACAGAGGACACGCTGTGGTCAGAGCTTAATGAAGTGCAGCCTGGTCTGGCTTGAGGCCAGCTAATCCATAGCTGCAAAATTGGTTCCATTAGCTCGCTTAATGAGCTACAAAAGCTGAGGAAATGAGTGTGTGAGAATAATGGCACATGTCTGAGGCTCTAATTTGGAACTGTGGCTAAGGAGTTAGATTTGACATCACTACCAGCTCTCTAAATAGCACTGGTACTCCAGAGGATGCGGCCGAGGGAAGTGTGTGTGTGGGGGGGGGGGCGGGTAGGGGAGTTGTGACGCCTTTGGTTTTATAAGGTCCATGCGTAAAGAAACTCTTGTTAAGCCAGTGAGGTGGCTCAGGAGGTAAAAGTGCTTGCCACCAAGCCTGGTGGTTTTAGTTTGATGCCCAGTACCCGTATGGTGGACGGAGGGAATCCACTCCAGCAAGGTGTTCTCTGACCTCCTCCACATGGCACTACTATGGCACACGTGATCCCACAAGCTTACAGGTGTGCGCAAAATAAAACAAGTATTAAAAAAGGAGCAAAGTCTTGTCTCTGCACCATGAACTGACCTGGCTGGTGTTTGCACCCTGACCTGAGGCTGTGGCTCATGCTCTCAGAAGGCAAAGCAGTCAGAAGGGCAGGCGGAGGCCAAGGTCAGTTGTGTCAGTAACCCTTCCAGAGCGCGAGGAAGGGTGGTCTCATTAATAGGATGGAAGCAGGTATGGTTGTGGTACCTACCTGTAGTGTACTTGGGAGGCTGAAGCAGGAGGACCTGAGTTCGAGGCCAGCCTGTGCTTCATGGTAAGCTCCTATAAGACAAGCAAAAAGGTTGAAAAATGAACTCCACTATTCCAGTGTTGTCTTTTATAAGAACAGAAAAATAGCCCCCATGGGGTCACAGTCTCCAGCCACTGTAGAATTAGGAGCCAGAAAGGACCTTGGAGATGGCTGAGGTGGAGGCTCTTGACAAGGAGGAAGTGTGGCCTGTCCTTTATTTTGTAAGACAACACATACAGTATTAGGTTTTATTATGGCATTTTCAAACACAATTTGTTTTTGTTGCTCCTCTTTCTCCCACATTTCCTACGTTCTCCTCTTCCCCGCTCCACCTCCAGCAGCCCTCTTTCAGTTTCTTCGTCACATGTGTTCATGTGTGTTACCCTCAGAGACCTCTTCTCTCCCAAAACACCTGTGTCCCCCTCCCCCTCAAGTCCCCTTTCTAATTTTAGTGCATTTGCTTATTCGTAGCATCCTCTGTGAGAATATGAGCTTCCTACAGGGAAGACAGTGTGGGTCAAAAGCTGTATTTTCCTGTAACGCTGTGTTTAGTTCCTTTGCCCTAGTGCTTGACACAGGGCATGCAAGACCCTGGTTCATCAACATCTGTGAAGAAAGGCAGTGTTTCATCTTTGGGTCTGCTGTGGCCTGAGGCCAGGAGGAAACCTTTTAGGTGTTGTAGGGAACATGCCAGCCCTTGCCAATTGTCTCCTCTCTGTCCTCTGGAATCCAAGAAAGTAAAAGGTCTGGCTAGCTCGCTACTCCTGGCAAGGGTGTCCAGCAGGTGCAGTGTGCTAAGTTGTCTTTATGGGGAAATCCATATTAAATATGCCCACCTCTATCTTCCTGTATCTTCTGCAGAATTACTGTGGAATGTACTGGAACGTTTGACTGCTGCTGCCTTTCATGGAAGGAGCGATACTGAATCCCTTTTGGAGTTTGGTCTCTTGTAAAAGCAGGGGTGTGCTACCTGGTTTGTTTCATTGCCAAGTCTTCCAGGAAGCTCAGAACTAAAAAAAAAATCTGTCTTTGTTTACACTTACAAACTGAAATGGGTTTCTGGTCATCTTGGCTTTTCATTCTAGAGACAATCAAAGGCTTTTGTTTTACTTGGCTGATTCATGATTTGGAGTTACATGTAACGCTGAAATCTTGCAGTCTGTGGGCAAGGTGCTTTGTGGGTAACTGGGAGATGGAGACCCTGGGCTTGTGTCTGTGTCTGTGGACAAGACACACAGGTTTCATCTTCTTGACTTAGTACTGTCTCACTGATGGGAAAGATTAAAAGTCAGCCCTAAGCTGGGCATGGTGCCTTTTTATTCCCAGCACTCGGGAGGCAAAAGCAAGTGAATCTCTGAGATCGAGGCCAGCCTGGTCTACAAAACGAGTCTGGGACAGCACGGACTACAAGAGAAACCCTGTCTCAACAAAACAAAACAAAACCAAGTCAGTCCTTTTTCCTTGGAACAAGCGGGTGTTCCACCCTGAACCAGATCTGCCATACCTGTGTGGCAGGGGAACCGGCTAGGGCATGTGGAGGTTGTGGTTTTTTTTTTTTTTTTAAAGATTTATTTATTTATTATTATGTATACAATGCTCTGCCTGCATGTACACCTGCAGCCTGCAGGCCAGAAGAGGGCATCAGATCACATCACAGATGGTTGTGAGCCACCATGGGAATTGAACTCAGGACCTCTGAAGGAGCAGCCGGTGCTCTTAACCTCTGAACCATCTCTCTAGCCCAAGAGGCTACCTTTCCAGACCAATAGTCTTGACGACTTCCATGTGAGAGACAGATGGGGCTAGTGTGATCACTTTGATTTGAGAGAAGCCCAGATCCAGGGTAAGCTGAATCCACACAGGATGTGAGGGTGGGTGTGTGCATGCTCATAAGCGGCCCTTCTTGGGCTACAGGAGGCTGGTAACAAACACAAGGAGCTGCTTTCCAGGGCTGTGTCATTGTTGCCTCATGTGATAACCCTGAGAAGACAGAACATGTTCCCAGGCTGTTGACAATGGCAAGACAACAATTGTCCTGCAATGGATATGGGACCTCAGTGGGGAAAGACGTCTAAATGGAATTCCAGCCTCTGTCTTGGGCAAGGCTGTCATAGGTTGAGTTGTGGGCTGGACGTGGTGGCGCACGCCTTTAATCCCAGCGCTCGGGAGGCAGAGGCAGGCGGATCGCTGTGAGTTCAAGGCCAGCCTGGTCTACAAAGTGAGTCCAGGATAGCCAAGGCTACACAGAGAAACCCTGTCTTGAAAAACCAAAAAAAAAAAAAAAAAAAGAAAGGTTGAGTTGTGGTGGCAAGACCATCATTCTTTCTTGAGAATCTTCCTGTGGCCAACTGCTATTCACATTGGAGAAGCTGAAGCTACTCAGAGAAATTATGGACAGATCTTTGAAGCCCACCCTGAGAGTTCCAAGTCAACAAAATAGAGACCGGAGATGCATGCATACCCAAATGCCTGATTCCCAGCCCACCTCGTACTTTCCATACACCTTGCATATACTCCCACCCATGCACTTTGGCACACATGCACATGCCTACGTTTTGTGCAAACTTCGTGGCTCTCCAACTTGTAGCCATCCCACCCCCCACCCTCCCCTTAGATGCTCTCTCAAACCTTGGTTCTCCTCTCTCAGCCTCCAGAGTGAGCCTGAAGGCCCCAGGGCAATGACTTCATCTCCCTGAGCCTCTCTCTCTCCTTAATCTGCAAATTGAGGCTAATGGTCCCCACCCTGCTTTCCTCACAGGGTGGCACCGAACATTCCCATGAGATAAGGGATAGCTGATTGTT
This sequence comes from Acomys russatus, assembly GCF_903995435.1. NCBI lineage: Eukaryota > Metazoa > Chordata > Mammalia > Rodentia > Muridae > Acomys > Acomys russatus. The sequence continues at coordinate 33,729,169 of NC_067168.1, read as the reverse complement.
GGCTAAATTGCAAATTGTTTTCCAAACAAACAAATGCAGCTGTTGTATTCTTAGCCCTGGAACTCAGGAATCAATCCTCCCTTTAAGCCTTTATTTGGATGGGAATGGGCCAAATTCTGAGGTGGTGTTGGGGGGTGGGGTGGGGGTGGAGGTAGCTTTTCTGAGGCCCAGTTCCACCTGGGGATGCCAGAAGGGCACCAGCAAGTCAATGGCTTTCTAGGGTCTGGCCATCTGGCTGCCAGTTCTGAGGGCAGGAGAAAGAATTTGGCAAAGGCGAGAGAGGGAAGAAGGCAAGGTGGAAACCACTGCAGAAAAGGTTTAGACCAGAGAAGTGTCATTTCTTCAAGGGCGTGCCACCTCAAATTCTGTGCTTTGCGGAGATTCAGTGGGGTCCAGACTTCAACTATAGCCAGGAGCTCTGATTCCTCAGAAGGAAGCCTTATAGTGTGTGTGTGTGTGTGTGTGTGTGTGTGTGTGTGTGTGTGTATGTACACAGATGCCCCTCTGGGTGACTGTTTGTGTCTGTTGGGTGCTAGCTGTAGTTGTGGAGCTGCCCACATGTCATTGCTGACCCCCCCCACCTCCCCAGCTTTGATGGATCCCTGGGGAGCCCAGGAGATTTAGGACTGGAATGAAGCAAGGGTTTCTGGCTATTGGTTTGTCATAAGCTCTTGCTCTAATCATTTTGTCCCTCTCACAGCTGTGGCTGGGCAGGCATTGCCCATTCTGAATGGACCTGGGTTCAGGTGTGTGGCTCCGGGGCCCCTCCATGGGTGGTGGTGTAGTGGAAAATACAATAGGTATTTTGCCAGTAGGCCCTGTCCAAAGGATCTCTTTGTTACTAAAGCTTAGTTTTACGTTCGGCCGGGGGGGGGGGGGGGGGGGGGAGACGACGACGACACAGAGGTCCAGAGAGAATAGAGTCTGGGTCTCGTGTCCCTAAGCCGGTTCTCATTCTCATGCTTGGGGGTACCTTAAAAAAAAAAGTTCCAAGACAGGCTTCCCAGTATGTAGCCATGGCTGTCCTGGAACTTGCTCTGTAGACTAGGGCTGGCCTCAGACTCAGAGATCCGCCTGCCTCTTCCTTGAGAGTGCTGGGATCAAAGGCATGCACCACCACTACCTGGCTTGGGGGTGCTAATTAAGAGGGACCATGTAGAGTCATGAACCTGTACAAATACAGTCAACTTGTCTCGGGGACTAGAGTAAGTTGTCACGGGTCCCCGGAAGAGAAAGTAAACTCCGGGTCACCTGGGAGAACGGAGGAGGAGGGTGTACAGAAAGTTGGGGCCAGGATGCCATGCCAGTCCTCTGTGGAGCCTGCCTCTTGGTCTTATCTTGTTCTCATACGGCATTGTAAGTGTTTCCATTCCTCCTTCGTGGATGTAGTCACCTAAGAGAGAGAGCTGTGCTTTGTGGCAGGCTCTGTGCTCCAGGACTGGGAACCAGAGGTGATCAAGCAGACAGAGCCTGCTCTGTGGGCTCATGGCTTGATGAGGGGGAGGCGGCAGGATGCTGGCGTTGGGAGAGATTGGGAGAGCAGTCATGTGATCAGGGAGAGATTGGGAGGGTAGTCATGTGATCAGGGGCTAGTGGCTTCCTCTCTTTGTGTTTCAGCTTGTTATCTAAAAAATAATGATGTCCTCCTCTCCCAGTACTTGTATCATGCTCTGAACAAAGCCAGGCACATTGAAAGTACAAAGTCTATTTGTTTAGGAGTCATCAAAGAAGGAGCTAATTGGAGGCTGTGAGCACTTGGGCACGGGAGGTGGGAGGTGGAAAGGGTTGTGCTGCGCGAGCTTTCCGGGGAGTTGGGAATGTTTTCTGTCTCAATGAGGGTGCGGCTCCCAGGGTGTGTGGGATTGTCTAAACTCATTGAACCAGACCTGTGAGACCTGTACCTTTTACTGACTGTAAATTATACTCTATAGATAAACAGAAACCATGCAGACAGAAGGAGAAAAGCAAACGGTGAAAGGAGGCTGTTGGAGTCCTTTTTTTTTTTTTTTTAAAGGAAAGATGGTCAACAGAGCTTCTGGAAGGAGGTGACTTTAAGGGGAGTCTTGGAGGAGGGGGACAAGCTGGGGAGATGGGGAGAGGAGGAGGCACCAGCTGTAGGGAATGAAGATGAGGAGACAGGTTTTACAGAAGGTTGGAGGCTGACAATGTAGCTCAGTTGGTAGAGTGCTTGGTCCCCAACACTTCGTAAACCAGGTGCGGTGGCCCATGCCTGTAATCCCCGTACTCCAGAGGTAGAGACAGCAGGATCAGGAGACCGAGGTCACTCTTTGCTATGTCTATATATAGTGAGTACAAAGGCACCCTGGCCGACTCAGTGGCGCATGCCTGTAATCCCAGCACTCAGGGGAGGCAGAGGCAGGCTGATCTCTGTGAATTCGAGGCCAGCCTGGTCTACCAAGCTAGTCCAACACATCCAAGGCTACACAGAGAAACCCTGCCTGGAGAAAACAAACTAACCAAACAAATAGTCTTAGCTCTATGAGGCCTTGTTTCAAAAAGAAAAAAAAAAAAAAGAAAAAAGAAAAAAAAAAAAAAAAAAAAAAAAAACCTCAGACATTTGGGGCTAGAGACATGCTTCAGTAATAAGTAACCACTTCCTGAACAAGCTCAGGCACCTGAGTTGGGAATCCCCCGGCAGTGGCTGAGCATGTCTGTAACCTCAGTGCTGGGTGGGGCTGAGATGGCAGATTCTAGGGATTCACTGGCCAACCAATGTAGCTGTGATGGAAAACATCCGGTTCAGTGAGAGACCCTGTATCAAAAAAAAAAAAAAAAAAAAAAAAAAAAAAAAAAAAGAAAGAAAGAAAGAAAGAAAGGAAAGAAAAGGGTGATGGGGCTGGAAAAATGGCTCAGTGTTTAAGAGCACCCACATGGCAGCTCATGACTGTCTATAACTCCAGTTCCAGGGGATCTTCTGGCCTTCTTGGGTACCAGGTCCACACATTCAGTGCACATACATGTATACAAGCAAATAGTCGTACACATATAATAAAAATAATATTTTAGCCAGGCACAGTGGTGCACACTTGTAATCCCGGCCATTTTTTTTTTTTAAAGTAGAGAAGAGCCGGGCGGTGGTGGCACATGCCTTTAATCCCAGCACTTGGGAGGCAGAGGCAGGTGGATAGTGTGAGTTCGAGGCCGGCCTGGTCTAAAAAGTGGTCCAGGACAGCCAAAGCTACACAGAGAAACCCTGTCTCAAAAAACTAAAAAATAAATTAATAATAATAATAATAATAATAATAATAGTAATAATAATAATAAAGTAGAGAGGAATAGAAGAAGGCACCCGTTGTTGATCTCTGGTCTTCGCATGTTCATGAACAGGCAAGTACGTCCACACATATGCTTTCATACAGAGCGCGCACATACACACACACACACACACACACACACACACACACACACACAGATTTGAAGCTATGGTGAGGGACAAGTCAAGGCGGCAAAAGTGATAGTCTAGGAGATTTCTTGGCAGCTAGGCCTGAGTGGGCCGAGGTGTAGGGCTCTGACCCCGGTGCTCTCACCTGAAGTGAGAACGGAAGAAGCACTCGTTGCTTTACTGGGAACAGCCACTGCCCTGTGCCTGGGCCTGCTCTCAGGCCTCAAGACTATTTAGTCTACATGGCAAATAGGGTGGTGGCGGCGCCCAGCTCTGCCTCACAGCTGCTCCGTCTGCTTCTCTGTGTCAGGCCCAGCTCTGAGCTTCTGTGGCTTCTCCATGGCCATCCTCTTCCCTCCCTCGTCTCCTTCCTTCTTCCAGACCCTTCCATCTTCCCCTCCTTTGTGTGCTCAGGAACCCAGTGTTTCTTTTGAGGGCCTGCCAGGGAACCCCTGCCCACCTGCCTTGCTCTGCCCCTGCTATAACCTGGCTGGTAAAATGGAAAGAGGGGCTGTGTGGGAAGAGCCAGTGCAGCCTTCTGGCCTGGACAAACCGTTTAGGGCCCAGTGACAGCAGATGATGAGGTGGGGGAAGAAGACAGGTCTGGGTGTTTATCTAGCGGGCCCGTGGAAAAGAGACCTCTGTCTCCAGGTGAAGAAGAGGAAGGGCAGCTGGCCCGGCTGGATGCATTCCAGCTCTGGGTTTGGGCTTTCTGAGAAGAGAAAGGACTTGAATGGGAATGAGTGCCCAAGGGAGGCAGCCTGAGGAGCGGTTTAGAGCCAGTCCAAGAGGCCTGACAGGAGAAACAGGTCAGTGTGGGGAGGAGCAAGAGGTGGACGAGAGGGAAGGTTGGAAGGTACAAGAGAAACAACGTGCCTTCGAAGAAGGCTGGCTGGCTCTCCTCCAACCAAGCCTGTGGCTGAGAACGAGGGTATCTTAGCTACACCCCCCTCCCTCTCCCACCCCTAGCTCCCGGGGACACAGGGAGGTAGGCTGCTGCAGTGGTTGCAGGGGCTGAGATAAAGCCCCCAGCTCTGGTAGCAGGAAGCTGGTGCTCCAGTGTAGACCCCAAAGGTGTTCAGAGACGCCAGGCTCCATAGTATCTACTCAGTGGCCTTGGCCCACAGCAGTCCCAAGCAAGCCTACCCTGGCCAGAGTAACAGAGTAGGACACCCAGAAGTGACGGTGTGGGGGTGGGGGGTGGGGGGGAGTGAGGGGGAGGTGCATCGTAGCCCCTTGGCTCCCTGTATTTCTTGTACTGCCTGTATTCCCAGGTTGAAACAGAGAGTTGGAGGAACAGCCAAAGGGCAGAAGATTCCAGAAACTACTACTTTCCTCTCCCTTCCCTGGGACACTGCCCCTATCATTATCTGAGGAGCTTGGTTCCACAGCTGTCTTAGTTGAGCCCTGTGTAAAAGTGGCCTGGCTCTCCTTGTCTTTTTTTTTTTTTTAAAGATTTATTTATTTATCATTTATACAGTATTCTGCCTACACATATCCTGCAGGCCAGAAGAGGATACCAAATCTCATTATAGGTGGTCGTTAGCCACCATGTGGTTGCTGGGATTTGAACTCGGGACCTTTGGAAGAGCACACAGTGTTCTTAACCTCTGACCCAACTCTCCTCGTCTTATATGGGGGGAAACTGAGGCCAGTGTGTCCTAGGTCCCCAGAGGTGCTGAGCAGGGCAGAGATGACCTGATCGCTGGTCCCTGAATGAGCAAGCCTGCTGGGGGTGGGGTTGCTTGTCACTGTTGTCTCCACTCCGGGCCCTCTCCCCTGTATGCCATCTTCTTTCCTAACTCCTCCAGGCTCTCTCACTCCAGGCTTTGCTCATTTCCGATGAGCACCCTCCTGGAAGGCAGCCATAGCCCCAGGCTCTTAACCAGAATGAGATTTCTGACACTTGCCTACCTCATGCCCACTTCATTGAGATGAGTCTTGCAGGGATGGCTCTGCTATGACTACATTTCACAAGGATGTGGGCGTGGCTTAGAGCCATGCATACTTATTTAAGGTCACAGCAAGTCACTGGAGGGATTCAATCCCAAGCCTACATCCAACTCCTCTCAGCTGTCATTTTCTTCAAATGAGGGTCCTCCCTGCCCTGGGTTTATACCTCTGTGTTATAACCTGGGGTGTATAGGCATGGGATGAGGGGGAGGTCACCTTGAGGTGGCTCCATCTCTCTAGCATTATCCCTTCCTCTCCACAGAGAGATCAGGGAGGCTACAGAGTTCTGTTGAAAGCTGGAGGTCATGACCAAACAACTGTTATTGTTGTTGTTGTTATTATTATTATTATGTAGTGTGTGTGTGTGTGTGTGTGTGTGTGTGTGCATTTAAAAGACAACTTGCAGGTGCTGGTTCTCTCTTTCCACTTTGTGGGTCCCAAGGATCAAATTTAGGACATCAGGCTTGGCAACAGGCGCCTTTACCCACTGAGCCACCCCACCACCTCCAAGCATCTCATTTTAGAAGCACTTTTCTTGGTAATGACAGTTTTATTTTTTGCTCCCACTCCTGGAGAATGTGATGTCTTAATTACCTTTGTTCTTACAAGAATGCAGCCTTGTCTCTCCACTCAGGGCCAGGTCCCAGAGGGACAGACTGATGGACACAGGTCTCGACAGCCTCTGTGTGGTTCCAGAGCCTTCTCTGTATGCTGGGCTCTACCTTTTGCCATTGTCTAGGATCCCCACTTTCCCATAAGATACAGGATGAGGAACATAGGGCCTGGCTTATGTAGATCCCAATCAGCCTGGATAACTGGGTGACCCTGTCATCAACTGTAAAAATGGGCTTAAAAGATATGTGGCCTCTGGCCTGGCCCCCCCCATGACTCATGGGATTCACCACAAACCTTGCTCAGTCTCCACTTCATTGTTCCCCCGGGAAGAGAAGTAGGGACTTTTCTGACCTATGAACTCTGGCCTGTCATCTACCCACCAGGGCCATCTAGACTTATTGGCCAAGCAACTTGTGTCCAGGGCTGACCCCTCAAGTCTGGACCATAAGGCAAGAAAAACTGGATTTGAATTGTCATTCTGCTCCTCCTAGATAAATGTCTAGTGCTTGGGCACTTTGAGCAAAGGGACAGTAGCAGGAGCCTGATGCCCTTGGTGCCTACCTCCCACAGCTCCTGTACGACAGCCCCAAGGCCCGGCAGGAGGTGGACCACCACTGGCAGGCCTCAGGCGGCCCCCACATCGTGCGCATCCTGGATGTATATGAGAACATGCATCACGGGAAGCGCTGCCTCCTCATCGTCATGGAATGGTAGGCTGGTGCCCCCCAGGACCACTGCTAGACCAGGACTCTCTTCTTCAGCTAGCAGCTCCGAGTGCCACTCCAGCAGCAGAGGAGTAGACAGCCACAGGCCTCGGGTCTGTAGAGCTGGTCACCAGGGCATTTTGGCAAGGGCAGGGGAAAAAAAAAATACTGCCACAGCTCTCAGTTTCCTTCCTGGGCAGGACTTCTACCCTGCAAGGAGTTGTCAGAAAAGGCTGCCAGGCCTTGAATGTTTGAGCAGGAAGCTTTGGGGGAGGAGCAGGAGACACACAGCTCCTTGGCTTTTCTTGTAGTCCTATTGGATGCTGCTGATGAGGCCTGAGGCCAGGAGCTATCAGCCTCCGACACCTTGGGCTTCTGCCACCAGTACCCGGGGCTCAGCCTTAGTCTTCTGCAGACCCTATATCCCTTGCCTGGGTTCTTTTCGTCTGCCTTTCAAGTTAGCAAGGTTAGCCAACTGTTCAGATTTGGGGTTCAGTTTTGGCTTTGCCACCCACTAGCTGTGGGACTGTGGGCACCTGCTAATCTTTCTGAATCTCTGTAACTCACAGCTTAAATGTGGAGGAAGATTGTAGTGAGGCGTTCACCCCGAGCTTGTGACTCTGCTCCAAGCTTTCGCTGTATATCACAGAGTCAGTCTTCCTGACTCCTGGAGGCTGGTCTTATTATTGTCCTTTAACAAAAGAGCTAGGTGAGGGAAGGAGCCAGACCAGGCTTAGGCGGCAGTCTACGTGAAGGGTGGAACTCAGGGCACAGTGCACACGGAGCACTCAGGGAGCAAAGGGCTATGAAGACAACAACTGACACCTCATCATGATTCCTGGGGGGAGTACCCTTGGATAGGGTTGGGGGGTGCCCAGGGTCTCACAGCTGGCCAGAGCCAGCAGCATGGGGAACATAAAGGCTTCAGGGCAAGGATCCAGCCTTTACCACCTTTTCTTGGTTCTGAAAGTTCAGACCAACCCACCCGAGCTGACAGCCCACCATCTGCCAGGTTCTCTGTGGCACAGGGACCCAAGCCCCTGATCTAGGGCAGAGCGTGTTGGTGACACCCAGCTCTCCTCCTTTCTGCTTGTTTTGCAGCATGGAAGGTGGCGAGTTGTTCAGCAGGATTCAGGAGCGCGGTGACCAGGCTTTCACTGAAAGAGGTGTGTGTGGGCCCTGGCACCAGTGGGGGAGTTAGGATGGGAAGGCTCTACTGGGGTTGCTGTGACATACTAGGCAAGGCCTGGCCCTCGCTGAACCTCAAGATTTACTCAAAAACCAAGAAGAGTGAGACATGGTGTCTCATCCCCTCAGGGGGTTCTTTCTCTGAATCTGCAACATTGTAGATGGACTATGTATGGGTGTTAGGTGGAGAACTCAGAGGCTCTTGGTTCTCACCCACCGTTCTCACCCACCGTGGATCGGATAAGAAGCAATACAGACCTGAGGAAAGAGGCCTCAGAACATCCTTGGAAGAAACTGGAAAGCCTGGCTGGGTATCTAGGATGCAAGACCTGGGTTGCAAGACTGCCACCTAGTGTTAGCCTCCCAGACCATGCTCCAGAGAGATTATAGGCTGGGTGCCCCTCAGGTCACATGACTTTTCACTGCCCATTGTTGTGCCTGCAGAGGCTGCAGGGATAATGCGGGACATTGGCACTGCCATCCAGTTCTTGCACAGCCAGAACATCGCCCACCGAGATGTGAAGGTGAGCTGCCAGAACTCAGCCCCCCGCCCCGGGTGGGGTGGGCCTGCGGGGGGGACAAGAACGGAGTTACTCACCCTGGTGGCTCACAGCACTCACTGGATTGAGGCTGGACTCTTTGCCTCAGCTTCCCAGCTCAGACCGCTCTTTTCTCCTCCCGTGGTATCACACACTAATTCTGCTCTTGCCAGATGGACCTCCTTGTTTTTTTCAAACACCAGGTGATCCCAGTAGCCATGAGAATAGCTGCCCTCTTCCAGCCACCGGGGCCCCAACAAGCATCTCTTTTACTCCTCACCTGGCTCTCTCTATGGGATAAGGACCATTACCCATTTCATAGACAAGCACACTGAGGCTCCTCGAGCAAAGAACTGCTGTCTTGCTTTAGGCTGTGAAGTTGCTGCACTGGGATTCATTCGTCTGTTCACTTGCTCAGCAAGAAGTTTTATGATCGTCTATACGCTAGACCATAGAGAGGGGCTGCCTTGTAGTGTCGGGTCTTCTGTGACATTAGAGATATAATTTAAGCAAATTAGGCCACCGAGCAACAAACATTAGAAGCCATTTGCTGGCTATTTGAGGAAGGAACCCAGGTGGTCCCAGGGCTGGACCCTGCTTGCCTTTCCAGTGGATGGGCTTGGAAGAGAGGAAGCGTAACGCCCCAAGTTTTCTTTCCTGGGAAAACTAAAGTCTCCCAGGCAGCCCTACATCCATCTAACTATATGCATGCACACACATAAGCATTTGTGTGTGAGCCACTATTAGCACAGAACCTGTTTGTTCCTCCTTGTCTGGGTGTGCTTGCCTTATTTCTTCCTAAGCCCAGACCTAGGAGAGCAGAGAGGCTAGCTGACATGCCTCTCTGGTTGAGTCATGCCAGCCTATGCACTTACCCTTTGCTTAGGATACATAAGCAGCCAAGGCAGACCCACCTTCTAAATCTCTGCTTTGTTTGAGGACCCCCCCCGACCGAGTTCCCTTCTTTCTAAGGGAAGAAAAGCCTTCTGCAAGCAGAGTATGCTAAACCATCTCTTTGTTTATTCCAACCCAAGGTCATATCATCTCAAACAGAACCTGCCAAACAGCTCCCAGTGCATCCAAATTGGAGCACTGTCCTTCCACCCAGCCAGGTTCTGCTTGGGCATCATCCCTCCTGCCCTTCGGCATGGACCTAGATCTACCTGTTCACTAAAAGCCAGCTTTCAGGGCTGCCTCCTCCCTGGAGCCCTGCTGGCTGTCCCCATCTGCCAGCCCCATCTGTGCTTTGCAGCTAGGAAGATTTCTTCTGTGTGGCTCCTGGGGGCACGTGCTCCCCTGAACAACCTCAGGTGGGCCTGGCCCGCTGCATTTGTGGGCTTCCTTCTGGCCTGGGTGTGGAGCGCGTGCTTGGTGGTACTGGCTCCTGAGCTGTCTGCTTTCTACCCCAGCGTCTTTCTTTCTGGCGTTCCATGGTATTCACACCAACTCAGAAACAGAAGTTTCTGCCTAGGGGCTTTCTATGGCACCTGGTTATTCATGGTCTTGGCTGAGCACCTGCCTTACTTTTTCTCTCTGTGAATGAAGGTATCACTTCTGATCTTTGTTGGTGGTGACCAAGGTCCAGATATTTTCATAAAGCAGAGCCGGCTCATCATGCATTGGGATGGAGGAGGCAGGGAACCTGATTAAAGGTTACCTTGGGGCCGTGTACCCTCCTGGTACCTTCCTCTATACCAATGCTTTCTTTCTCTTCCGATGCAGCCTGAAAACCTACTCTATACATCCAAGGAGAAGGATGCTGTGCTTAAGCTCACCGATTTTGGCTTTGCCAAGGAAACCACCCAAAATGCCCTGCAGACACCCTGTTACACTCCCTATTATGTGGGTGAGTCTTAATGTGTGTGTCTTGTATGCCCTTTGCTGTATTCTGCTGTAGAAAAGGGTAGCCAGTGGGTTGCGGAAAGCAAAGAGTTAAAGCCTTGTGAGGAGGGAGGAGGCAGGAGAGAGAGGAGGGAGCACTCTTATCTGCATGGAGGCGGTGACGTGGGGGGCCGGAGGCTGCAAAAATATTCTTCCAAACTTCAGCTTCTGCTTTTGAAAATAGATCCAGGAAAATTCTGGCTGTGGCCTGTGAGCTGAATGACGTCACGGCAGCTCTAAATATATACGTGATAAAAGGCTGCCATCAGCTCAGGACGGAGCCCAACCGTGGTTGTTTTTCTCCAGTTTTCATCTTCATATGTAGAAAGTGGGCAGGGTTTTTTCTCCTACATTAGAGAGATTCAGGGTACTAGTCACCTGCCTTGTGGGAAAGGGTCCCTTGAGCCAAGAATTAGTTAGGGTTTGGGGGTGTTTCTGAGGTTGCCAAAGGCTCCTGTAACAAGTGCCCCTTCCTTAGCCGGGTGTAGTGGCGCACGCCTTTAATCCCAGCACTCGGAAGGCAGAGGCAGGCGGATCGCTGTGAGTTCAAGGCCAGCCTGGTCTACAAAATGAGTCCAGGATGGCCAAGGCTACACAGAGAAACCCTGTCTCGAAAAACCAAAAAAAAAAACCAAACAAACAAACAAAAAAAAACAAGCAAGTGCCCCTTCCCTAGGAGTTGGAAGGGCATCTAAGGGGCAGAAAGCTCCAGAAATGATCCCTTGTTTATCAGAGTGTATTCTGCAGTACTTTAATGTGAAGTCTGGCCTGCTGACCTCATTGCATTGACTGGAAGACTGGGGCTGATGGGTGGTTTTCCAAGCCGACAGTGGTGTACAGAACCCTGTGATCTAGCCTGTGCATTTAGGGACCTGAGAGGCACGGCACAATGCAGCTGGCAGACTGAGACCCACTTGTCGATGGCAGGGCCTCACCAAACTTGGGGCTGGCCTTTTCTCCTCCTCTCTCTTGCTAAGTTGAGACTGACAGAGGGGGTTCAAAGTAGCTAGGGGGCTGTCTAGAAGCATTTTTCCCCCCTGGGAGCTGTCTCTCCTCCCCCCTACTTCACACACATGCTGCCTTCCCAGAAGGTGCGAGACGCCAGTCTGCTCTGCCCTACCTCCCAGCCTGGGTACCTGTTCCTCACCTTACCAGGGCTTAAGACTCCTTCCTAGTCCCCAAGACCCTTGGGGCTGAGAGATGTCCTTATGCCCTCTGCTCTGGTAGCTCCTGAAGTCCTGGGTCCAGAGAAGTATGACAAGTCATGTGATATGTGGTCCCTGGGCGTCATCATGTACATCCTGTGAGTATCTCTCCTCCCTGACCCTCTCACCCCTGCCTCCACCCTCTGCCTCCACTTCTCCACATGGACCTTCAGTAGCATGTCGGCTTCTTACCCCTTGTGACCTTAGGGAGGGATTTATGCATGTCATCTTTGGGCCAGTTTGTCTTTTGTTTCTTGTGTTGTGAGACACACTCTTGGAAACTGCCTGAGGGCTTCCTTATGTTAAGGCTGATGGCATTCCTGGGATATGTTCAAGAGTCCTCAGGGCTGGTGTTACTGCTGTGGTGTCTGGGTGCTTGTCTCCCTAGCGAAAAGGTGAGATTGGATCTGCCTGACCCACTTGTGCCCAACCCTTGTACCAAATGACCTTTTCTTTCCCCCAGTTTGTGTGGATTCCCACCCTTCTACTCCAACACTGGCCAGGCCATCTCTCCAGGGATGAAGAGAAGGATTCGCTTGGGCCAATATGGCTTCCCCAAACCTGAGTGGTCAGAAGTCTCCGAGGATGGTGAGAGAGTGTCTCGACCCAACCTGGTCCCTTCAACCTTCATTTTTGGAGATAACCCTTTGGTGATCAAGCTGACCTGTGTTCAGATACTATCTATGTTGACCTAGACAAGTTGTCTGAACTTTCCAAGTCTCAGTTTCTATATCTGTCAAGTAGGCTCAAAATTTGTCTCCTCAGCCAGGTATAGTGGTGTATTCCTTTAATTCCAGCATTTGGGAGGCAGAGGCAGAGGCAGACAGATCTCCATAAATTCGAGGCCAGTCTGGTCTACACAGAGAGTTCTAGGACATCTGGAGTTATATAGAGAGACTCTGTCTCAAGACAAAAAGAATGCCTGCCAGGTGGTTGTTTAATCCCAGCACTCAGGAGGCAGAGGCAGGAGGATCTCTATGAGTTCAAGGCCATCCTGGTCTATGGAGCTAGTTCTAAGACAGCCAAGGCTACACAAAGAAACCCTGTCATGAAAACAAAAAACAAATGAAAAAAAAATTGCCTACCCAGGCCCCATCTTCATTGTAATTTTGTTCATATTTTCCCTCCTAGGTAGCACAAACAATTCTGCTTTGTATCAGTTATCTATTGTTGCTTAACAAATTATCCTGAGCACCTAGTGACCTCAAGCAAGAAGGAGCTGCTAGTCCACCATTTCTGATCATGAAGAATGTAGGAGGATTGATAGGCCTGTCTGACAGAGCTTGTGGTTCATGTGGAGGATTGAGGGACTGGAACTCACTGCTCCCTCTTTTCTGGGTCCCCTAGCCAAGCAGCTAATCCGCCTGCTCCTGAAGACAGACCCCACAGAGAGGCTGACTATCATGCAGTTTATGAGTCATCCTTGGATCAATGTGAGCGTGGTCTTGGCCTGGAGTAGGGCTGGCAAGGCTAGAAGGTGGTAGCCCTGGAGGTCTGGGCGTGGAGGTGGACTGGGTCCTTGTTCACTGATGTACGGTAACACCCCACCTATAACATGGCTTCGCCATTGTCCCACTCAGGCTCCTTCACCTCTCTGAGCCACTATTTCCCCACCTGACAATGGGAGAAGGGTATGTGGTGGAGGTAGCCTATGTTGTACCATACAGTTCTAGGCTCTAATCCATGGCCTTGGGGTTCCTTCCAGCAATCAATGGTGGTCCCACAGACCCCACTCCACACAGCCCGAGTTCTACAGGAAGACAAAGACCATTGGGATGATGTCAAGGTGGGTAGATTCCGTCTCAGCCTCTATACATTCCAGGATGGCATTTCCTTAGAATCTGAAGTTTGGCCCTCCCCCTGTGTTTAGAGAATGTCAGTGACTGCCTGGGTGATCCTGCTATGATTAAGAAATAAGATGCCAGGCAACAGATATGATATGGAGAAGCTTATTGTACAAGTGTGGGGAGAGCAGGAAAGGGGAGGGGTACCCCAAGGTGGGGAGAGACAGAAAAAGGGAGAGGGAGAGAGAGACAGAGACAGAAACAGAGAGAGACAGAGACAGAAAGAGACAGGGAGAACAAGAGAGGAAAAGGGAGAGAGAGAGAGAGAGACAGATAGACAGACAGATGGATGGACGGACAGACAGAGGAAGAAAGAAGAAGAGGGAGGGAGGGAGACAGAGAGAGGGGGGAGGGAGAGAGAGGAGAGAGAGGGAGAGAGAGAGATGAGGCGGGCTTGCCCTTTTTATATCCTGGGCAGCTGGCATACTTAGTGGTGGGCTGACAATGGCACCATAGGTTGCTAGGCAGGCAGGGGGCAGGTATGCTAACAGATCCAACCAGGAAATGCCACTGAGCACTGGGCACTTTCCCATGCTGCTCATGGCTTACTCTTTAGGGCGTAGATTTTAGGCCAGGGACTCAATGAAAGGATTTGCCAAGTATTGGCCGTATATTCTCTTGTGACCAACAACACTCACGACAGGAACCAGTCTTGTTTCAGACATAGTACAGACCAGGTGTGTCCCTATGAGGTAGCATCATAGAGTACTGGGGCTTCCAGGCAGTCTCAAAGCTTCAGACCATTGGGGACCCAGGGAAAATGTCATTGTCTGCAGGCCTTGTGGGTCTGTCTGAGTAGCCTTGGTATGGTCCCAGGGAGTTATCTCTTTCTTTTGCCTTTGTGAATAAACTCAGTGTCCAACACACACACACACACAATTGTAAGGAGAATTGTGTGCCCAGGGCCAAGCATAGTATGCCGTGGAGCAGTGCACACTGTTATCCTGCTGGTGATATTATTAAGAGCTTCCCAGGCATCCAGGTGGTGGTTTTTTTTTTTTTTTTTTTTTTTTTGGTTTTTCGAGACAGGGTTTCTCTGTGTAGCCTTGGCCATCCTGGACTGACTTTATAGACCAGGCTGGCCTCGAACTCACAGCAATCCGCCTGCCTCTGCCTCCCGAGTGCTAGGATTAAAGGCGTGCCAGGTGGTGGTTTTTAATGCTAGTCTACCGTCACCTTTTCTTTCTCCCATGCTATTGATACACAGGAGGAGATGACCAGTGCCCTGGCCACCATGCGAGTAGACTATGACCAGGTGAAGATCAAGGACCTGAAGACCTCTAACAACCGGCTCCTCAATAAGCGGAGGAAAAAGCAGGCGGGCAGCTCCTCAGCCTCCCAAGGCTGCAACAACCAGTAACTCATGGAGGAGCCAGTGTGACAAACTGCAATGTCCCGTCCCAAGGCTCTGGCCAGGAAGGGCCGGAGTCACTCTTCTAACAAAGGACAATTTTGTTGTTTTGAAATGCGTCACATTGGACTTGAGGATGAAGAGTTTGGCCCAAGAGTCCTAGCCAAAGTCTCAGCCTTCAGAAAGCTGTGGGGCCTCAGGGATGGGGAACCCTCTGCTACAACTGAAGCAGTTTGGACACCGTGGCTTGCTTGACGGAGGCCACGGTTATGTTCTGCCTTAGGGCGCAGCCTTACTTCCAGGCCACTGGGAGTTGTGGCAAACCTACCCTTTTTCTGCAAAGATGTATCCTGCTGTGTGGACAGATGGGTCTGGCCTTGAGAAAGGTATCAGGCCATTGGTTGCTATGGTGACCAGAGGCCATGTTGCTGTCTGTGAATACTGAACAAAGGAAGAAGGAGGGACAATCAAGAGGATCTACCTTCTTGGGGAGGTTTGTCTCTCTCACACTGGCTGCTCTTCCCCAGGCTTACTTCTCTTTGGTCTGCCAGAGGCTGCAGAGTCCAGCCTGCTTACTTCCCTGGGTGGTCCAGCCTTGTGCCTTACTGTAGCACCAGCCCATATAACATTCAGAGAGATGACCGCTCCCTGGGGCCAAGCATCCTTTCACTACCCCCTTTATCCAAAAGGTAACGTCTCATCTCAATTGAAGGTGTGGGTATGTGTGTTGGGGGCAGGTATCCTTAACCTTTTTCCATTTTGGAAAACTTCACTGTGACAAAAGCCCCTGTCTCTTCCTGCTCACCAGATCTCAGGTAGGATA
Organism: Acomys russatus; assembly: GCF_903995435.1. NCBI lineage: Eukaryota > Metazoa > Chordata > Mammalia > Rodentia > Muridae > Acomys > Acomys russatus. The sequence continues at coordinate 33,713,663 of NC_067168.1, read as the reverse complement.
ACCCCTCTCTGCTGACAGCAAGGGCTACCTTTCTAGGGTATACTTTTGTAAAGGGGAGAGTTTGGCTCCCTGTTATCCAAGACCTCTTTCTCTACTCTGATCAGGCCTGAATGGTGAAGGGCTGCCAAGCCATGCTGACAAGGTCTGGTCTTGGCTTTAGCCTGAGTTAGAGCAGAGATGGTCAGTCTTCTCGGCTGACCCTAGATTTAGCCAGCTCTGCCCTGCTCTGCCCGGCCCTCCTCTGTCTAGGGTAGCGTCCAGGTGCTGCCTGGGAAACCTTAGATCTTATCAGTTAGAACAATGCTGCTGGGTTTTTTCATCCAGATATTAATAAACACCATTTAAACACTTTTCAATGATTCCTAGGTTTCTTTTTGTCTACCTAGGGGTACAAAAGTGGTTAAAGGGCAGCTCCACACCCCTACCGGTGACTTTATCCTGGCTGGAGAGGGCGCCGTGGGCCTGGTAAACACGGCCAGGCTGACTCCAGCACTCCTGCCTCACTGTGGAAAGGTCAGAAGGACCTAGGGATGGCAGCTGCCACATGCCTCCAGCTCTGTGCCGCCCCTGTGCACTGTATGTGTGACACCCACCCCCGGCCCCGTGTGTGCCAGCGTCTGCCCACAGTGGCCACCCCCAGCTGTGTGCCAGCCTGCTGAAGGGCGGGCAGAGTGCCTGCTGCAGCGCGGAGCTATTTTCAGAAGCTGCCAGGTTTCATTTGGCAGTGAGACTATCGGGGAGGGGAGGAGTGGTATGCTGCAAGACTGTCTTTTTACCACTCCAGGAGGAGAGCACCCTCACCCCTTGGGAGCCCTTGAGGGCAGCCTCAAGGGGCCCTGACTGGAGCATTTCTCCTCCCAGCTTCACTCTTGAAACCTCACAGTTTTCCAAGAGCTCATTTGGCTCAGGAGGCCGGGGGGGGGGGGGGGCACTCCTCTTCAGCTGCCCCCTTCCCTCAGGGCACGGGCGGGGGGGGGGCATGGGGGGGTGCAGAGGTGTTAGAAGGCAAGCACTCCAGAGAGATCCTGCTGCTTCCTAGCTTGGTGACCTTGGACAAGTCCCTCAGCTTTCCTGACTTCTAGCTCCTTAACTGAATACTGCAGATGAGGGTGCCCATCTCATAGTGTCAGCTAGGGGGTTCGGGTAGATGCCATTTCTGCAATACTTTTTTTTAAAAAAAAGATTTATTTATTTATTACGTATACAGTGCACATTAGATCACATTATAGATGGTCGTGAGCCACCATGTGGTTGCTGGGAATTGAACTCAGGACCTCTGGAAGAACAGACAGTGCTCTTAACCGCTGAGCCATCTCTCCAGTCCCCACTGCAATACTTTTAAGAGCATGCCTAGGTACATGATGCAAGCCTAGCCCCGTTTAGCCACCTTTGGTACCCAAATTCATTTAGAAGGAGAGAACCTAGAGTGGACTAAGGAGAAGGGAAGCTCAGTCCAGTCTCAGTTCTACCTCTGGGACTCAGCATCCATAAAAATTAGATCTTCCATATTTGTGGGGCTTCACTTCCAAGGACTTGCTTTTTGGGATAGCAACATGTGGGCTACCCTGGAGCCTTTATTGCATCTTTGGGCCTCAAAGGAGGGTGATTCGATGGCTTTGAGGGTCCCCACAGTGCCCGTGGTTCCCGTCAACATTCCTAGTGTGCTCTCTAAGGCTAATAGAATGCTGGCCATGTAGGAAGGTACATACGGCATACGAGGCATAGATGGGTTCTTTCACTTGACTGCGGAGTCCCCATGATGCCTGAGACTTGTGTTAGGTACAGAGTAGGTGACAGTAAAAGCATCAAGCAGGGTTCTCACTTCAAGGAGTTTACATTTGTGGAAAGAGGCAGAGGATACCAGGGTGGCTAATAGGGACTGAGCATCCACTGTGTACCAGGCACATCCCCTTAAGTATTGTGCAAATGGCCTTCATGTGGTCAAGGCAGTTTAAAAATTCATGGGGAGTTTAAACCAGAGAGAGAGTCTATGCAGCCTGAAGGACAGGCAGGGTACCCGATAGGTACAGGGTTTAAGAGTAGAACAGCTAGAATCAGACACTCACTCAGGAAAGACTACCCTAGGGCTCTTTCAGTCTGTGTTTCTCCTTGGGGCTGGCCTTGACTCTCTGCTGTACCCACTTCCTCCACAGGTAAGACCACAGCTGCAGAGGTTTTGGAAGAGGCTGTTATCAGGTCTAGTGTCTTCCTGCCAGCCCCAAGGGAGGGTTGTTTAGTCAGTCACACATGTGGCCTGTTACTGTTGCAAGGGAGGGAGCTTGCTCTCTTGTGGCTCTTAGGAAGAGGTGCCACAGGGGCAGTTAAGTTAAAGAGGATGCGAAGCTTATCCCTTTATCTCCTGTGTCTCCTTGGCCACTTCCATGACCTCATGAGAAAATCTAAATAAGGGACAAGCCCAGCTCAGGGCTTGGCCCCCTGATCGCTGGCATTAGATGTAGTTCCTACCAGCCAGGACTGGGAGGTTGTGTGCTGGGGCCTCTGTGTGGCTACCTGTGAAATGGACAATGGAAAATGACAATCAGATGGTAGGTATTCGATGAGCTAAGGAACCTACTGGCCACACATTCACATGAGCTAGTCTAAACACAGGCATTTATTATACATAGTAACTCTGTTAGCTTCTTTAGGAGAGAGAGAGAGAGAGAGAGAGAGAGAGAGAGAGAGAGAGAGAGAGAGAGAGAGAGAGAGAGAGAGAGAGAGAATGTGTGTGTGTGTTGTACAGAGAGAGGAGAGAGAGCACACATACAAAACACCTCTCATACACATATGCATAACACACACACACACACACACACACACACACACACACACACACACACACGTGCAGGGCCTGGGTGGGGAGTCATGACTCTGTCCTCAGAACCTGAGGCTGGCTGGCTTCCAGCAGTCTGGCTCATTGCTATTCTATACCAGCCCCTCTCCGCCCTCGGCCTGGATTCAGCCCCTCCACTGTAGCATCAGAACTGAGCCTCAAAATAAATGCAGCTTGCTACCATCTCTGCAGGGGTTTCAATGTTTTCTGGCCTCTTGAAACTTCCCCCATGAAAGACAGGAGGGTGCAGTGAGAACTATGTTGCCTGGTTCCCTTAGGTTGGATCTCTGTAGCTCTCATGGATGCTCAACGCTGCCTTTCAGCCCAGAAGGGTAAAATCCCTCCTTTTGTCCCATTGAACAGCCAGCCTGCTTTCACTTTGGAATCCAAATCAGCAGGCAGGAAGCCCACCTCATACCCTATGTGTAGGATGGGGTCTGCACCTAGCCAGACCTGAACTTTGGATTGACCAAGGCCTTGGTCAACACTGTACTCGCCTTTGAGGTTTCCTATCTATAAATAAGTGTTGATTAAGCAGGACCAGATTATTCCAGTAGCCTGGCAGACATGTAGCCACCAGTTGACGACTGAGAGGAATGCTCTGTGGTCTCAGGCAGGCTGTGAGCCTTGCTGGGTCTTAGTTTTATTATCCATTAAATGGGAGAAGCCCTCATTTAATTAGAAACAAGGGGGGCAGAGGCTGAAGAGATGGCTCAGAGGTTAAGAGCACTGACTGCTCTTCCAGAGGTCCTGAGTTCAATTCCCAGCAACCATATGGTGGCTCACAAACATCAATAATGTTATCTGATGCCCTCTTCTGATGTGCAGGTGTACATGCAGGCAGAGCACTGTATACATAAAATAAATAAATCTTGTTTAAAAAAACAAACAAACAAGGGTAGAGTAGGAGGACAATGGGAAAATGAACCACCAAAAGTTTTGGTCACCAGCATTGGTTACTAGGTGAGTCTAGTTGCCTGGCATTCTGCTAATTCTTCCTCCTTATTTCCTCTGCCCTCCCCGCCCCCCAATATAGCTGCTAACTCAAGGTAGCCAGTTTCTTGGGGCTCAGAGAGCTAGTGAACCCCAAGACCTGTTTACTGGGATGTGAGGCCATCTACAGTTCATCCAGTTAAGCATTTTGTTGATACCTACTGTGTGCCAGAACTTGGAAGAGGGTGCAAACACATCATGATGAGCAGTTTCTGCTCGCTTCCTACCTACTATGTGCTGGGCTTTACCTAGGCCACTTAATTTAATTCTCACATTCCTATTTAATAGATGGAGGAACTGAGCCCACACTCAGTTTCTGTATACTCTCCCCGCCTCCACGCCATAGGAGACAGAGGAAGGAAATGCTATTCCCAGTCTTGGCTGCAGACAATCACGGAAGGCCTCTGAGACGTAGTAACAACGTGAACTCAAAAGGATGTGCCAGATTTGGATAGAGAGATTAGGGAAAGGGCACTGCAGCTAGCAGATGTGGGGGAGGGCCAAGGTTTTCTGTGGGAAGAACAGATAACACGTCCACTGAGCAGCTGCGAGGCGGGGCCGTCTCTTGTTTCTTCATGGAGTGGGGTCCTCAGTATGAGATGGTGGACACTTAGAGGCAATTTCTTCCTCTACATGCCCCCAGTACACCCATTTCCCATCGCTACTCTTCACTCCTGTCTCTCCTAGAGATACACCCACCTTTGATGCCAGTTTGTCAAACAATCCATCCACCTCCTCTTGCTGCTGTGGCATTTGCAGTTCACTCCAGAGCTGGCTGTCAGTTGGAGCCAGGTCTCAGCTGTGTTGGACTCCCCGAACTCCCAGCATTTGGTGGAGGAGTCCTAGCTCCTTGCCTCACACTTCTGCTGCCAACAGGGAGCTATTTTATACCCTGGGATTTCTCTTGAGATTTAAATTGAGCATGAATTTATGTGCTCTAAAAAAAGTTTATGGACCACTGCACTAGACATTATCAAAATACATCTTCAACCCCACAAAGGCAAGCACTACGATCCCCAGTTTACATATGGAAAAAAACAAAAAAAACAAAAAAACAAGATTTGGAATAGTTCAGTGGCTTGCTAAGGTCCAGAGCTGGAGAGGACAGGAGACAGGGCTCTGGGATGGCAAAATGACCTCTGGGTTATTCTTTCTCCTCCTAGGCCTACCCTCAGAGAGTCCAGATTCTGCAAAAGTTGCCTCTGCTCCAGGCATAGTGTAAACTGTCCACAGCAAACCAGGGGCAGTTGCCTCTCTTGTCTGGCAGAGGTTCTCTGTGCAAGGATGAGGTATGCTTCTCAGCTTTTCCACAAAGCAGGCTTTCATCCCAGTGTGTGTAAATATCCCAGTCCAGCCTCCCTTTCAGGTGGTAGGACACCTAGGTTATTCAGCCCAACATAGATAGCTATTTTTAGGAACTGGATGAAGGGTCTTGGGCTACTGAAGAAGGCCAATCTGTTGAGGGGCTGGGCTCATTGCAAACAGAGTTTTCAGCTCAAGTTTTGTGTGCCAGATATATCTCACACGGCCTCCCTTATGTTTCTGTTCTTCCAGTAGCTTCTGAAGCAGAAGTTATGCCCATATTGCAAGCAAAGTCCCTGGAGCTTGAACAGCTATGGCATGGCCAGGGCCACGGATCTCCATAGTCTCCTCCCAAAGAAATCTGCACTGGCCAAAGAGGGTGGATGCTCTGCTCGCTTCCTAGCTGAGACATCAATGATCGGTCCTTCCCCTCCCCTGATCATCGTTATTCCTGGTTACTGGGAAAAGGTGATCTTTTGTGGCTCTGGCTGACCATGGGCATGGACAAAATGTTTAAAGTCAGGGTATTTATCTGCAAATGAGAACACCAGTCATACAACCTAGGGTTCCTTTTTGACTCTGCTGCAAGACATCAGTAATCCCTTTAGTCACTCTGATCCCATTGCTTATTAGGATAGATGGGTAACAATGCCTGTCCCTTAGATTATGAGACTAGAAAAGGTAAAACATGACATTCTGTAGAACTCTCAACTTGTCACAGGTCCTGAAGAAAAAAATCGCCTCGCACAGACATCTGTGGGGGCATGATGGCATTCAGAAGTGTTGAGTCATGGGTTGGAGCCTTCCTGGGAGGGGCTGCATCGGAGCTCCTGTCTGATGGAGCTGCCCACATCTTTTGGGCCTCTTTGTGAAGGTCCCTGCCAGGCATAGTAGGCTGTGTCATGAGACTGCCAAGGCTGCTAGGGAGATAAGGGAGGCAGGTCCAGAGATACTTACTCTCCTATAGGGTTGTAAAGGGAGCAAGAGGCTTGTGGGGGCACAGACATGCACACCGAGCCGGCTGGGTGATGGAATGGACTGGCTCTGGATGTCTACAACAGGCAAGCTTCTTGTACTCTGGCTGGAGCTGGCCAAGCAGATGGGACTCCATGTCCAAAGTTGGAGCCCACATTTGAGGAGTCAGGTAGGGGCGTTCAGCTAGGGATAAATCACCAAACGTTGGCTACAAGAAGAGGGAAAAGAAGGACACCATGGGCAGAAAAAGGAGCAAGTGATGAGGCACAAAGCAGAGGGGTAAGGAGTTCACGTTGCTCCTGGAGAGGCTGTTTCCCACCAGCCTCTTTGAAACAAGAGCGAGCATGTGGACAGCCTACCGGGCTTCAGGAAACAGCTTCCCCCGCCCCTTTTTTTGGAATGGGGTGGGATTGAGATAGGGTTTCCTCATGTCATTCTGTTTAGCCTGGAACTCTAGATCGGGCTGGCCATGGATTCACAGCAATCTGTCTGCTTCTGCTCCTGACCCCCAAATGCAGAGATTAAAGGCGTTGGACATTGTACCCAGCTGAAACAGCTCTTTGGAGGTGTCTTTCACTAGATTAAGTACTGACTGCACAGAGCAGGCCAGGCCCAGGGCTTAGGGTGGTAGGTTGGCTCAACGTATATCAGCCCTCTTCTGGCCTTTGAATCTATGGAAGAACCATATTGGCCGGTGGGGTGCACTTACTCTCTTAGTGTTGGCAATAAGTTGAACACACTAATCTGTGGATACACAGTTTTCTGGGGCTGTTAGTATCAGCAAATGCAATGGCCATGTCTTCTTATACTAAGATGTAAAAAGATATACATTGGGTTGGAGGGAGAGATGGGTTAGCAGTTAAGAGTGTGTACTGCTCTTCCAGCAGATCTGAGGTTGGTTCCCTTCTCACAAGTCGGGTCACTCACATCATCCTGTAACTACAACTCCAGTGGGAATCTGATGCCTCTAGGCCCCAAGGCCATCTGTACTCAACACACACTCCCCCATATATATAATTAAAAATAATAAAATTAAATAGTGAAAGAGATATAACTCACATCAGGATGTAGACTTGAGTGTCTGCTTTGTTCATGTGCATAATGTGTGTAGGTTTGTCTACATGTGTCTGGTGGTTGGAGGTGAGCATTGGGTGTCGCTCCTCAATTGATTCACCAACTTGTTTGTTGAGGCAAAGACTCTGACTAGACTCAAGCTTGTCAATTCATTTGGTCTGGCTGGCCAACAAGCCTCGGGAATCTTCCTGTCTGCCTCCCCAACTTGAGATTATATGTGTGCTTTTGCATAGGTGCTGGGTATTGAACTTGGGCCTTACACTTGCACAGATAACACTATATATACTGAGTCATCTCTCTAGCCTAGAGATAGAGTCTGTAAAGATAGAGTGTGCTATATCTACTAGGCCAGGGAAAGAGGGGGGCAGGTTCCTCTTGGTGAGCTCTCATACATTTCACTGGAGTTTATGTGGCTGCCTGGTAGGGTCATGTGCTCAGGTTGGGGTAATCAGAAGTTCTCAGTAATAGTTGTATATCATAGTCTCAGCCAGCAAGAGTCAAGACCCTCCTTCCCCCAGCTTGTGATCAGGACTCCCTGACTGTACCTGAAGCTGTAGAGATGTGGAAAGCCACAGCCTGTCTGTAGTGGAGCCCCTCTCTCTGGGTAGAGAGATGGCCAGCCCCTACAGGCTGTCCAGGGGGTTGTTCCTAGAATCAGGGCTGGGGAGAGATCCTGGGAAGAAAGTGGCCACTTTGCTTGATCTCAGGGCTTGAGGTAGGTTTAGAAGAAAGAGGGGACTTGGGAAAGGTTGAAGCCTGATTCTGGGAAGGGACTTGCTGAACTTGGCTATAAGAGGTGTGGCCAGCCGGGCGTGGTGGCGCACGCCTTTAATCCCAGCACTCGGGAGGCAGAGGCAGGCGGATCGCTGTGAGTTCCAGGCCAGACTGGTCTACAAAGTGAGTCCAGGATGGCCAAGGCTACACAGAGGAAACCCTGTCTCGAAAAACCAAAAAAAAAAAAAAAAAAAAAAAAAAAAAAAAAAAAAAAGAGGCGTGGCCTTAAGAGGATGGGAGTACTGTCAAGGAAGCACAAAATGTTCCCACAAGCAAACAAGAAAGATCCACCTGCCTCTCAGAGTGTGCTTTTTGGAAGGTCTTTGTCCTGTTGCTCTGGAGGTGGGGCAGGAGGGTTGGTTACTTCAGAGAGCTAGCCTCAAGGAGTAACTTGTTTCCACATGACGTGGCCTGGAGGAGGTAAGGACGAAGTGAATTCAAGGGAGCTTAGGTTTTTATGGGTGTGATGGTTTGTCTTGGTTATCAGCTCTGTGGGATTTAGGATCACCATGGAAACATGGGCATGCCTGTTGGGAGTTTCTAGATTAAGTTAATTAGGGTGGGAAGACACTACACTCTAAATGTGGGCTGTGTTGCTGTACTGGATAAGAAGGGGAACGTGAGCTGACCACCAGCATTCATCCCTTCTGTGTCATAACCCTGGACAGTCCTGCTACCGTGCCTTCCAGCCACGACAGGCTGCGGCCTCCCGTTGTGAGGTGAAATAAACCCTCCTTTCTCTAAGGTGTTTTTGTCAGGTAATTTGTCACAGCACTGAGGAAATTAACAAATTCAATGGATGATGGGATTCCATAGTTGAGTTTGGGGACTTTGGGCCCAGATACCAATCCTAGTGGTCTGCCTGGCTAGTGGTTGCCAGTGACACGGATCTGTTGGAGGATGTTTTAGTGCACTTGTGTATTCAAATGCTGGTTTCTGGTTGCAGCCTGGACTTTGGCACTGTCACTATTATGAAGCATCTTCTGTTTTGGTATGTTGTAAACATTGTTCTTCATCACCTTCTGATTGGTTAACTAAAGAGCTGAACAGCCAATAGCTGGGCAGGAGAGGGTAAGCTAGGACTTCTGAGCCCAGAGAGAGGGTCTCAGGTAGGAATCAGAGGCAGAAGTCGCTATGAAGACATGGATGGAGAAGCAGCCAGGGTGAGACTAAGATGGCAGGTAACAGGCCATGTGGCTGGAGGTAGTGTTAGAACAGCTGAGTATTTACCCAGCTATAGTGCCTGAAACATTAATAAATATAAAGGTCTCCACGTCATTATTCAGAGCTGGGTGGGGGGACATTTTACAGGATTCACCTTCGCTTTCTTCACCATTCAAGAAGCCCTAGGGATTCTCCGCATCTAGACATGAGTTCACAACCATAAGCTAGGCTGCCGGATGGTGGTGGCGCATGCCTTTAATCCGAGCACTCGGAAGGCAGAGGCAGGTGGATCAATGTGAGTTCGAGGCCAGCCTGGTCTAAAAAGTGAATCCAGGACAGCCAGGGCTACACAGAGAAACCCTGTACTGAAAAACAAAAACCAAAAAAAAACAAAACCAAACCAAAACAACCATAAGCTGTGTCCTGTACTGGCAAGGGGGAAGAGAAAACCTTCCTAAAGATGCTCCACAGTTTTCATATTTGGTCTTGTGGAATGTCACAGTCATGGATTGGGCACTTCCCGCTCAAAGGCGCTGCAGAATTTCCTAGTTCAGTTCCTTGAAGACTGGCCCTTGCCAGGAAACGCTGGAGCTCTGGGACCAGCTGTTACTTGTACTCTTTTTGTTTGTTTTTCAAGACAAGGTTTCTCTATGTAGCCCTGGATGTCCTGGAACTTACTCTGTAGACCAGCTTGACCTTGAACTCAGAGATTCACTTCTGCCCCCCATGTGTTGGGATTAAAGGCAGAGGCAGGCACATGTCTTGTGAGTTCGAGGACGGCTTGTTCTACAACGAGAGTTCCAGGGTAGGCAGCGCTACACAGAGAAACCCTGTCTTGAAAGAACAAACACAAACAAGCAAACAAGAAGGATTACATAGAATGGAATCTGAACGAGAATTTAGCTAATCTTTTTTTTTTTTTTTTTTTTTTTTTTTTTTTTTTTGGTTTTTCGAGACAGGGTTTCTCTGTGTAGCCTTGGCCATCCTGGACTCACTTTGTAGACCAGGCTGGCCTCGAACTCACAGCGATCCGCCTGCCTCTGCCTCCCGAGTGCTGGGATTAAAGGCGTGCGCCACCACGCCCGGCTTTTGAATTTAGCTAATCTTGCTCTAACTATTATGAGCATGTTATGAATTTCCAGGCAGGATTTAGAACATGTCCATCATCAGTTTCTAGTCATTTCTTTTTCTAAACCCAGGAAATAGGGCCTGATTTCTATTACCATAGACAATATCTGTCTATTCTAGAAGTTCATAAAAGGAGATTTTATGGCATGTACATGCACAGCCCTTTGTGTTTGATTTCTTTTGGAGATTTATCCACATCGCATTAGCAGCCCTTTCCCTTTTATTGCTGCTAGTATTTTTAGTTTTTGGATGTGATTGTAAGTGACAGTTAAGAATGTTTTAATATCCCAGTAGTTTATTGCTGGTTTATGGAAGTATAATTGTTTTTCTTACATTGACCTTGTGTTCTATGATTTTACTAAATGTATTTATTTACTCTTCTGTTCACCACACATAATTATTCTATCTGTGAATAAAGACAGCTTTATTTCTTCCTTTCTAATCTTTTTTTTATTTTTTATTTTTTATTTTTTATTTTTTTTTCCTTTTTTTTTTTTTCTTTTTTTTTTTCTTTTTTCTTTTTTTTTTTCCTTTCTAATCTTATTTTCTTCTCCATTCCATCTCTTTCTTGTGCATTAGGGCCTCACAGTCCAGGCTGGCCTTGAACTCACAATATTCTTACCTCCACCTCTTGTGTGCTGGTATTACAGGTATGTAATTCCTGGAATTTCCTTTTCAGTCTTGTGTGGCTCTGTTTTCCTTCCCTTGTTGAATTGATCATGACTTCAATTCAACACAACATACAGGTTGGGACTTAAGTTCTCAAGAAGTCATTATTCTTGGGGTCTGACTTTCACACGTACTCTGGTGCTTCATATTTGACCATGACTCCTGAATGGGGAGGCCTGGTGGCACTCAGAGGAAGGATAGCAGGCTACCAAGAAGAGACTTGATACGCTATGAGCATATACAGGAGGAGGAGGTCCCCTCAGTCACAGTCATAGAGGAGGGGAATAAGGGGAAAATGGGAGGGAGGTAGGAATGGGAGGATACAAGGGATGGGATAACCATTGAGATGTAACAAGAATAAATTAATAAAATAAAAAAAGAAGTCATTACTCTATGCTACACTTCACACTTAATTCCTCTGGCAGCCTGGGAAGAATCTTAGGGGCAAATGTAGAAGAAAGCAGAGAACAAGGAGATTGAGAATTCCAAGCAGAAGAAGGAGGTGGTTTGGCTTGAGAGAATGGGAGGTTTGGATGGATTTGGAGTTAGAGTCATTAAACCCACTGTGGATGAATATGGGAGAGGGCGAGGACACCAAGGATAACCAGTAAAGTCATTTGAAGAGGTGAAAAAGCTTCCACTCGAGATGAGGAGACTGGAATGGCAGCATTGTCACCTTCATTTCAAGGTATTATTTGACACTCTTGATCTTTGGAAGGCAGCTGTAATATTCCAGTTACTCCAGACACTGGGAGACAGCATGACTTAGATGTGGCTCAAAGCTATAAAAGCAGACAGAATTGGAGAGAAGCAGAGAAGAGAAGAGAATTGAGGAAAGGAGAGAGGAAAAGAGCCTGTGGTTGTTTGAATTGACAATAGCCTCAATAGGCTCATATATTTGAATGCTTGATCCACAGTTGGTAGAACTCTTCAGGAAGGATTAGGAGGCGTGGCATGGCCTTGTTGGAGGAGGTGTATCACTGGGGCCACTCTCTGAAGTTTCAAATGTCCATGCCATTCCCAGTTAGCTTTCTCTCTGCTTCCTGACTATAGATGAAGATGGAGGATCCCAGCTACTGCTCCAGCACCATGCCTGCTTGCCAGCTACCATGCCTCTGACCATGATGGTCACTGACTCTCACCTTCTGAAACTGTGGGCCCCTAACAAACTCTTTCTTTTATAAGCTGCCTTGGTCAGGGTATCTTACCACAGTACTAGAAAAGTAACTAAGATAGAAATAGGGATTGAAGGAAGATATATTAGATACCTTTTCATGACCACTGATAAAAGGCAACTTAAGAGAGGAAAGGTTTATTTTGGCTAACGGTTCATGGGTCCACCATGGCGGGGGCGGGGGAGGTAGCAAGAGGCTGTTCTTTCATATCACAGAGGATCAGGAAGCAGAGAAGAGAGAAAACTGTTGCTCAGTTGGTACTTTCACAGACACTAATGCCTTACCTGCATCTCTTAATCCACTCAAGTTGACACTCAAAATAACCATCACAGGCAATGAGAAGGTTATCAGAAAAGTAAATGGACAAAGAACAGCCAGATAGGAAAAGCAAGAGAAGACAACTGTTCCTTGATATTAATGGAGGATTGATTCCAAGAGCCCCACATGTACTAAAATCTGTAGATGCTACAGTCTCTTACATAATACGACAGTATTTGCATGTAACTTATGCATACTCTCATAAGTACTTTAAATGATTTCTAGATCAGTTTTAATACTTACTACAATGTAACTGCTATGCTAATAACTATTATACTGTTTTGTTTAGGGAATAATGATGAGAAAAATTGTGTTTAGTGCAGATGTAATTTAAAAAAAAATCTATTTCCCAATGTTGGTTTAAACCACTGATGTGGAAATCCACAGCTCTGGAGGCCTGACTAATATATAGTTTATTATAAGACTCTAAAACGCAAGTGTTCCCAGAAAGGGCTGGTTAATGCATACGATGCTTCGGAGTAGGAAAAGTAGGACAAGGACAGAGAAGCAATCATGAGAGCTGGCATTAGAGGCATCCTCTGTAGAGTCAAGGAAGGCATTTCTGTGGAGCAATAGTGCTGGAGGCCTGTTTGGGTGATGCGAGAGCTATTGATGTGGAGGCAGAGGTGTGCAGCCCATCGTGGGTGGTGGTGGTGGTGGTGGTGGTGATGGTGATGGTAGAGGAAACCTCTCTCCCTTACCTCTTAAAAAAGCTTTAAGGAGCTTTTGGTGTTCAGAGGCCTCACTGGCCACAAAGAAAAAAAAAATAGGCCCAGTGTCCTGCAAGGCAGGGTTTGGAGGCTGGCAGATGGTATAGATCAACCAGGCTAGGGAGGGTAAAGCAAGTGTAGGAAGCCCTTCTCAGAGTTGTACTGCATCTCTGTCAGCCCTGTTTGTGTCCAGCAGAGGTGAGGTCCAAGGAAGGTGCCAGGGTGGGCTCCAGTGTTGTTCAGCGCCACATTCTGCCTATGTGTGTTAGTATACTGAAAAAGTTACCATGCTTTATACATTTGACTTTAAGACGGAAACTATACATACACATTAGGAAATTGCAAGAAGAAATGGATTGTCTTTTGACATATTTTATTCTGGTTTGTATTCACATGCATTTGTTCTTGCATAAGCTCTATTATTTTTCACTGAATGTTGTATAATACATGTTTTCCATGTTGATATATGGCTTTCATAGTGAAATTGCATAGTGCAATGTCTCTTGTTCAAGCAATTCTATAGATGGTCAGTTGGGTCATATCTAATATTTATAAACAGCATTACATTGAATATCCATAGAAATAAAATAGAAATAAATACTCTTGGTCCATGTCTACAAAACTAGTAAGTGCATTTTTTTTTGCATTTATAGCCATATTTTTGGTGGGGGATCAACTGGACCCACCCCACTTGGAATACCCAGTTCAACACTCCCAACTGCCTACACATTTGTCATTTAATTTTTTAAAAAATTGATGCGCCAAAGAAGAGGTCTCATGATAGCTTCAATTTGTCTTCCTTTGGTGGTGAAATAAGATGCTCATTTTCCCATCTGTTCATTTACTGATTCTATTTCTCTCCATGGGAGCAAGCAGCTCCGAAAGAGTGAATCACATTGGTATCTTTCTCAGTGAGGTCTCTGAGTGGCTCCCCGAGCCCTGCCTGGTCTGTCCTCACTTACTGAAGTAAACCAAGTCAAATGATTGTGCCCTCCTGCCCCTCCCCCATCTTCAACCACTCTCCATAGCCACTGGCTTTCTCTATAGCCATTCTTCATGGACTTCAGAGAAACTTCTGGAAACACCTCTTAAGGGATTTATTAGTCTAGTCTCTACTGATGGCTCAGAATTCTTTAGTCTCCACCTACTGCTATGTCCCCAGAGGAAACCCTGGGCTTTAGTTTGACTTGTTTTGTTTCCTTCTATAGACCTCTATTTCTCCCCTCCCCCTCCCCGCATCTTAGTTTGTGAGACCCTCTTCCTGGAGTGCCTCTACTTACTCCTTGGCTATGTCAAGTCAAATATTCTTTGAGACATAACCTCTTTAGCCAAGCTTTCTTGGATTTTTCTTCCAGTCTACGTAGCCTCCAGCTTGCCTCTGAGTATCTTAAGCACTTGCAATATGTAGGGACCTCTTAAAAAGCCATCAGCACTCCAAAAAGTATTATTCCCCTCCTCCCACTCCACTTCTGAATAAGTTGAAAAAGGAAAGCCTAGGTAGAGGTAAAAACATTAATAATAATAATAATAATAATAATAACAACAACAACTATCACCATCATCATCATCATCATCATCATCATCATCATCATCATCATCACCACCACCACCATTTTGGTGATACAGGCTTTTTGGAGGAAACAGCTTAGTGTGAAGTCAAATAGAACTATGAACTGACCCCAGAATTATTTTCCTATCTCTCCCCAAGACTCAACTGCTCTGAGGAGGGCGCTTATATGCCACAGTCACTAGAGACACATACATGCAAGGGGACATTGGGAATGAGGTATTTGCTGCCCTCCTCACAGAGGATCCCCCAAGAAGAAATGCTAAATTTTGTCGGCAATTATAATTTTGTCACTTTGTGGATGTGGCTGTCTCAACTATGCATTGACCACCTTAAGGCCCGAAGTATGTAGAACTTCATATCTACACTGTGCTTTTAGGCAGGTGAAAAAAAGCCTCCTTAGCAAGCACACCCACTCCAGCCAATCTGAGATTCTGTTCTCTTTTGAGGGCCTCGTTTTTCTATTGATGACGGCCTAGTTATGCAAGCAGAGCTCATGGGACTAGGTTAGGAAGCTTCCATGAGGGTGCAGGAAATGAGGACACTGTTGTCCTTGCACTAGAATGGGGGGGGGGCACCTAAATAAGAGGTGTCTTAACTTACAATTGTGTCAAGAGTTTCCTGAGCCTTTATTGGACTTAGTGGTGGATGACCGGTCACCCAAGGCATAAGGAAACAACATATTTTTCACTTGCCAGGGATTTGTGGACAGAGCCAGGTTACAGAATCTGCTTTTCCACTGGCCGCTGCTTTCTAGAGCAATTTGAGCCCTCACAGAGTTTGGAGCCCACCTGCTAATGCCTGGATTCCAGAGCTGTGGGGGCACACACATCATTGCACCATGTAGAGTTAGAAAAAGATCTCTCTAAAAATAACCACCGAGGAATATTTAATTTGATAGCAAGACTGTGACTAATCCATGAAACAGAGAGTCTGTGTGACAAGACACAGTACAATAATGGGGAAAAATTCATGTTTGACCTTTAAGCAAGTGCAAAATGAAACATATCTATGGCTCAGCAGCTGAGGACCCTGTGGCTGGAGGGAGAGGGACTGTGAGCAGGGGATTTGATGGCCATGGAGGAGAATGAACGGCATTTATAGATCTCGAGGGTATTGTATCACGAAGATAGAATGGGGAAATCAATACTTTTGGTGTTAAATAAAGAGAGGAGGCTGGTGCTCATCTAAGTGCTGGCTGATAAAAGGTAGACATGGACAGCCCAGCTGGGCAGGAGTGGCCAAACCAGTTCTCTCAGCCTGGCTTGGCAGAAAGGCAGGTCCTACCCAGCACTTATGGGTCTAAGATGAGGAGAGGAGCGAGATTCCAGTGTTGAATGAGCTTTTGCCCTGTGCCATGCTCTATATTGAGAATGTTACAGGTATTATTTTCATAGGTGTCTATTGAAGGCATTGTAATTTTCACTTGCTAGAGGAAACTGGGTTCAGAGAGGTTCAATTATGAGGGTCACACAGCATGGAAGTGTCCAGGGCTGAATATGAGCCCAGTTCTGAGTCTAGAGCCTTAAGCTCTATTCTTTATTGCAAAGTTACCTGAAATTTGAAGCAAAGTTAGGAGTGGGCTAGAGTGACTGGGGCCAGGGGTGGGAGGCTGAGTGCAGAAGTAGTTTTAGCAAGGCCATTCAATGATGAGTTCTCATAAAAATTTTCAGAGGATTCTGGCACAGCAGGTTGGTAGACCAATATTACTTCTCTGCTTTATAATTCATGACTGTGCATAATACGTTCTGATCCCTCACCCTCAATGTTAATTGAAGACTAGTCTCCACTTCTTCATGTTTTTCTTCCTCAGTGGCAACAGGGTGAATATTGTTTCTCTCTGGGTCAGGACCTTGCATTTTGTAAGCACAAATTCAAGATCTGTTCTTATGAAAGTCTTTCGAGTTTTGTTTTGTTTTTCCACTCTCAATAGGATGTTTCTCAAGGAAAAAAATCACCAAGGTCCCTGATCAGATTTAGGCCCAGTTGTTTGCTGGCATGCTCAGTGCTCTTCTTTCCTCAGACCCTTAGCGTGCACAGAGTTGTAGGAAAACCCAAATTGCTAAGTCTGCACCTTGAACAGGGGGTCCCTGGACTCTTCTGCAACTCTAGAGCCTAGGCTGAGTGTGGAGGTGCACTGCTTTCTCCTTCTGAGCCTGGGGAATGGGGGCTGGAGGCCATACAGGTAGGCTGTCCTGAGAATAAAGAGGGATTGGCTCAGGGAAGAGAGAGAAAGCTGGAGTGATCCTGGGTGAGGAGTGGGCCTAGGTCATTTTTATGCGGTTAGTCTTTATTGGGGTGCTCAGAAAACTGGAAGACAAAGGTAATCTCTGAGCCCAGTACTCCAGTAGATGGGGCCTTTTCCTAGACTCGTCCTAAACATGCTCAAGATTTCTTCTAAAAGCTTTGTCTCAGAGGCCTATCTTATTCATGTGTCTTGGGATGGCTTGTTAGAGTCTGATAATGGCTAAGGCACAACGCCACAAGACCCCCCAGTGTCCCTAGACCTGGCTCTACCTCTTACTGCAGACATATCTCTTCCTGCTCTCCACTTGCCTACTTATATCCTAGGTACAGCCAGCAGTTTTCCTAGGGCATCTACCTCCCCAGTGCTCCTTCTGTCTAGAATGGTTTCTCCTTTATTTGGCTGATTCATCTGCTTCACCAGGCTCCAAGTCAAGTAGCATTTCCTCCAGGAAGTCTTCCCTGACTTGCAAACTAGGTCAGGCCCCTGACTAATGTTCCCTTCCTATAGGGGTTTTGTGTCTCTGATTAGAGATTTGCTTATGTGATAACTGGCTCACTTTCTCTTTCCCATGATTATATCATAAATCCTATGATGAAAAAGACCATGAACATCTTCTGTCACAACCCTCTTCCATCACAGGCTTGCTCTCTCTTTCTCTCTATCTCTCTCTCTCTCTCCCTCTCTTCCTGCCTTCCCCCGCCCTCTCCCTTCCCCCTCTCTCCCCTCTCTATATATGTGAAGGAATGCTGTAAAAATTTCGCATTCAATGTGAAAAGCATAGGAACAAAGTCTCAGTTCCCTTCTTAGTCCCAGTCCCATAGCAATTCAGATACTGGGTAGATAGGGCTGCGTCAAGCAAACAGGCTTAGTTTTGCACTTCAGTGAGTTGGTGAATGCATTGCAATTGGTTGCTTTTTATGTGTAGAGAAATTACCTCTGTCCTGATTTGCAATATCTGTGCTATTTTGAGCTGTTTTTCTCTTTTGGGCCTATTTGTATTAGAGCAATAATTTCACCATTTGGCTACACAGAGGCTCAATTAATATTACAAATATGGCCCCATAAAATTCACTTCTTGACATTAGAACGTTTTGTTGCTAATTACTCTCCAAGGTTTTTAATTTCAATCCCTCCTTGGTGACTTGGTATAGAAATTCAAGGGCAACGTTATTTTCCCCAAGAGGAAGGAGAACTAAGCAATGCCAAACTTCTATCTGTTGGCCCTTCCTTCTGGGGGTATCTCACTTTGCATCCTGTTTTTGCTCATTTCCTTAGCCAAAAAATAATAAGCAAATGAAACAAAGAGATAAAGTGAAAGCCTTCTTTTAGTAGTGTATTCATTCAAAGGATATTTATTGAGTGCCTACTAAGTGTGGCATCCACTGGGTCAGGCACTGAGGATAAAAAAAAAAAAAAAGGACATCATGTTACTGTCTGCAAGGACCTCAGTGTTGGCTGAGGCAATAAGTGCTGCAGGTTCTTGGGCAAATTGGGATACATCTTGGGGTGCTCCTTTTGGTGGGAAATGCCCTATCAATCCTCAAGGGTTGAAGTCAGAAGAACCTTGGTTTTTCCTCATTTGAAGACACTGGCTAACTGCAAAAAAAAAATCTGCATTTTAACAATATTTTGAATGGGTTGATTAAATAGGAACAGATGGTTAAAGTTTGTCATTTCAGGAAAAATAATGAAATATTGCATTGCTTAATCTGCTTTCTCTTTCATACTTGTCCCCATTCCCTCCCCACTGCATAGATATTCATTGCAAAAAAAAAAAAAAAAAAAAAAAGCAAAATGCTAATAATGCTTTTTTTTTTTTTTAGCCGCTTTAGGTCTCCTTACCTAAAAAGACCCTAACTTGGACAGCTATCTCTGTGTTCTGGGTTAGCCCTTTGTTCCTGGGCTGCCTCAGAGGCAGCTTCTTACACGGTGTCAGTTTGGTGGGAAAGAGGCTACCTTGGGTGTTTCTCTCCATAAAGAAAACTAGCGCTGCAGGCATTCTACCAACCGGAGGAGGCTCACACCTGGAGGGAACCAGCAGGGCAGAGGTTAATTGTGTAAGCCTCATCCTTTGCTCCTGGGCTTTGTGTGTGTTCCTCCTGGTCAAGGGAAGGCAAGGTGCCACCTGTGTCCCCTGCATTCTATTTGGATTTGCCTCTATGCCAAATGCATTTCTCTGAAGTTTTCTTACCATTCTGTTTAGACAGAGCATCATATGAGATCAACTGCTGGGAGAGAAAATGAGTGCTGTTTTCTCTCTGTTACCAGAAACTCTTGGGAGAATGAGCATCGTGTGCCACATACCCACAGCTTGCCGACTTCAGTAGCGAGAGCCTCCAGAATGCTCCTGGATAAACATCATCTTTGTGGCCACACATTGTTTTATGAGCTGAGTCATCAGCCTGGCTGGCTCCTTAAATGCTGCTTGTCTGAATCTTGAGGCAGAAGGGAACAAGAAGGTTTGAAGTGCGAGCTGACAGAGCTGTAGAGAGGGTCAGTCTCATTTGCCAAAGGTGATGAGGGATTTGCCATTATAGAGTTAGCTCATGGTAAAAGGGTTATTGATCAACGCAGGAAATATGATACTTTTCTGCATTTCTTATACATTATTTAAGAAATCTGTTTCATTACAGCTACTTTTAATAGCCACTAGAATAAAGGGATTTCCTGCTGAAAATTTGATTCCTTCCTCAGTCATCAAGTTGCAATTTATCATTTAAGGTAATGAGGCAAAACCAACAGTAATGGAGAAATGCTAAGTCAAACTGTTTGCAGGCTTCTTTGTTTCTTAAATTGTTCTACCATGTTTATCTTTTTATATAGCTGTTCAGTAAGATGGCTCATGATTAAAACTGATGTTCTTATAATAAGAAAATTTATTCTGATTAATGTGAGCTTCTGATTGGGAGGTTTGTGATTCGCTAAAGTATCCCTGTTTTCTTTGTCATCCTAATTTTATTATGGTTCCAGTGGATGTGCAGGTAGAGCATTCATAAGAGAGGATATGTCACATTCTTGTTAGGTGCCAGGTACTGTTAGCCTCTGTGTGGGCCTAAAATAAACGAGATCCTCACCACAGAGGAATAAAATGGATGGTCGTCAATGTGCCAAGCAGACACACTCTATCTTTTAAAGCAAGGTGGAGGAGTCAGTGCTGCAGGGAAGAAAAGCCCTGGTGGTAGAGAAAAACTTACTTTCTACCTGGAGAAAGTATTAGGATGAAAGAGGTTGTGGGCCGTGGGATTTTGTTCACAAACGCCCCAGCAGATCAAGAAATGGTAGACGGCAACGTCTGGAATTAGGATAGCTCTGGAGAGTTCTTAGAGAGCAGGTTTTAGGTGATAAGCTTAGAAATCGGACCGCGAGGGGCTGAGGAATCAAATAAATGACACTGACATAAAAGGACCTGGACTTAACAGTTCTCTTCTGAAGTCAGATGGAAGAGAGGTAGAAGAAATGGCTGAGGAGTGGTGAGGCTGCTGACAAGCTGGTCTTCCTGGACCAGGAAGCAGTAGAAGCCTGTGGAGCAGGGCAGGCTTCCAAAGAAAGAGTAAGAGCCTGGGTACTGGCTGGAACACAGCAAACTGGATAAAGAGGACATGGAGGTCAGTGAGGATTCTGATTTTCAGATGCAAGCTGGAAATCAGCTTACGGCTGGAGGGTTGTGTGTTGGGGGTTGTCACGTGGGCCGAGAGCCTGAGGAAGGGAAGGCATGGACCAGATGCTACTGGGACAGGAGAGCAGGCGCATTGTCCCGCTGAGGTTGGATTCTCCACAATGGATGCTGTGTCCTCCTGCTTTATTTCAAGAAAACAATCTAAATTTAGTGCCGACAGCAAAACTAAAGAGTCCAGAACTTAACCAAATGCCCTTTTACTCCTCCTTGCCTCCCCTCCCCGTATTCTCTGACTTCAGAGCCGAGATGTGCAGAAGGAGGGTGGAATTTCTTTGTTTGGAAATGGGAGTAAACTTTGAAAAAAAAAAACGGGACCTTAGGCTCTGCACCTGTCATTACATACACCACTCAAGGGGATGAAACAGAGGGTGAAATCAGAGCTTCACGCGTGTTCAGAAGACCTGTGCTGCCCGGGCCTGCCTGCTGGTCAGAGCTCTCTGGAGAGAGCTTTGTGGGAATGTGGTTCCATTCTGTGGCATGCCCTCCGTGACTGACATTGTACTGAGGTCTAAGTTCCTGGAAGAGCTAGCTAAATAAATAAGGGCATCTCTGTTGTTGTGCTTTGGCTCCTGATCTCTCTTCTGCTTTCAAAGTGTATCTGGTTATTGAGAGATTCAGTTGTTCACAGAACAGTTGTTTTCTGGGCAGGAGTGCCAGCCTTCATTGGTGGAGGAGAGAGTTCATAGACCCTTAGGTAGTGTCAGTAATCCAGGTGAGAATGAGGATAGTCAGGACACTTTGAATAAGGAACGGACAAGATCTGGCAATTACTAAGGTACTTTTTTAAAAAATTGAAACATTTTATAAAGCAAGGTCTCTGTATGTAGCCCAGGCTGGCCTCAAACATAGGATTCTTCTGCCTCACCTTTCAGAGTGCCGTAATTACAGGTTGAGTGTCACATGCCAGTTGCACCAGAATATTCTTATTCTAGTCTTGCTTTTTAATTAGTGGCCATGCACTAAATGTTGACTTGTGTAGAAGCTGAGAAATCAGAAAGACGACTTTAGCCTAAAGCTTGCCTACAAGCTAATAAGCTGACAGTCCTATGGGAGAAAGATTAGAGCTGTTAGGTACAAATGGATACCCGAAATCCCAGACAAAAGAGGTAAGGAGGAGGCTGGGAAATGGCTGCTTTTCCAGGGGACCCCTCCTCTTTCTGTCTCTCACACACACAGGCATTAAAATAAAATAAATCTTAAAACAAAAGAGAGAAAAGCTGCCGTTGTGTTACTGTGTTAACTGCAGTACCAGGTTAGGCTTCCTGGAAGAGATGCTGAGGTGGGCTTTGACGGACGAACAGGGCATCCAAGAGTGCTAGCGAGGCATGACACCAAGGCTTTGAACTTACAGTACTGGTGACAAGAGATGATTTGCTATATGCTGCGTTCAAATGTTGAGTCCTGAAGTTCCCGGTCTTTACTCAGCAGTTGACAGCAGGGGGCCATAAGGTCATGTTGGTAGCCATCAAGGTGAATGAATTCTAAGAAGGAGAAGAAGGAAGAAAGTTCTAGGAGGGAGCCGGAACTCAGGATGGCTGGAGGCAGAGACCTACGCAGCCTGCCTGCGCTTGTGGCATAGGTCTGGTGTACCTATCTACAAAGAGTCTGGAGAGGAAAGGCTTCTTACTAGGAAGGCCGCTAAGCTTCTCCAGGCTCCACACATTTCAACCATAGCAGCCAACTCAACAAAAGAACTCAGGAGGTGTTAGAGGCCTTGGCCTAGATACGACATCCTGGCACAGGGACCTGTGCACTTCACTTGCTTCCTTTGCGGTGATCCCACTCTGCTAGCCCCACTCCCCAACCCCCATGGCAGAAGAGGACCTTTTGGAAGATGTGGCTGTGACTGCACGGTGACAACGAGATGAGGTTAATGACGATGTCCTCCCCCTTTCCCCCCCTCCCCCTGGTCCCCCTATTGCTGGTCCTCTTCTCTCTGACCAGAGGGCGAGCGGCCATCTCGGTATATGCCTGGCAGGAGGCACTGTGGCCTTGCACCCGCAGGACCGCGACCCCCTTCTGCCCTAGCTGCAGCCAAAGGCTCTGGGTGGGCGGAGGGACCTGGCCTCCTAGGCCGGGCTATCCAATAGCCTCTCGCACATTTCCCTCCGCCGGCCCGCAGCGGCATCTCGTGGATTCGCGCGCGGGCTCGGGCGGCGCGAGCCCGGGTATTCGCGAGCCCCCGCGCGCCAGGGAGCGGCGCATGCGCGGGCGTCCTGCGAGCCCGCTGAGGGGATCCGAGCCGCGGCGGCGCCGGGAAGCCAGCGACCGGAGCTGTGAGGGAGCGAACGGGCGGCGCGGGGGGACGGTGGCGACGGACAGGTGGTGAGCCCTTCGCCCGCGTCGCCTGGGGCTGTTGGGCCGCCCGTGGAGCCTCGCGGTCAGGACGTGGCATCCGGCGGTGGCGGTGGCATCCCGGACGGCCTGTGAGGGATGCGCCGCCTGCTGCCCCGCGCCGCCTGACCGCCCCCGCCTTGCCTCGCGGTGCGCCACAGCCGGGCCCGCGGCCGTCCCTGCGGTCGTCCCCTCCGCGCTGTCACCCAGCCGCCGCGCCCGCGGGGCTGCGCCTAGCCCGGCCATGTGGACCCCCACGGAGGAGGAGAAATACGGCGTAGGTAGGTTGAGAGGCTCCGGCCCGACAGCCGCGGGAGTCGGCGGGGGGACAGGTGCCCGAGTCCCGGGCCCCGCCTCGATTGCTGCCCTGGCTCCTCCGCCCCTGTCCGCAGGCTGTGCGGCCTCGGCGCGGGGCGGGTGCGGTACCGGCGCGGGGCTGGGCCCGGGGCTCTTGGTGCGGGAGGGCGGCAGGGGGCGCTGGCGGTGCGGCCTCAGCAGGGGCGGGAGGGGCCGCAAGGCAAGGGGCAGTTGCGGGAGGTTTGTGGTGTGAGGCGCAGGACAGTTTACCCAAGAAGACACATTCTGAGAATCTGCTTTTTCCAGCAGTGGGGGGCGGGAGGGGGGGAACACGCCTCGATTTTTAACGAGTTTCTGCACCAAAAGTTGATGAGCCCGATGGCGGTTTATTTTTCCGATTGGAATCGTACAAAAAAGGATGCAAAAAACGTTGACATCATTTTCTCAGCTCAAAATGATCGCATATACTTGTTTTGCTTTAAGTATCAGAAATAGTTACCCTACTACCGTGGAAAGTGTTTTTGACATACATCATTGTTAAAGTTGAGTGTATTTAGTTGACATTTTTTTTTTTAATGTTTTTAAATGAGAACATTACAACTTAGTTCCATCGTAACTGTTAGGTGAAACTCCAGAAGGCTAACGGTTTCTTTTAACATTCCATTTGTTTAAAGAGAATATTCAGTTATTTAAGGGACCGAGTGCTTTACTTTTACAATGTTAGTATTTCTTGGTCATTACACGAGAAGAATGCTCAGCCACTTTACATTATTGGAAATAACTTATCGGATTTACTTAGAAATGTTTAAAATGTTGAGTGTGCAGGGTTTTTTTTTTTTTTTTCCTTTTTTAGCTTGAAATGGAAAATTTTAGAAAATTTATAGGAAATATATTGCCTAGAGGCAGATTACTATTTCAATTATTGCAACAGTTCTATCGGTATTTCGTTCATAATTCAGTACAAAGTAACTTGTAAGCTGCAGTGGTAACAATTGTTTTGTAATACAATCAGGCAAGGTGTATAAAGAGAGTATTTATAACAGAGAAACTCTATCTTGTTCTGAAAAGTAACATTTCAAAGTTTTTAATTAGCTATGCAACAGTGGACCTGGTAAGAAAGACTCCCAAATCCTAGAGCCACTTGAGGAGGAATGAGGAAACACACTGGGATTCACACCCAGGGACTCTTGCCTTTTCTATTTAAAGCATCCCTTGAATACCAAGTTGGTACTGTGAAATGAGGAGTTGATGGTTTTTCTTCTGCATAACTTGCAGTCAGGACTTCATTGGAGAAACGTGCAGTCCAGGGGAAGGTGGTCAGCTGTCCAGTGGTACTTGATTAATTTCTTTCCTTCTGGGGAGAACTCTCAAGTAGTGCTGATAGTGGGGTTCAAAGTGCTGGCTTCTTTTAGCTGGCGCTTTGAGCAAATTACTTAAATCATGTTCTTAATGTGTAAATGAGGGCTCATGTTAACATATTTTACAGGGTTGTGAAAATCAAACAAGTACACACTAAGTAGTTTGTAAATGTTAATCCCCCATCAGTACTTAGAGAGTGATAACACTATGATAACAGTGGGTGTGTTAGTTCTGAGGCTGGTATATGTGGCTCTTCAAGTACTAGGATTTGATGATTTACCAAAACAAAAGATGGAATGAGATTCTTGAATTCTTGGATTGTGTGCTTAGCTTTAGAACAATTGTTATTCCCTGTAGAGGGGCACAGCATTGGGAACAAAGTAGATCTTAAGGCTTGTTATTCCGAAGACAGCTTCTTTGCAGCTGTGGGCTGGTATAATTTGGATGGTTTTTCTTCTTTAAAAAAAGGGGGGAGGAGCTGGGTGTGGTGGCACAGGCTTTTAATCCCAGCACTCAGGAGGCAGAGGCAGGCGGGTCATTGTGAGTTCAAGGCCAGCCTGGTCTATAAAGGGTGTCCAGGACAGCCAAGGCTACACAGAGAAACCCTGTCTCGAAAAACAAAAAAACAAAAACAAAAGGTGGTGGTGGGGAGGGTGGTGGTGGGGGTAGGGTGGGGTAGGGAGGGACAACTACTTGCTATTTCTCTCACATTTTCTTCAACTCTGTCTCTTCCTGTTATGGCCTAAAAGTTTTTGTTTCAATTGTTATAACTCAATCAGTAAGGTATCTTCGATACTGTACTTAATAGTGAAAAAATAAGTTAATTAAGATGATTTTTTTCATTTGTTCCATTCTTAAATTGCTTTAAGGACTAGCTTAAAAGTTTAACTGTTACCATTGTTTCTATAAGAAAACGTTTTGAGTTCAGCTTTGATTTTAAAAAATTAAACATTTATTTATTTGTGTGGGAATGGATATACCTATGTTATGACACACACAGGACACCTTGGGGAGTCTGTCTTTTACTTTACTATGTGGGTCCCTCCCTCCCCCTTTTTCTTTTTATGGAGACAGGGGTTTTCTGTGTAGCCTTGGCTGTCCTTTACTCGCTTTGTAGATCAGGCTGGCCTTGAATTTACAGAGATATGCCTGCCTCTGCTTCCCTGAGTGCGGGATTACAGGCCTGCACCACCTCACCCTGCTACCATGTGGGCTTTGGGGATTGAACTCAGGCCATCCAGTTTGATGGCAGGTGCTTTAGCCCACTGAGCCATCTAACTGGCCCCAGCTTTGTACTAAGTGGAGTACAGATTTCTGTTTCTTTTTGGCAGTTTATAATCCTGCAGCAAGGAGGAAAGCATACTATCCATCTAATCTGGAGAACTGTGAGAAGGAACTCCTGATGCTGATGAGGGAAGGAGTCCCTGTTGCAAAGCCTCCCCTCCTCTACCTTGTATGCAGTTGTTCCACTGTGTTTTGACATTTGTAATTTGATGTTTTGAAATCTAGTAGTAATTAACTTTTTTTTTTTTTCAAGACAGTTTCTCACTATGTAGCCCCTGGCTACCCCCTCCTGAATAATTGGAATCAAAGGCGTGTGTCAACAACCTGCCCTGCCTCACAGAGTGCTGGGGTTACAGGCGTGGGCCACTGCCCATGGCTTACCCTTTGATCCTTATCTTTACAGTGTTATTGTGTTACAGGTTACACCGTTTGTGAGTTATTATTTTTCACTTAAGACTATGTCATACCCGAACCCCCTTTTGTTACAGTATTCTGTGACTGGCTTGAGAGGGTGGGGAGGGCCCTGCCCTTTTGTGAAGGTGAGTGGTGTGCCAGTCAGTTTGCTGGAGGTACCCAGTTGTGTTGCCATGCGCAGATTCCCATGTCTTAATATGGTCGCTATTAAACCGGTTTCTAATAAAACGACCTCAAGTTGGTTTTCTTCCTTCCTGTCTTTCTTTGGCCATTCAACAGTTGTATAGTCTTTTTCATTTTTTGCAGTGGGAGGTATTTTTATGACATACTGGACTGTTTTTGCTATTCTTCATTAATATTAGGGGATTAAAAAATTCTTTTCTCTGTGTTTTTAAACAAGGCTTTACTCTATAGTTTAGGCTGGCCTGAAACTATGAGTCCTTGGAAAATTGTTTTATTTCTTGGGTTGTCTTTTCAAGGAACTTCCTGCTCTACCGTGCATTAAATAAGAAAAAGCACTCGCCCCTCTCTATACTAATTGTGCTCAAACTACCAAACAGGGAAAACCAAAGCTAAAAAGAACACTTTTCTCACCCTCTAGTAACAAGAACGGGAAAAGCCCACAGAAAATAAAAATGTAATTAAGTTCATTTATTCAATAGATAAACAGCAAAGGTGTGAGTGTGTATATATTGTTTTGTTGTCCTAGATGTGTATCCTGGTTAGTTTTTGTCAACTTGACAAAAACCTCTGGGAAGAGGGAATCTCAATTGGCGAGTCAGCTTCATCAGACTGGCCTATAGTAAGCTTTTTGGTTTTTTGAGATAGGGTTTCTCTGTGTAGCCGTGCTGTTCTGGACTCACTTTGTAGACCAGGCTGGCCTTGTACTCACAGCGATCAGCCTGCCTCTGCCTCCGGAGTGCTGGGATTAAAGGCGTGCGCCACCACGCCTAGCAGTGTATTTTTCTTGATCAATGATTGATGTGGGAGGGCCTACTGCTGTAGGTAGTACCACCTGTGGACAGGTAGTCCTGGGCTGTGTGAGAAACAGGCTGAGCAAGCTACAAGGAGCAAGCCTGTGAGCAGCAATTCTTTGTGATCTCTGCTTCAGTTCCTGCCTTAGTGTCCTCTGATGGGGGACTGTAACCTGTAACCTAAGCTGCTTTTGATCATGGCCTTTGTCACAGCAACAGAAACCTAACAGAGAATGTGGAAACTGCCTCTAAAAGCTGTCTTGTTTATCCCATTACTGTTAGTAGGTTAAAAACAAACAACAATGAAAAACTCCTGCATGTGTGCACTAGGCAGGCGCTCTGCCAGTGAGCTACATGCTAAACATTTTAATAATTCAAAAAGTTGATTCTTGTTTGCTATTTTTCAGTTCTTTGTTTTTTTTTTTTTTTTTTTTTTTTTCGAGACAGGGTTTCTCTGTGTCGCTTTTGGCTGTCCTGGACTCGCTTTGTAGACCAGGCTGGCCTTGAACTCACAGTGATCCACCTGCCTCTGCCTCCCAAGTGCTGGGATTAAAGGCGTGCGCCACCACGCCCGGCTTATTTTTCAGTTCTTATACCATGAAATGTTTCCCTCATTACACTCCAGCATATTTAACATGTAGTTTTGCAATGCAATATTAATTTTTTCCTAATTGACAAAAATTTTTTTTGCTTTAATTTTCTGTTCCTTGGTTTCCCCAAGACCAGGATATGTGTGTACAGTCGTTTATTTTTCACTTAATTAAATCACTGAGGTTAACAGAAAATTAACTTCTAAGGGTCTGTGGTAGAGCCTGGTGTGGTTCATACCTCCTTGAATGAATTCAGGAGACCCAAGGATCAGGAGTTTGAGGAGGGAGAGAGCTGGTGGAAGGAGGGAAAACAGAAAGAAAGGGTGAAACAAGGAAGGAAAGGGAAAAAAGATCAGTAGTACAGAGGAGTCTAAGGTGGAGCTGGAGCCGTGTGGGAAAGAACCAGGGTCCACAATATTTGAGTAAATCCACTGGTTCCTAGAATAGTCTGAAGACAGTGGCTTCTTCAGTTATTTTATGGCCTATCAGTCCCAGGAAGGAAGCCCAGTCTTTGAAACCTCTGAGAGAGAGCCAATTCCTCTTTTTGAGGCAAAAAGGGGAAGAAATGTCACATCTCCAGAACTTTATTTTGTTCTGAAAAACAAGGATACGACCTGCATTTCATAATCATAGGTTTAGTAGTTTCACAGAATGTTAACATTTAGGATCTTACTTGAGCTTATGGCAAAAGTAAAGTAGTAAGTGCTGAGTGGAAATTTGAACCCAAGATTTCAGAATTCTAAGGCACAGATTCTTCTCTTTCACAATTTTATAATTGTTATTATCTGTGTGTGTGTGACAGATGAGGTCCCATGTGGTAGGAGACAACTTTTGGGAGTGGTTCTTTCCTTCCACTGTGAGTTCCAGGGATCAAACTCAGCTTGTTAGGCTTGGGCAACAAGTGCTGTTTTATCTGCTGAGTCACTTTGCCAGCTCTACAGAATCTTTTTTAAGAATTTTTTTTGTTTGTTTGTTTGGTTTTTGAGACATGTTTTGTCTGTGTAGCCATGGCTGTCCTGGACCACTTTGTGCATCAGGCTGGCTTCAAACTCCGAAGACCCGCCTGCCTCTGCCTCCTTGAGTGCTGGGATTAAAGGCCACCACGCCCGGCTCTCTACAGATTCTGTTATTACACCCTTTGCCTTTGAATGGAATTTGTCAGTACTGTATGCCTAGCTTAGTAAATTCAGACGTAGTCTAGAGAAGTGTTTCTCAACCTTCCTAATGTAGCAACTTTTAAATACAGTTCCTCGTGTTGTGGTGACCCTCAACCATAAAAATATTTTTGTTGCTATTTTGTTAACTGTAATTTTGTTACTGTTATGAATTGTAATGTAAATATCTGTGTTTTATGATTCTCTTAGGAGACCCCAAGAGAGGGTTGTTAGGCCCCCAAAGGGGTTGAGACCTATAGGCTGAGAACCATTGGTCTAGAGTCTTCATTTTACTTATTTTTATTTTTTAATATTTTTGGTTTCTTGAGACAGGGTTTCTTTGTGTACCCTTGGCTGTCCTGGATTCACTTTGTAGACCAGGCTGGTGTTGTGGTTAATTTAGAAGTAGGGTCTAAAAAATGTTTATTATTAACCCTATAGTTATTATTACAGTGGTATTTTCTAACCCACTAGCAATCTGTAAAACACAGACACCTATTGTATTTTAAAACAGCCCTGGTTCACCTGGGGCAGCATAGATTTCAATCCCTTAAATACCTCCCATATTGGTGCAGGTATCCCATACTCTGTCCCCAATCCCATGACTTCTGCTAATAATTTCGATTGAGCTACCTACCTCACATCCATAATCCCAGGTACTTGTTAATGTGCTTCATCTACAGTGGCCATGTGCTTCTCCTCCACCTAACCTATGGTGCTGCCTTCCTTTCCTCCTTCTTCTCTCATCTTATCTCCCAAAGGCCCAGGAACCTTAGCCATGCCTATCTCATTTGCCCTGCCCAGGTGTGATAGCTTTTTATTGGTCAAATAAGAATAAGTTCTTAGGCAAGGTTACAAACATTTTGGGGTACATGAGCCTACTCATTTGGGCAGCAACCAGACCAACCCCCAACAGGCTGGCCTCTAACTCACAGAGATCAACCTGTCCCTGCCTCCTGAGTGCTGGGATTATATCACTTATAAGTGGGTATCAGCCATAAAGTACAGGACAACCATGCTACAATCCACAGACCCAAAGAAGCTAAGTAACAAGGAGGGTCCAGGGGAAGGTGCTTGAATTTTCCTCAGAACAGGAAATAAAATAGACATTAGAGGTGGGTGGAGGAAGGGAACTGGGTAGGATAGAGCATGGTACAGGAATAGAGAAGAGGGAGAGCTGGTGGTGGAAGGCAGGTGAGAGAATGGAAATTGGAGGTGGGGGGGGGCATCTCTGAGATGTATCAGAGATGTGGCATAGGGGAGGCCCCAGGAAGTCTGTGGGGGTCACCTTGCTGAGACTCCTAGCAGCGGGGATATGGAGCCTGAAGTGTCCACCTCCCATAGCCGGGCAGGACTTCCAGGGAGGGATAAGGACACCAACCCACCCACAAAACCTTCAACCCAAAATTTGACAAAATGTGTGGAGACAAAGATGGAACAAAGATTGAAGGAGTGACCAACCAAAGATTGGCCCCACTTAAGATCCACTCCATGGGACAGAACCAATTCCTGACACTATTAATGTTACTCTGCTGTGCTTGTATACAGGAGCCCAGCATAAATTCTCTGAGAGGCGTCATCCAGCAGCTGACGGAAGCATGCTGGGAGCAATCACATGCTGGATTGGCAAAAGCAAGCAAGTGGGTTTCCTGGAGGAGGCCACTAGTTTTTGTATGGCTGCTGAACCAGTATATCTCTGGTTTAGGCAAAGCCCCAGAGGTTTTGCCTCAAGACTACTTATTGTTGCTATACTGCCCTTCCACGCTTGTCCCATATGCCTGGCACAATGCAGTTGAGCACGAACATACCCTCACTGCCTAAGCATAATATTATTGCTCCATAGATGCTGCTTTCTCTGTTGGGCAGACTTCCCACAGATGATTTTTATAATTCTTGATAATGGTTCCTGAATTGATTAAGGTAATTAAAAAACCCTCCTGCTGTATAACAAAAACAGGAGCTCTATGAACCTCCATGTGAATTACAACAAGAAGGAAAACAAGATTGAAACATTAATAATCAAGGAAATACATTCATTCTAAGTTTAGTACAAGGATAAAGCCCAGGTGTACACTATGCTAAGAAAGATCACATAAATATAGAAACAAAAAATAAATGGTTGGGCTGGAGAGATGGCTCAGTGGCTAAGAGCGCCACCTGCTCTTCCAAAGGTCCTGAGTTCAATTCCCAGCAACCAGGCCAGGCGGTGGTGGCATAGGCCTTTAATCCCAGCACTTGGGAGGAAGAGGCAGGGGGATCTCTGTGAGATCAAGGCCACCCTGGTCTAAAGAGCGAGTTACAGGACAGCAAGAGCTGTTACACAGAAAAACCCTATCTCGAAAAAAAAAAAAAAAAAAATCAATTCCCAGCAACCACATGGTAACTCACAACCATCTATAATGTGATCTGATGCCCTCTTCTGGCCTATCGGTGTACATGCAGGCAGAGCACTGTATACATAATAATGAATAAATAAATCTTTTAAAAAATGGTTATCTATACAAGACTAAGAAAGACACCTGTTTCTTAGAAAAACCTTGACATAAAAACTCTCTTTTTGGACATATAGCACATATCTCAGTATATCTAAATGGACAAATATTGCTTGTTTCTAGCTATTTACTTTCTACTTGACTTTGAAAACATACACAAGAGTCTAAATAAAGCTTATTTTGGTAAGTAACTAAACTAGTACCTAACAAGACTACAAGTTTGATTA
Organism: Acomys russatus; assembly: GCF_903995435.1. Taxonomy (NCBI): domain Eukaryota; kingdom Metazoa; phylum Chordata; class Mammalia; order Rodentia; family Muridae; genus Acomys; species Acomys russatus. Next base: position 33,681,932 of record NC_067168.1, on the reverse strand, counting down.
TTTTAGGTGACTGACTACTAACTTGCATTTTTAAATTGTTCTAAATAGTTTGCAATAGTAGCTTTCAAGGACCAGAACTTTATATTACATTTTAAAATGAATTGTATATGTACAATACCTTAAACAAGATTTGAAACATAGGTGCAGTATGTGCTGTGTTTGGTGAGAAATTATAAGCAGAGACATTTTCAATGAACTACATACTTTTCACATCAGTGGTCAAGGTTTTGTTTTGTTTTCTGTAACCTGGTGACTCTTGGCTGCATTTGTCTGAAATGGCTTGTACTTTTTGCTGTGGGGCCTTGAGCTACCAGACTCTCCATTGATGGCAAGACGTTGCCTTGGATATCTCTCTTGGACCTGCACTCATTTGATCAGTGATACCCCTTGCCACAACATCAGCAAACCCTGGGAAGCTTAGGGGTTCTTTTGAAGATCCCAGAAACAGCTTGTTGGCATCTCCAGCAGAAAGTACCATATTTCTCACAGTTAATGCACCAAGCATTTTAAGATATGCCTTGGAAACTGTATTTTTCAGTTATTGCATTGGACATTTTGAGATCTGAGGCTTTTAGTTTGGTCACAATTTCTTTGTAAATGGCCAAATTTGCCACAATTAAGGCACCAGGCATTTTGATATCTGAGATCTCTAGCTATAGTTTATTCTGTAGTATTGGCATGATGCTACTGAAAGCCAATGTCACTTGTGTCCCTTTTCCACTCATTCACTGGCACTGCTCATACTTTAAATGGTCTGATAACGTAAAAAATTTTTTTGTTCACTTTACATCCCGATTGTAGCCCCCTCCCTCCCTCGTCACCTCCTGATCCCACCCTCTCTCCCTCACACCCTCTCCCTCCTCTAGTCTGATAACTCTTTCACATTCAGTATTCACAATCTGGAATGCCAAGGTCTCTATCGACACCTGTCTCAAATCAGGGTCCGATACGGTTTTGTCTATAGCTGAAGCTATCTGCAAAAACACCTGTGAAGGCTTCCCCTGAGCATGGACAATCTTAGCGAGTGAAGTGGGCTTTTTCTTGAGCTTTTAAAGGCAACAGTGATACTGTGTTATAACAGCATCGTCAAGTCAGATCTGTTATTGTAGGTCAGAGTGCTGCTCTTTACTAAGGAATTGATCTTTAACAATATTCACTCCCCTTGCTCTATTTCGCTATTCAATATTTGCGACTTCCTCATTCTACCATGTTAACAATTGTAACTGCTGACAGGCATAGCTGTTCCAAGATCCTTCCAATCTTGGGGAATAATTCTATTTTGGGTAGCCCAGTTACTTAATATTTGTCTTACATAAGAGGAATGCATCTGAAGAAAACAACAGCCTCTTTAAAACTCCTCAGATCTATCATTTCTATAGGATACTATGTTATCTCATCATAACCATGATCAGCGTCATTAGCAGGCATGTGCTATACAATTACTGGGAAAACCAATAGTGATTTTAAATTCCAGGACACCCTTCCTCTGGCTGCTCAGTTGGCTCAATATTAACCCTTTCTCTGGAAAAGGGCTGTTTTTCTTTTCTTTTTTCTTTTTTTTTAAATGAGATGTGTGCTAATTTTGATTTTCTTTTTATTTTATTTTTATTAATTTATTCATGTTACATCTCAATTGTTAGCCCATCCCTTGTATCCTCCCATTCCTCCCTCTATCCTGCTTCCCCCCTACTCCCCTCCCCTATGTCTGTGACTGAGGGGGACCTCCCCCCCAATATGTGCTCTTAGGGTATCGAGTCTCTTCTTGGTACTTGCTTCCTCTGAGTGCCACCATGCCTCCCCATCCAGGGGACGTGGTCAGAGATGGGGCACCAGAGTTTGTGTGAAAGTCAGATCTCCTTCTCCACTCAATGGTGGAACAGGGACATATGCTCAACCATGTTCATAGCAGCCTTATTCATAATAGCCAGAACATGGAAACAGCCTAAGTGTCCCTCAGTAGAAGAATGCATAAAGAAACTGTGGTACATTTACACTATGGAATACTACTCAGCTATTAAAAACAAGGAATTCCCAAAATTTGTGGACAAATGGATTGAATTAGAAATTATCATGAGTGAGTTCACCCAGAAGCAAAAAGAGTTAAATGGTATATACTCACTTATATCGAGACACTAGTCCAATGGGCACGTCCCATGAAAAACTTTATTTACCAGGAAAGTGGGTCAGAGTGGAGGACATCCTTTTGAGGCTTTAGGTGAGAGAAGCCTGGGAGAATGAGGAAATAGAAGGATCCAGAGGGTCCTGGAAACCTACAAGAGGAACTTTATGACAGGCAGATCTGGGTCCTGGGGTCCTCCTCAAACTATGGCACCAGCCAAGGAAAATATAGGCAGTAAACTTCGAACC